>NC_132793.1:136397857-136728214 GCF_048418805.1 Vulpes vulpes
AGTCATATTCTGATGTACTCGAGATTAGGACTTCACCTGAATTCAAGGGTGGACAACATTCAGCTTATCACAGTTAGGATGACAGTATATTTTGATTTGCCAGGACAATCTTTTTTTACACCTGTTGTCTCAGTATAATCATTAATTTCCTGTCTTAAAAGCTTTCCAATTGGCTGGATGAAATATATGGTTATTTTACCTATAGTCAAAATAATCTTTGAAAATCCTTTCAAATCATTGCTAAAAGCATGGTGTAGATGTACTATTTCTCACTAACTCCTCTCCAACCAGATTTTCCTCCACTACGAGATATCATTTCTTCCCTGCAATCTTGTTGAATGAAGATGCATATTATTAAACATTAGACATGCACACAATATGGCAATATACTCTCACTCTTAAAGGCATGGGGAAACTGAGCCTGACGGAGAAAACAGATTCACTTCTGCCAGTTACACACATTTGGGAGTGAGTGTTGTGATGACAAATAGTGTTGCTTGAGCAAGATGGTTTGGAGAGCCTCATCTCACAGAAGAGACTTCAGTCCCATCCTCCAGGAAGACTCAACAAGGTTGTCCTACAGACCCATGGGATGCCCTGCCTTACAGCAGCGGGTTAGAGCTCTCTTATCTATGCTGGTTATGATAATTGGTTCTACAACTCTGAATTTCCCTGACATGTTAACTTACATTTACCATTCATATTTGTAGTGTTCATGGAAGGCAGATTATAAAAAGCTGTTCCATTACTTTTACTCACTGGGAGACAAGGAAATCTAGAAAGAACAGAGTGTACATAAGTGGGAAGAAATGATGGAGGAGGACCCAAGGAGTCTTTGGACTTAGAATTCTTCATTAAAATGTGAGTGGTAACCTGGCTCATCCATATTGGCTTTCTGAGCTTTTCCAAATGATTTTTACTAATGATAACAGTACCAAAATTGATGGATAATTTACTTTATTAAGTAAATTTGTGTAGTTATGCCTCTCATTACAATACACTTTCATTTTGATAAATGTCACTGAAAGAAAGAGAGAGAAGGAAGTGGAGGTATAGGCAGCTGGCTGGGGATTGAACATAATATTGGTGTACCCGCAGGAGTGTTTCCTAGACTAGAAACTCTTTCATTATGTAAATCAGCACAAAAACAGAAGGCTGAGAACTGCTGCTCGAGCTCTTTAGAGCAAAGTTAATGTCCTTGAGAATGCTCTCCCTAGGATTTGCTTTCCCCGTACTTTATTGCCCTGGAGGGCTGATAGAAACATTCCCTACTTTATCAGCTCCTTGTCGTTAGTTTTTTGTCCCTCTCCCAATTTGAGTCAGGGTAGGCCTGGGTAGCTTGCCCTGCACACTCTGTCCTCAGGAACTCAGAAGTCCCCCGGGGCTCTGGTGGCTCGTCATACGTTCTACAAAGTGCAGTCAGCCACCAGTGAGTCTCGATTACTGACTTGTAAGGGCCCCTAGATTTACTGCTAGGTAATTAAGTGCATCTTCTGGTGCCAAAACAGTCCTCATCTCAGTTTTCTCTTCTGCTTCATTAAAGGTTTATAAAATAAGTTGCTGAATGAAGCAGTACAGGCACTACACTTCTAGATTAATCCTTTAAGGTATCTATTCTTGTGCCCCTGCTTAACCCTAGTGCCTCCAATAGCACCCATTTCATCAAGAGAGTGTCTGGAACTTGGCCTATGGTCCAAGAAGTTACTATTCTGATTCGCATTGCTCCTCTGCCTCCCATATGGCAAGTACCCAATGAATATTTATTGGAGGAATAAATGCACTCTGTCCTCCAGGAATAAAATCATAGTAACTATATATTGACTAATGTTTTATAATATGTCAGGTGGTTTCTCTGTTTCTTTGTTACTTAGCAATAATCCCATGAGTCAGGTACTAGATTATTCCTAGTAGAAGGAACTGGTTTAGAGTCTTGGTCCACATGACATGTGAAGTTACTGTGTCAAAGCCAACGTTCTAATTTGGCCAGATGAGCTGTGCATTCAGGCTCTTGAGTATGGTCTTGTAGTTGCTGTTCTACTGATCAGCCAACTCCAGCATCCACACACCAAGGGTTTCTTGAAGCCATACCCCCAGCCAGCTGCACCCTCCCTGCTCTTTCCACCTGGCCAGCTCCAACCAGCCCCTCAAAACCCAGCCCGGTCCCCACTCTGCCATGGAGACACATGAGTCCTCCAGCCCACCACTAGCTCTCTTCCTTCAGAACTCACTGCACTCATTTTCTGCACCAATTCTTTTGGCTCCCAGCATATGCCAGATGGTAAAGTCTCTAGGATTTATTGCTTCATTTTATTTTTTAACTCAATAAATGTGTAATGAATAAATAAATAATTACAGCGCCGTTCTGAAGTATCTCAGAACTCCATTTTGGTTTCTCATTTACAAATTCCGTAATGCTCTTTCTCATACACTTGTCACTGTTCAAACCGGTCTATATTCTGATGAATTGGTTTAGGATCGGAAGGAGCTACCAAAAGCAGTGACGGTCATTGTCAGGGAGAGACTGTCATGGTCACTATGGGTTTTGCTTGCTGACTCCCAAACAAGATGAACCAGGATGGAAAAGTTAAGCAGAAGCTGCATTTCCCCTGTTGTATGAACACAGGCCAGAATATAAATGGGCTGGGTTCTGTTTTCTTCCACAGAGGAGCTATATGCTAACACTCTGATTTCTTTGCAATATAACCTAGCAGAGACATCTGTGTCTGTTTTGTAAGTTTCTGATAACAACGTGGGAACAAGTCTACTGAGGAAAACTGTTCTTTTCATCATTGAAGATTGTTAGTTAGTGCCTCGATAGTACTGTAGCTTCTCAGTTATGGCCACAGCATCTGGAAAGGCACGCAGGTCTGGCCCTAGTTAGGAGAGAAAAGAGCAAATTACCCGCCAATATCAACACTCCTGAAGTTCAGATAAAGATAGCAAGTATACGGGCACGTTGCATTGGGTCAGTCCACACAGTTGATCTTAATGAGTGAATGGTGAATGAGAGCATTTTTCCTCTTTCATTTTTTTAAAGATTTTATTTATTTATTCACGAGAGACATAGAGAGAGAGGATCCCTGTGGGGAGCCCAATATAGGACTCGATCCCAGGACCCTGGGATTGCGCCCTGTGCCAAAGGCAGATGCTCAACCACGGAGCCACCCAGGTGCCCCTACTTTTCCACTTTTGTCTCCTTCCCTCTTCTTCCTTCTCCCCTAAATCCTTTATTTTTTTTTTCAATTTCACACTCCATGTCTTTAGCACAATCCAAAATATAGTCTTCAAAAAACCTCCAGGTTTATGTATTGCTTCTGAGTCCACCTCACTGAGAAGCTGTGGTTCTTATAATGTGCCCAGTAGAGGACTTTAAGCCTTTCTGATTCACCTGTATGCATTAAACAAACAGATGTTTTCCCTGTTCATACAGTTTCTCACAGCATAATTTTAATGTATTATTATATTAATAATAATCTGTTTCTAATCACCTTAGGACTCCACATACCAGGAAGAAAATGGGTAATAGGAGAGAATGGCATGGAGAGACAATGTTGCCCCACCCAAGAACCTAAGTCTGAAGTTAGATGCCCATGGATTCGAATTCTGACTTTGCAATCTTCTAGCTGTGTGACCTGTGACCTTGATTTGGTGTGATTGTTGCCAAAATCTAAAGTCATGAGGTGCCATATCTGGTCATCTTCTGCATCATAGAAAACGCACAGTTGCTTCCTTAAATTGTGTAGATTAAGGTTTTGCTACCTCAAGTGTGGCCTGGACTTCCGGCAGGATTGTTATCACCTGGAAACTTTTTAGAACTGCTGAACCCTGGGTCACATCATAACCTGGTTTAACAAGATTTCTCTGTGATTTGTATACATGGTGAAGTTTGAGGAACACCGTGCTAAAAGAATATGAGTAAAGAAGGAAGCAAAAGCACCCTTAACGTTTAAAAGATAATACCATAAAAAAGTTTGTGAGTTCATGTTTTCTCAGATTTAACAGCCACTGTGTTTTGTCCTTTACCTCAGCTTACAACAGGGTGATGTTTGAAATTCTGTTTGTCGGGACAGGTTTAGAATTCCTTCCCTCATAAAGATCGTGTTATGGATCTTGATTAGTCTAGCCCACTAGAATTTAGGCTAAATTAGGATGTGATGAGTACAAGATTAATTTCAAAGTAGAAGAGAAATGTCTTTTCTTTTTTGGATACAAAGCCTGTTCGAGGCACTTTGCTGTTGTTTTGCATTCCCAGAGTTAGACTCTGGCATCATGCTGCTCCACCCAGGGTGCCTCTCTCCCACTTCATCAACCCCTTCCTGGGTATCAGCCTATGGTGGACCCTTACCCAGACTCACTGTGCCCCCCAAGTGCTCCAAAATGAGCTAAGATCATGCCACTTTCATCAATCCTGCATTTCCCAGCATTGATGGCTTCAGCAAGGCGTGATTGTGAAAGCTACTGAATTTTAATTCATACTAATGAGTGGATAACTAGCCATTTAAACACTCTCAGAAGAATTTTCATATTGATAACAAGATGGTGGTTGGCTCCATTAAATCTTTAATTCGTGGAACCGCACCTAGCGTAACAAAAGAAAGAAGGAACAATTTCAACAGTGAGAAAGTGACTTGGAGAGGAGGCCAGCTGTCCCCCAAGGGTGGGGGGCACACACTGGAGACCACCTCCATTCACTCTCCTTGATGGTCACCACTTCTTTCCTTCAATAGCTTTTACTTTGTTGCCATCCTTTTGTCTTTTTACAGAGGTTCCATTGGAATAAGGCAAAGATTCTTGTTTGAATATATGGTTTGCTTATAATCAGGGTTACCTGTACTGTAAAAATCTATTGGTTCTGTCCTGTATTAGTTACCCATTACTACATGATAGATGACCCCAAATCTTGTGGTTAAGAAAAGAACATTATCTCATGGATTTTGTGAATTAGCTGAGTGATTCAGACTCAGAGTCTTTCATGAAGTTGCAATCATGCTGGTGGCAAGAAAGCAGTGGATTCAATATTTCCCCCTATGCTGCTGGGAGGCCTCAGTTCTCTACTGCATGGGCCTCTCTAGAGGCTACCTGGGTGGAGGTCCTCTTACATGGCAAGTGGGGCCCATTCCCCTAGAGGTGCTATGTGACAGGGTAGGCGATTGCCCTCAAAGCACAGATTCAAGAGGGAGAAAGTGTGAGCAAGTGAACCCAGCATGGAAGCCCAGGTCTTTCCTAACCTCATCTCAGAAGTGACACCTCATCGTGTCCGCAGTGTTCTTTCCAGATGCAGGTCACTAAATCCAGCACACACTGAAGGGGAAGGGAATTTAACTCTACCTTCTAAGGAGCGGAGTGTCAGAAAATGTGTGGATATATTTTTGTGTGTGTGTGTGTGTGGATATATTTTTAAAGCCAGGACACCTATGTAGTAAGTGGGTGTGGTGACTCCAGAACTTTCTCTCAAACTCAAAGTCTGAGGTGTTTCTGCTTCTGTGTAGGTCACCATTTGAACAGGGCACTGACATAGGGGTCTGAGACCCATCTTTAGTCCCAGATCCTACAATTATTGGCAATATGATGTCAAGAATTACCTAAGTGTTTTCTGAACGTCGGGGGAAGACATCACTTTTATATATATATATATTTTTTTTTTTTCTGGAAATTTGGAACATCGATGCTTATTCTCTCTAAATAGCAGGAATTGTGTAATGCTGTCATGAGACAGTGGTTTTGAAAACACTTTGGCAAACACCAGGCTAGCATCACTGCTGGGCTTGGTTTGCTCCATCTTCTCTCAGGAAATTCTGTTTTCCCCTTTGAATTTGTAGTGGTTCCTTTCATTTATTTTTTTATTTATTTATTTTTAAAGATTTTATTTATTTATTCATGAGAGACACACAGAGAGAGGCAGAGACACAGGCAGAGGGAGGAGCAGGCTTCCTGCAAGGAGCCTGATGTGGGACTTGATCCCAGATCCTGGGATCAGGACCTGAGCCAAAGACCGCTGAGCCACCCAGGTGTCCCTGCAGTGATTCCTTTTAGATTCAACAAGTAATTCTTCTCTGTCTCATGGGTTTTTTGTTTCTTGTTTTCAAAGACTATCTTTTTAAAAGTAATTTAGGGTTCACAGCAAAATTGAGAGGAAGGTGCAGAGATTTCCCATGCATGCTCTGCCTCCACACATGCATAACATCAGAATGGTGCCCCCCCCCTCCTTTTTTTAGCAAGGACAAACCTACACTGACTTATCATCATCACCCTAAATTCAGAGTCGATGTTAAGATTCACTGTTGGTCTGTACATTGTATGGGTTGGGACACATGTAAAATGCAAATATCTACCATTATAATATCATACAAAGTATTTCTCTGCCTTAAATGTTCTCTGTGCCCTCCTATTCTTTCCCACCCTCCCAACCACTGATGTTTCTACTGTCTCCATAGTTCTGTCCCATTGTTTTCCCAAACCCTCTCTTAATCCCCCACAACTTGGTCTCCAAGAGCTCTAGCTATTGAAAATCCTACCATGGAATGTATTGATGGGTGTCTCATGCCATATTCACAGATAGCCTCAGGGCTCATTCACTCTGCAGCCTCTGACACCGTTCTCTTAACCTTTTGTTTTCCATAGTGAAAAAGCCTATCAAGCCCTTATTTATTCTCTTTGGCAACTTAATTCTCCTTTCATGGTCCATATTAGATAGAGTTTAGTAATTAGGCCCTTGACCTAATTCTCAACTTCCCCTTGAAGACTGGTCCTCTAGACTTACCAGGTTTTTGTGGTTATAATAAAGTTTTTCTCCTTATTCTTCTTGGCTGAACATATGGTCCTTTACCAGTACATGTCTTCTCAAGTAATTGTATATTTCCTAAATTCTTTGCCTTTTCTTCTTTTTCCATCAATTTTATTTACTTATTTGAGACAAAGACTACAGGAGCAAGGGGGGTGGTTGCAGGGGAGGAGCAGAGGGACAAGGAGAATCAGATTCCTCACAGAGCAGGGAGCCTGACATGGTTCAATCCAAGGACCCCAACGTCATGACCTGAGCTGAAGGCAGACGCTTAACCAACTGAGCCACCCAGGTGCCCCTGGTCTTTACTTTTCTGCTCACTATCTTCCTAGGCATCTACATACCTATATGATGAAGTAGAAAGGGCATGGCAATGATAGGTAGACCAGATACGTAGATCCTGGGTTATTTATTAACTGTGACTTTTACCAATATTCCTATTGGCAAAATGGAGTTCAGAGCTTCTTCCTCAGAGTATCTTTGTGCAAATTTAATGAGTTAAAACTCCCATAGTTTTCTCCTCTTTGTAAGTTTCCGTTATGGCAAGGAGGACTGGCCTTCTTCAGAATTAGCGGGAGGACTTTTAAAATGGGCATGTCTGAGAGTTCTCCTAGGAAAACCTGGGGCAGGGGGCAGAGTTAGAGAAGGTTCATTTTGTGCTCCTTAGGTATATCTCATGGAGTAAAGATCGAAAATTACTGCTCCTTGGGAAATGACCTGGGTTCACGGGTCCTGGTAAACAAATTCATAGACCAGTAGCCTTTTAATTTTATGGGTTGAATGATTCCAGTCAATAAAGAACAAGTTCTTCATGATATAAGTATTTTACTGACTGAAGAGAGATAATACACTTGGAAGAACGGGATGTATGACTCCCTGAAGAGCCACCTTACCCGTCCGAAGTAGAAGTTTACCAAAGTACATAAATTTTTTTTTTCTGATTATATTCTGTTCTCTCTTTCCAATTTTTTTTTTTTTAAGGAGTATCTACCCAAATATATCCTTTATTTCCTGATACTTATACTTTCAGGGCATTTGTGACCTAGTTTACCACCTTAGCTCCAAGTACATTATGTACATTTTTATTGACTTTGGACCTGCAGAATTTTCTATTTATCATAGCCTTAAAAGCAGCTTCTCAACTTCCCTGCTGTCACCAGTATTATAAGAAAATGCAGACTGCTGTAATTGGGCCCATCTTTCACAAACTCTTTCTTTCTCTAGTCACATATTGCTGGTTCTAAGCAGACTAAAGCACCGCCTTACGGAAGTAGATGGCAAGAAGTAGACTTTATGAGGAAAATTCAAGGCTCAGAAAAGATGAACATTTTTTTTATTTTTTTACTCAGAACCTACAATGCTACATACCACTTCTTGGCTCTAAGTTTAAAGCATCATTGTCTGTTTCCTCTCTGCTGAAAAGAACAGAGGATGATGTGTTTGACCCTTGACATTTAGGGAGGACTTGGATCAGGAAGGGATATTCCAGAGGGAGGAACAAAGTATGAAGGAATATGTGGCAGGATTTTTTTTTTCCTACAGGGGATAGAGCAACCTCTGAGCCTCGCAGCATAATTAAATGTTTCATGTATGAAATAGTAGAGAATAAGGAGAGAGGAGAAGTTTTTGGTTCTATTACAAAGATCCTTGAATGGCCGGGGTTTATAATTTATAATTTTACTCTTCAAATACTCACATGGGAGTAAAAAGATAAATCAAGGGTCATACACAAAAATAAATTGGAAAGAGGACAGTGGGTTTATAGTCAAAGGAAGTGTGTTCTAGTTCTAACAAGCAGTTCATAGTTGTGTGTCATTGGGCATGTTTTTCAAGCTTTTAATTTCCTCAAATGAGGAAGAATGGCAATGCTTTGTTTCTGGACTATTTTGAGGATTAAATTAAATGATGTGAAGGCTGCTTTGTGTACTCTAAAATAATACTTTTTTTTTTCCTATCTATGGGCAAAAATGCAAAACATTCAGTTCCTTTATCTGTAAGTGATGAGCCTGTCAGTCCTCTGACTCCCTCCCATCCGATTCCCTTGTCCTTGAGAAAGAATCTCTTCTCCTAATTTGCTGGGGATGTCACCTTCCTACATCTGTCCCTTAGTTTGGTCCTTCTTCTACACCTTGAAGTCATCACTTTTGCTTCACTTCACTCTGCTTCAAGAGAAAGGTAAGAAGAGTCATCACTTCTCTTCACTTTGCTTTGCTTTTTAGTCTTAGCTAATTTTTGTAGGAGAAATAGTAATGTCTGCAAGCATGCCTCTAGGACTCCATATGGGTGGCTTCTCTAAACTCTTGGTTCTGATTGGTGTGGGTCAGCCTTTGAATGTTAAGAGTCAGGGAACAAAAACACAATAAAAACAATCTGACCAACACTACCAAATAGCACCTTGTTGAGTACAGATGATCTTGTGTTCCTCACAATATCAAATTTGAAATCAACTACAGAGAGCAAGTGAAGATAGCAGACTATAGGTTGGATCAATGACCTTGTAGATTTGATGCCATCAGAATTATAGTGATAACAGAAACCCTGAGGGAGGACAAGCCCACCATGGAAAGCCCACTGAGATGAGGGCCAAGAACTAAACCAAAGAGAGATTGCAGGAAGCACAAGCACTGAGGAAGAGGAGAGGTCCAAAAGAAGGAGATGTTCCTGGTTGTTATAACGAAATTAAGTGTTTCAAGAAGGAAATCTTGTCACCATGTCTTCCTCTTACTGGTCCCTTGGGTGCCAATAATTTGCACATACAGGGATGCAATAAGAATTGGTAATTAAAAGAAACTCTTAATAATGGCATTTTAAAGTTGATTAGCATTCCCTCTAAATTATTTTTGACTTGAAGACGCTTTTGACTGAAGACATCAAAATGCATGTGCTTTATCTATGTGTTTGCACAGTTACCTATGAAGTAATGGGAGCGAGGTCAGTGTGGAGGTGGTATCACTCTCAATGTATCTCTGCTCTTGTAAGGGAAGCAAATAAAGTCCTAGTTGTCAATTTGCCATTGAGAGCCTGTGTTAGTTTCCCAGACTCCCTAACAAACTGGCAGGGAGCTTCAAACAACTAGAGTTTATTCTCTCACAGTACTGGAAGCTAAAAGTCTGAAATCAAGGTGTCTGTAGGGTCATTGCCTGTGAAGACTCTAGGGAAGAATCATCGGCGTTCCTTGATGTGAAGCTACATTGCTTGAAACTGCTTCTGTTGTCGTATAGCTCTCTTCCCGTACGTGTCTTCCCACAAGATCTTCATATTCCAGTCATTGGGTGCCAGCCATTTGTGGCTCATTCTAATCCAGTATGACTTCAGCTTGTCCCAACTAATTTCATCTGCTAACACCCTGTTTCCCAAAAAGATCACATTTGTAAGTTCCCAGGCAGACGTGAGTTTTGAGGCGTACTATCCAACCTGGTACACAGCCTTTTATCAGCTCTATGTGCCTTTAATATACACAATGTAATGTACAGAGCTGGCCATAGTGAGTCAAACCTTATGAATCCTCTTCATGCTTCTTTCTACCTGAAACTTCTGCTCCCTTGAATTTAGCTATTGGATCTCATGCTGGACTGGGGATGTTGTGTATTTGAGACATTGCCTGAAAAACAGAGATACATATTTTTCTTCTAAGAGTAGAATGTTTTTCTGGTTGTGTATCAGCAGGGTAAGTACTGATTATAGACGGAATTCTGAGATGTTTATGCCCTTTAGCTGCCCTTAGTAGATGTGTGTGATCATGAATCTTAGTGGCAGTTATTTTGTAGACTTGCACCATACAATAGCTGCTGTGAGATCCTGCCAAGTTATTATTCTATACATACTAGAACTAACCGGAGATAATATAAATCAAGTTCTGCTCTTTCATGTGCATCAAATTTGAATTTAAATAACAGATGGCTTCAAATAGTTTTCGGAGATCAGACCTACAAGAATAATTAGAAGGAATAATCTGGTTAATACTGATAAGATTTTTGAAATGTAAATGGACTGTTTTTAAATGAGAAGGAATTCATTAAAAAAAAAAAAAAACCTGCCAACAGGTGAGATAATGGATCTTAGAAAATTTTAGCAGGTCATAAATCTGTAAAGAAGAATTACAGTTATTTTTTTTTCTTAAATGATTTTGCATGTGCCCAAAATCTTATCCATAGCTCACTGAATAGAGAGGGAAAGAAAAGTTGATTAGCATTTCCTTTTGATTCATCATGAAAGAGAAAATAATAGAAAAGAATGCAGGCTCTCTCTTAGACTGTTGGCTTTTTTTTTTTTTTTTTTAATTAAATGGGAAAAGAATAGTGCCTTCAGTTTACAGTGGTTGCTGGTTGGAGGCATCATGTGAAAAAACAGAAATAAGTTGAGACTGCAGAATCAGATATATACAAAGAAATTGAATACTTGGTGAAAATGAGGATATAGAAGATTGGAGGGAACTATTGAACATTATGAAAAACGGCAAAAGACTTTGCCCACTGTTCTTACTTTGGCACCAGTTATGCAATTCCAAATTCCGTATGTATCTACTGGCATATCAAACTCAACTTATAGAAAATGCAACTTCTTATGTCCCTTCCTATAGGTGTTTTGCTTCTTGGTATCTCATTACTTTTCATGACAACAATTTAACCAAGGTTGGAATCACAGGGGATCTTGAAAGCTTCCATCCATCTCTGCTTCCTAAAAATAATCTTTAATTGACATTTCCTCTCTACTATTCCTCTCTAATTCTCTCACCTATTCCCTTTCTACCCATCTCCACTTCACATCCCATATTTAGACCTATTGCCTATGTTCAGGAAATCACGGTTTCTGCTGCTTTCCTTTTCATTCAGCATCCCAGAGGAAGCTCCCAAAGCCTAGTCCTGACTTTGTCATGATATTCCATAGGTATACCCAATTTCTTGATAAAATTGCTTACTTTTTGGCTATTTTAAGATGCCAGTAATTGCTTCTCAATACTGTTTTCAAACTAAAGCAAACTACCTGTCATTCTATGAATTAAAATATGCATTACTGCTTCTGTATTGATTCACACCATTTACTCTAAAATAATATCTTCCTCCCTCCTCCACTGTAGATACCCAGCAATATTAGGATGGACAAATAGCTTTTTTTTTTTTTTTTTTTTTTTTTTTTGGGAATTAGGTAACACTGAGCTAACATAGTGTTGTTTGGCCAAGGTCAACTACTTATGCAATTCTGACGCTGTAAGTAGACAGCAATTATGCTTTATCTGCCTAGCCTCAAAACACTTCACCTATGTAGGGGCAATCCCATTGTGGATCTCTGCGGGAATCAGGGTGGGAAACTATCTCTGTTATAGTAGCTTCTGGGGCACAACATATACCCTGTACTTATTCCCATAAAACTCCCTTATGTTTTTGTGCTTTGCCAATGCTAGCTCTCTGACTCTCTTCTCTGTTGCTTATTTCATCAAATATAGTGAATAAGATATGAATAGTAAATCAGAGAGAGATCTTAGTAAGTGTGGTATTTGATCTGGGCCATGAGTGATTAACATGTCCTTGAAGGAATAGACATAACATTATTAATCATACATTAATATAATTTTTGGGGAGTAAAAGTTATTGAATGGCTATTGTATGCTGAGACTTTGATTAATTTTCTTTTTTAACTTTCAAAGTAACTCATGATAATATATAGCAGGCACTGTTAGTTGCCTATCAGGTTTTAATTTTGACATCTTCCTTGCTAAGAGAACCCCGATTTTGTTTGGTAAAGCAATATATTGAGCAAAAATACTCATTCTTTCAGTTTCCTATGGCACAAGTATAACCATCTCTCTGTTTTGGCCAATGAGACTTAAGTGATGGTCCCTTGAGTACAACGTCCTTCTGAATAACATTGTGAATTATTATAAAGGGAAGGATTTTGGACTCTTTCCCTCTTGCTTCTGCCTCAAACCCAGAAGCAATGCCTAGTGGTGAAGGAGCTACCTTAAAACCAAGGACAAAAGTTAATATTGAGAATAATGGAAAATGTCTGTTAAGGTCCTTTGTTCAGTTTTTAATTAGATTATTTGGATTTTTTGCTATTGAGTTGCATGAGTTTTTTTGTATTTTGGGGGATATTAACCCCCTATTGGATATATAGTTTGCAAATATTTTCTCCCATTCCATAGGTCAACCTTTATATGTTGTTGATGGTTTCCTTTGCCATGAAAGAGCTTTTGAGTTTGATTTAGTCAAACTTATGTATTTTTGATGTAGACATTTTTCTAGGGAAAACATACAAGTGGCCAACAAGTACATGAAAAGGTGTTTGATTAATAATAGAAAAGAAATGCAAATCAAAACCACAATGAGGTATCATCTCACACCTGTTAGGATATCTTCTATCAAAAAGATAAGAGGTATGTGAGGATGTGGAGAAAAGGGGATCCTTGTATACTGAAGTGGAGATGCAAACTGATTGTACAGTCACTATGGACAATAGAATGGAAGGTGTTCAAACAATTGAAAGTAAACCTGCCATATGATCTAGCAATTCCACTTCTGGGCGTATAATCCAAAGAAAATGAAAACATTATTTTCAAGAGATACCTGTACTCTTACATTCGTGGTAGCATTATTCACAATAGCCAAGGCACAGAAACAACCTAAGTATCCATCAGTGGGTGAATAGATAGAGAAGATGTGGTATATAATGGAATATTATTCAACCTTAAAGGAAATCCTAATGAAACTGCGGAGCATTATGCTAAGTGAAATAAGCCAAACAGAGAAAAACAAAAATAAATATTGCATGGTATCACTTGTAAGTGGAATCTAAAAAAAAAAAAAAAAAAAAAAAAATGGGAGCAGAAAATAGGATGGTGGTTACCAAGGGCTCAGAGAGTGAGGGAAACCAGGACAGGCTGGTAAGAAATTACAGACTTTCAACCATGAGATGAGCAAGGCCTGAGGATCTAATGTATAACATACTGAACCTAGTTGATAATACTATTTTGTGTAATTAGAACTGTTGTTCTCTCGCACACCCAAAGAGATGGGCAGATATCACATGGCATATGAAAAGAGTCCACATCATACATTATCAGAGAAACGAATATTATAACAACAGTGAGATACTACTACACACCTATTAGAATGGTCAAAATCTAGAACACTGACAATATCAAGTGCTGGATATGCAACCCCAGGAGCTCTCACATATGGCTGGGGGCGATGCAAGATGGCTCAGACACTTTGGAAGACAGTTTGGTAATTTCTTACAAAACTAAACATACTCTTACTATACAATCCAGCAATTGTACTTCTTAGTATTTACTCAAAGGAATTGAAAACTTTTTGTCCACACAAAAACCTTTATACAGACGTTTTTACCAGTTTTATTTATAATTGCCAAAACTTGGAAAAAAAATCAGTATATCCCTCAGAAGCTGAATGAATAAACGTTGGTGACAACATGAAACCACTATATCTACCTTGAGCTGCCTGCCTCTGAGTTCTTAATATGTGGGGAAAATAAGTGACTTAAACACATGGGGATTAATTTAGGAATTTGGTTATGTGTACTAGCAAAGTGAGCTTAAATAACTTGCTTAAATGTTCTAGTTTACAATGCGATTGCCAAGATTTGAACCCATGTATACTGCCTGCCAGGTCTATGTACTTAACCAAAACTAACTTAGTTTATTCAAAATCAGATACATTACTTATTCTTCAAAGTGTAATTCTCAACCATTCTAGCCCTTCTCAAAGAAGTTAGAACTTCTTGGGAAAGATTTTTTTTAAAGATTTTATTTTTGTGTTTATTTGTCAGAGAGAGAGAGCGCATGTAAGAGCACACAAGCAGGGGGAGTGGCAGGCAGAGGGAGAAGTAGGCTTCCCACTGACCAGGGATCCTGATGTGGGACTTGATCTCAGGGCCTTGGGATCATGACCTGAGCTGGAGATAGACGCTTAACCAACTGAGCCACCCAGGCATCCCAGGAAGGATTTTTTTTCTCTTAGAATTAATGTTTCTTTAAAATATCTATTTTCTTTCTTTCTTTCTTTCTTTCTTTCTTTCTTTCTTTTCTTTTCTTTTCTTTCTTTTCTTTTCTTTTCTTTTCTTTTCTTTTCTTTTCTTTTCTTTTCTTTCTTTTCTTTCTTTCTTTCCTTTCTGGCATACTAAGAATCTGTTGGGTTCTGAGTTGTCTATACCAGCTGTAACTGTAAAATAATAAACTCTTTAAACCAACTTACCAGAATTCAAAAATCAGAGGAGCAGGTTTACTCAAAGTTGTCACCTTCAGGAGGCTACACTCTTATTTTTGCAAAACTTCCTCCTATTTCTCAAAACCCCTGGGCAATCCTGTTTGGGAAGTGACAGTCCCGTCTGTCTGTGAGCCTCGCGGAAATTAGTTTTATGGCTTCATTTTTAAAGTGAAACTAAAATGACCATCTGCCTTAGATACAGATTTGATTCCAGATTGCTTTGGGAGGTTTTAAAAATCAAATCATCAACAAAATGATGAAGATTTATACACTTTGACATAAGGAACACAATGGAGCTGGCCTCACCGGTCCCCCAGCACTTACCATAACACCTTGTGCTCTACCCACACCCAACTGTGTACCTTTGTTCCCTTTACTCTCCTACCTTTAGAACTGCACCTGCTCCCTTTCAGACTCTCGAAATTCCTTGTTGCCATCCCTTCCTCAGAGTTTCACTCATGCCATCCTGGACAGAGCTCATCTGCACCTCCTGGAAAAAATATTTCTAGTTCCTCTCTCTTTCCTATTTGGATTCCATCATCTAGACTTTCCAAACATCTTGTCTATTTCACTGGAGTTAAAGTGGCTTTTGTGTCCGCTGCTTCTCCTCCTTGCTTGCAAGCTCCCACTGAACACCATAGAGTCAAGGTCAGAGGTGAGAGGGGCCGGAGAAATGTCCTTGTCCAGTTCTTAATACTACAGATGAAGAAACAGGCTTGAGAAGAGGAAGTGACTTGTCCAGGTTTTCACAGGTGGTGGGAAGGAGGGCTCAGCAGTAGATTCACCCAATCTCAGTGTAATTTCACTACATGTCGCTTTACATTCTACCCAGAATCGAGGATGGTGATGTATCCAGGGTTAGGTACCCAGTGATAGTTAAATTCGATTTTCAAAAACCAAGTTAGTGAGTGGCAAAAATGTAAATGTTTAACAACACCAAGTTTTGGGGGGGACTGTGGAGAAGTGAGAATTTTATACCCTCATGGGTAGAATGAAAATGGGTGCAAAGACTTTGGAGAAAAGTTAATAATAGGTAGTGCAGATGAAGATGTCAATTTGCCAGAATATATTGGGATGCCTGGGTGGCTCAGCAGTTGAGCATCTGCCTTTGGCCTGGGGCATGATTCCAGGATCTGGAATCGAGACCCACATGCACATGGGGCTCCTTGCAGGGAGCCTGCTTCTCCCTCTGTCTATGTCTCTGCCTCTCTCTGTGTGTCTCTCATCAATAAGTAAATAATATCTTTTTAAAAAAAAATTGCCAGAATATAGAAAATCTACTCCTAGAAAATTGCCTGAAAAAAACCCCTCCTTACATGCACAAAGGCAACAGATATAGACATGTTTATAGGTAAAGTGTTTGTGATAGTGAGATACTAGATTTTACCTAAATATGCACCAATAGGAAACAGGATAAATCATTAAACTTTTTTTTTTAATGTGCCACAGTGTAAATACTGATGAAGCAGAACTCACATATCACTGTGGATACATGACATAATATTGAGTGAAAATCCCAAGTTGCTGAAAGGTACATATCCTATGATACCATCTATGTATATATTTACACCTGAAAAAAAGATAATACCATATATTACTTAGGACAACATATACATGTAGAACAGCTTAAATATATGCATGGGAATAAGTATGCTCCAGAGCATCGGTACTCATTTATTTTAAAGCTCTGTGATTGGTACATACCTGTTCATTTTATTATATTTTTATACTTTCTGCTAGATGTTAAGTATTTAATAATAAAGTTTAACGTGAATTTGAAAAAAAGAATGGCTATGCCACTAGCTCAGAGGACAATTCCAAAGGGAAATATCCCAGATCTTTGCTCTGAGCAATGTCAGAATAAAAGAAAAAAGGTGTAGAGTCACTGAGGTGACTGTTTTGAAGGCAATGCTGTTACTTGGATTTATATATATTTTAAATGCTTGATAAAAATAATCACCACCCTATTCTGTGGTGGTGATGTTTGCTTGATGGCCAGTTAACTTTGAATGAAATGGCTGCCTTAGCAAAATATAGTCAGAGAAATATAGTGATATGCAAGAACCTCAAAAGCAAAAGACACATTTATTTTGAGCATCAACTAGTGAGTTGTGAATTCTACAAGCAATGAGAGTATACGGATACTTTATCACTCACTTTCTGTATCATTCTTTTGTAACTACCGCTGGCCTCCTGCAAAGTCCCAGGCCCAGAAGATGCCAGAGGCAAGGGAGATGATTCATCGATTGTATTTTCTGTATTGTTTTTACATTCTCCAGTAACTAAAAGTATCCTACGCTTTTTAAGGTAAAAGAAATCCAGAAAACATCTCATTTCTGTGTTTGGTTCTTAAATGGAGACACCTGGGTACTGAAAGAATTCTCACCCAAGGTCACAAAGAGACTTAGGAAAAGAAAAGACCGAGACAACAATTGCTGTGCTTTTTTTTTTTTTTTTTTTTCCATTTCATTGTATGAGCTGACCACTAAGTGGTAATTGGCAATGGAATCAGAACTCTTCTCTCCCCAGGAAATTGCACTGGAAACTGTGAGGGGCAGATCCTTTACTTAAAATGGAGAAGGGGGACCCATCTTGGGAATCTACCCAAAAGAAACGAAAAACACGTGTCTAGAAAAAGACTTGTATGCAAATGTTTATAGCAGCATTATGTGCAAGTCAAAAACTGGAAACACCTCAAGTGCCAGTCAACTGGGGAATAGAGCAACAAAATATAGTATTTTTTTTAAAGATTTTATTTATTTACTCATGAGAGACACAGAGAAAGAGGCAGAAACACAGGCAGAGGGAAAAGCAGGCTCCCTACAGGAGCCGACACGAGACTTGATCCCAGGACCCCAAGATCAGGACCTGAGCCCAAGGCAGACGCTCAAACACTGAGCCACCCAGGTGCCCCCAAAATGTAGTATATTGAGAGCACCGAATACTACTTAACAGTAAAAATAAACTATGTACTGATGCTACCACAGGGTTGAACCTTCAGAACGTGAAAAGGCCAGACACAAAAGGCAACATATTGGGTAAGTCAATTTATATGAAAAATCCAGAACAGTAAAATCTTCAGAGACAGAAAGTAGACGAGTAGTTGCCTAGGGCCAGGATTGTGAAGGGTAATGACGACAAATGGGCATGCGGGATCTTTTGGCGGTGATGCAAATGTTCTAATGTCGGATTTTGGCAGTGGTTGTGCAATTCTGTAAATTTGCTAAAAGTCATTCAAGGTACATGTAAATTATATCATGCAAATTATACCTCAGTAAACCTGTTTATTTAAAAAAAATATGGAAGGGGTCGAGTTTATCCTTAAAAGACCAAAGGTTACTTAACTCCATTCACTCCACTAGCTACCCTTTCACCCTCCCCTGAAACCTATGTTCTCGAGATGCAGGGTAGCTTAAACTTTTGCCCTTCAGGGCACAGGATTCTGTGACAAAAACCAACATTTTTTGAGATCTTTCTGTGCACTTTACCCATTTTGTCTTTTATTCCTCAACACAACCTTATGAGACAGTCATTATGTCAACCCTATTTTAATGATGAGGAAACCACGTCGTTTGTCAATGTCATCTAGCTTGCACAAAGCTGAGGAGACTTGAACTCTTGATTCCCAGAGCCCAGACTCAACCATAATGCCACTGCTTGCCTACCAGGTGATCGATGAGTGTTTGTGGGAGGAAAGAAATGTGAATTTTATGTGGCTGCCTTCCTGAACTGGCTTCGCACCAAACGGTGGGCAGTTGGATCGCGAACTCTTTGTGTCATGGTTTTAGTACATTTAGGACTATGCCTTTTTTTTATTTCCTGCAGTTAATTTCTAAAGCAATATAATAAAGTAGTAGTTTTAAAAAGTTCCCAGGTTTTTGGACTGAATTATTAAAGAATAAGCAAGTGATTGCCTTTGCCACTTGGCCACCAGCCATTAGTCTTTTCACTGGAAGGATCTCTCTTAAACACATCTTTAATTTGCTGTGGCAGTTGTATATAGATTACTATTGATGAGGTTTTTGTTTAGTTCTATTTATTTTTTGTTGTTTTCAAAGAGAGAATGACAATGTATGTCATTATGTTTGTTTCCTTGATTTTTTTAAAAAGAATTTATTTGATAGAACAGAATTTTATGATAAAATATCAGCAAGGGGTAGAAACTTCTTTTTAATTAAAGCAATAAAGCAATGCTTTTTTTAAATTAAACAATGGTTGGGATAAAGAAAGCAAAGTGCTGGAGTTAGATTCAGGAACTTAGGTTAACATCTAAAAATGATAGTAACACTTTGAGAAACTTTCCGTGTTAGTTAAATAGGAATAAGACTATGTACCTTGCTATTGTGAACATCATGAACATCAGTGGTGCAGGAAGGCATAGATATACCTCTGTGCAGAGAGTGGAAGCTCAGTTAGGGCCCACTGAGTTTATTTATTTTTAATTATTTTATTGTATCTGCTATTTAACACATAATAATACTTTAAGTGTTTTCCTCCATACTGGTTCCTGGAAATAGAATGGCATGCAAGGGAGTGAGAGTCTTTGCCTTAAAAAGTTTATATTGCAGGGAGGAAGGTAAATAAAACCCAAATAAAGAGAGATATTATTGTGTTAAGAGGTAAAAAACAATCAAATCAGATATGAAAAAATTGAAGAATTATGTGTTTCTGTGAGGTTGAGGGAATAGCTATTTAAGTAGCATGGTCAGAGAGGTTCTCTCTGAGGAGGTATTATCTGAAATATTATTTGAGCAGAGAACAAAATGCTGGGAAGGAACAAGCAATGGAAAGAGTCAGGGGGAAAAGGATTTCATGAGGAAGAATCATGTGCAAAAGCTCAGTAAAGAACTCATGTTGCAGGAGGTCAAAGATCACTGAGGCTGGAACATTGTTGGAACTAAGAATGAGGGTTTATCAATACTTGATACGCCATAAATGGATTTGGGGTTTTATTCTAAATACAATGAAAAGCCACTGAATGCTTTTAAGTAGTGAGATGGTCCGATGCATGTTTTGAATCCCTTCAGATTGGAAGGAACAGGAGAAGAAAATAGGAGGACCGATAGGAAGTAGTTCAATACCAAAGACAGGGAGTAATAGGAATCATTCCTAATGCATGCATTACAGGGGGCAGAGAGAAGAGTTTGATTTATTTTGGGTGAAGACTTAGTAGGGCTTATTAAGGGTTGGATGAGAGTGGAGAGAGGAAAGGTGGAGTCAAAGCCACGTCAAGGTTACTGTGCCTGGGTTTCTGATATATCGGATGGAGCCATGATAGTGATGGGCAGGATTAAGGGTAAAATTGAGGGTTCTCTTTTGAACATGTCATATTCAAGATGTCTCTGAGACATTCCAGTGGAGGTGGCTTGTACTGAGATGGAAAATAAATTTGGAGTGCAGGGAATTCTGAGCTGGAGATGCAAAACAAGACTCATTATCGTAAAACTGTTAGAGTTGAAAGACTATCAGTAAATACTGGGGAATTTCTGTTCTGCTAACAATAAACAGTCAGAATCCTTTGATCCAGCTCCTTAGAGTCTGCTGTATTAATTAACTCTTTGGTGTCTACGATGTCTGGTAGCACAGGAGGGCTTCAGATGAATCCCCAATGGATTTTATATGTTACATTTTAGGAGATGGGCAATCAAATGCATCATTTAGGATTCCATTTTTCTTTAAACAAACTGGCCTGGACTATCACTATATGGCTTGCAAAATGTTGAGAGGTCCCAGGTCACTGGGTTCGGGTTTGCTTATGGATAGCAACACTGAACTGCAGGATGTTGCCGTCATACTAAATCCTACATATGCAGATCCTCTTATTATCGTATTTACCATTGATTGGGGACCTACTATGTGCCGTGCATTGTTAAAAGTACTGGGGAGGCAGAAGGCACATCTCTTAGAGTGACTCTAAATGGGAGGAAACAGACATGTGAGCAAGTAGTAATTACGATGAAATGTGGTAAATGCCATATTCTGGGATGGTATTAAAGAGAAGGGACTAATACACTTCTAAAGGTTAGAAAACATTTTATGGAAAACCTAATATTTAAGTTGAATCAGGAAGGATGAAGAGAGATTTCTAGGAAAACAAGACGGAGGGTATTCCATGAAGGAGATCTGTGCAAGGTAGAAAAGGTGAAACGGAGATGTTACATGGTTAAATCGAATGTTGATTGTAGCACTTAGCAGAAGGCTTAAGATCTATCCGGCATTCAGTAAATACCTGTTGGATGAATAAAGGAGTAAATGAGCCCTCAGATCTCGCTCACTCTATATTGGGCTCCAATTTCTGGGAAAAAGAAATAGGAAGATTCCTTATGTATGGACTTTTTGTATTATTATGAAATGCAAACTCTCTATAATAGCATATAAAATTCCCAATGGCAGTATGCATAGGTATTTGTTAAGGTGGTAAGAGAGCCTATTGGTGTGTTTGGAGAGAGAGAGAACAGGGATGGGGAGAGAGGGAAAGGAAGGAAGGGACATAATTTTTTTAAAGCATCTTGTAAATGAACATTAAAAGAAATTGCTTTAAGGTGGCACTGGGCATAACCTGTGAAATAAATCCAAACTGTGATGTGTTGGGATCTGGAAGGGAAAACCATACCTGAATATTGGTTTTAGCTAATGGGACAAGAAGCAGTTAAGACTACAGCCAGAGTATGTGAGAAGGAGTCAAAATGAGAGACTCTGTCCACCAAGGAAAAGCAGGATGCAGTTTTAGGGAAGAACCCGGACAGATTATTAGGAACAGGGAAACAGAGAAATTGACAGGTGGATGGGACTTGGAACAGATCAAAAGTTAATCCAATTTAATTATAGTGCCTGATTCAGGTTTGACTTTGACAGGACAGGTCCTACTTTTCTGAACTAGCCACTTGGTGTCTGGCAACTGGGCTCCGCCAGAAGTGGTGGGCAAGTCACAGCTCAGAAAAAAGGAACAGAGGTTCTTTTCAGAAAAGCACCGAAAGATATAGGGAGAGGTAAAGACACTGCTGAGGATGGATGGGGAGGATTCTGCTAAAATTCACTTTCAAAAGATAATCATTCACTGGAAGTAGGAGTGACCAAGCTCAATGACAACATCGATCATGCTGGAAGAGGAAGCTATGGAGCTGGTTATTATTTAAGGATGTTACATTTTGGTTGACAGCCATTCCTGTGGAATGTTCTATGAGGCACCAGTTAAATTCATTCGGGATTAAATATGAAATTATTCCTTGTCTCCACTTGAGAATCAGTATTTACAGCTCTCCTTAACCTTATAAATTGGCAAAATGAAGACCATCGCTCAGTATTCTTGTTTAGTTTTTGGTGTGAAAGTGGATAGTGCAACTGTTTAATTCCCGGAAATTTTATAATCAGAACTCTGTAGCTACAAACGTCATTGTCTATAGTTCTTATAACTTTGATTCCATTGTGTTTCTTACAGGCAGTGTTTCAAAAGAATACCTCACAGCGGTACTCCAGAGATCCCAGACTCAGAAATTTCTGTGACATATCCAGGCTGACCAACTTATACACTTGTGTAACTGTACATTTCAAAGGAATGATTCTTACTTCTTAGTTTTATGTTAATCAAATGTCCCATGGTGCCTCTGTGGCAGTTGCATTTAGTTTTTTTTTTTTGTTTTTTTTTTTTTTTTAGTTAGCATACCCAAAAGTGGGTATGCTGTTGAACACTACTGAGCGCTCAAATTACCTAAGAGATAGTTTATAAATCTTAATAATGGCTCTCATATATTAGATATGTTAACCTAAACATAGCTTTAGCTTACATAGTCTGAATACATTGCTTTTAATAAGTTCTCCTATAGTGAAGAAGGAAATCCTATAATATGATTGGTTGGGATGTTCAAATTCTGCTTGAGATGGTCTCAAACTCATCACAGTAATTATTGACACTGAAAGTGGACCTGAAAAAAAAAAAAAAAACCCTGAAATTGAAAAAGTTTAGGTAACATTTATGCCATCCTCCTCGTCAAATATTAGTAAGTTTATAATAAGATTTTCTTACCACAATCTGCCACATTCTTCTGTTATCCTTACTCTTGCGCCAACTGGTATATAAAGTTCTTTCCTCTTGGAGTGCTCTTTCTTGTTAGCCTGAGAAACTCCGATTCATTGCTCAAAACTGGGCTTGGGCTGCGCTTCCTTGTGAAGTCTTCCTTGATAAAATCATCAGGCCCATTGTCACCTGCATCAAACTTCCCTCTTCTGCATGCCTTAGAATCATATGCCTTCTCTAAAGGACGAATCATGCTATTTTGGAACTGTATGTTAGCAAATTTTCTTCCCCAGTAGTCTGTGGGGTTCTTGAGAGATGATCGCAACTTATTTTTTTTTTTTTTTATTGCCAGTGCCTTATGTAAGTCCTGGTGTATAAGCAGCATCCTATAAATATCAGTTGAGTGAAATTTATTGGAAAGAAAAATCTCAAATGGCTATTTAAGTTTTATTTACCTTCCTATGCTTTTATATGTTGTCTCCCAGTGGAATTATAAGCTCTGGAAGTATAGGGACTGGGTCTCCTATTTCTAAGTATTCTCTTAGGAGCACATGAGCAGTATTTTTATATTTATGTAATCAAATACTAGATGCTGCTTGTCAGTCTTATTTCTCAGTCAGCATAATATTTTACAGGACGTGAAGTGAATTCTGTAGGTTGTTTTACAAGAGTTCAGCATCTATTGAAATAATCCAGATGTTAAGGCCTAGTTCCTGTTTAAATGACGTTGAGGATGGGATCCCTGGGTGGCGCAGCGGTTTGGCGCCTGCCTTTGGCCCAGGGCGCGATCCTGGAGACCCGGGATCGAATCCCACGTCGGGCTCCCGGTGCATGGAGCCTGCTTCTCCCTCTGCCTGTGTCTCTGCCTCTCTCTATCTCTCTGTGACTATCATAAATAAATAAAAATTAAAAAAAAAATTTATAAATGACGTTGAGGAGATCTAGTATGTTTTGTGGTAAGAGAAGTACCAAAGAAGGCAAAAGATACTTTATTCTTACGAAATGCCACTTCATAGATGTGGCCATAGTTGACTCATACATAATTCAATAGTTGGTGCAAATCTGGCAGCACTTCACCAATTCATGGCCAACGTGGTTGGAGATTCTTGCCAGATCTCAATTATACTGTCAATTCCCTCTAATTCAATTTAGCACATATTAATTGAGCGCTCCCTATGTGTCATGCATTGGGCAACTCACTGAATGTTAGGTAGAGTGCAAACACTTGGATATGAGCAGACCGGAATTGTATTTATTCCTGGCTTTTTCTCTTACTATCTAAGTGATTTAGGGCAAATTACTTAACTTCTTTGACCTCAGATTTTTTATCTGAAATAGAGGAAATGAATCTCAATCTCGTGGAAGGTTATAAAGGGGGTAGGGCTGGCACAATGTTTGGCATCCAGTTGACACTCAGTGCACGTTAACCTAGTGATTCACGTAGGGGGAGCCCCCAACTTTCCACACCCTAGAGCAGAGGAAAACACCAAGAAGGGCTCCATAAGAAGGCAGGTGCCAGCTACAAAGAGACAATTGGGCTATGGGTTGTTTCCAGATGCCTTTATTTTAATAGCATTATTATGTGTTGGATTTTTAAAGAAGGGCATGTGCCAAGGTGGTGTTATAATTCAATTTCAATTACAGTAACTGTTATGTGTAGCAGGAGAGTCAAAGGTTGCCAACTTCCCTATGCCCAGGCCCTGAATTTAATAGCAGTAATGGCTTTGCGCAGCTACTTCAACGCCCCATTACTGTCTGCTCTTGATTTAGTGGCGGCCTTCTCCCCTGAGCTAGGGTGTTGATGCCATCTCCTGGTCTGGCTCCGGTTTCTGGGGAGATGTTCATTCTGCCTGAGACCTGCCAGGAATCTATTTTTTTAATTTCCTGTTATTAGCTGTGGTGGAATAAGACAGAGTTCCCCCTTTCTTCCTTCCTTTCTTTTTTTTTTTTTCTTCTTTTTTTTGGTAACTTCTGTCACCCACATCAAACAGAGCTGTTTTACAGAAGCGTTCCTTATGTGCTATACATTCTATTTGTAGCAATTCACCAATAAGCATTTACCTATTAAAATTATTATAGTGATCCATGACTTCCATATTTAAAAAGTCTATCCAAAAACCAATTATCAGTCTTGCTGGTATATTTTATAGAGAAATTATACAAGGGGTGGGGGGATTTGAAATTCCTTACTATCATTCCTTTATCCCTTCCATCCTTCCTTCCTCCATTCCTTCATTGCATCCTTCCTGTCCTTCTATCCGTCATCCATCCATCCATCATCCACCCATCATCCCTCCCTCCATCCATCATATATCCATCTATCCATCATCCATCATCTATCCCTCCCCTCCATCATTCATCCATCCATCCATTGTCCTTCCTTCTTCCTTCCTTCTTTCACCTTCCTTCTTTCTTTACCCTCTTTCTCTCCCTTCTTTCTCCATTGCTTTTTTTCTTCTTCCTTATACTCCTGCTCTTTTTGATTCTTCTCCCCTTCTCCTTCTTTTATGTGGTACTCCTTAATTTAATGAATTTTCTTGCAAAAATCACCTCTTCTTATTGCTATAGTTTCACATTTTGCTCTCATCCATTTCTTCTGGTCCTGTCTTGTACATACTTAGAAGTCCTCTGTATCACCCATATTTATATCCTTCCAATATTTGTAGGTTCTTATCTGATCCCTTGGTGTCACCCAAATAATAGACATTTATCTCCTTAATCTGGCCTCATAAATCAAACCTTTCTTTTCTCTAATCATATTTTTTTTTTAATCATTCCTTAAATTGTTTCCAATTTGTCTGCGTCTTTCTGAAATGGAAGTGCCTCAGACTTAACTCAGGATTCAAAGGCTGAGAGCTTGCTGGCTAAATTTTGCCTTTCCTTTTCTCCAAACAAACATTTCCTAACAAACAAATATAGTATGGTTCTTTATCTTGCCAACTTATTTCTTTGCAAATTCATGCAGAAAAAAATTTTACTGAGGTTGTCTGAAGTAGATTTAAAAAAAAATGCACTTTTTCCAGGAGGCAGAGGGAACAAGTGTTTAAACCCAGATTCAATGCTATTTGTGATACACGCACTTAAATTCCATGTGACTAATGTTCTTAATATCTAACACAGAATTAATGATGTGCATTCTCATGAAAAGGGCCTGGACCATGGTGAGATTTTCAGGCCCCAGAGAATGAGCACCCCCTTTAAACTTTGCACCTAAAGTGCGATGTGTTTCATCCTAGTTCCAACCCTTCTCATGACAAAAAAAAATAATATAATGTGTTAAAATGCTCCAAAAATGTGACCATGTGGACCAGATGTAAGGTATTGCTGTCATTATTCTTCACCAGTCTGATAACGACTCTACCAGTGGAGTCGTTACACATGTGGAGCCCCGCTCTGGTCTCAGCATTTCACTCTCCCAAGCTCCTAGTGCCCTGATTATGCTAGCCCCTGCCTACCCAGGTACCTCCAAGCCAAAACTAATCCAATGTACTGTTCATACACAGGCTTTGTTATTTCTGTATCTTGGCATAAAAACGGACTCATCTAGATTCCCATTCCTTCAGAGTTTTGCTTATCTGTTTTCTTGGAAATAATAAGCTTATCAGATAAAATTGTGTTGTCACTGTCTCTAGAAGGAAGGACTGGCTTAATGTGTGATCCATTTCAGGTCACAAAGTTGTAACTTCATTAAGGTATTTGTGGATACAATGCCTTACACTCCAAGTGCTCTATTACATGATTTATAGAAATATTTGAACATGAATTACAGTAAGAAGTATGTTTTTTATCATGACCCAGAACACACATGAAAATAATTGGAAAATAATTTCATAAAACACAGCAGACCCTTTCTACATCTGAGCCACTTACATAGCCCATCCTATCTTAAAAAATAGATTCCAGAGGCAGCTGGGTGGCTCAGTCGTTGAGCATCTGCCTTTGGCTCAGGTCATGATCCTGGGGTCCTGAGATTGAGTCCCACGTCGGGCTCCCTGCATGGAGCCTGCTTCTCCCACTGCCTGTGTCTCTGCCTCTCTCTCTGTGTCTCTCATAAATGAACGAATAAAATCTTTTTAAAAAATGGATTCCATGTGGCTCAAATGGTTAAGTGGCTGGCTCTTGATTTCAGCTCAGGTCATGATCTCAGGGTCCTGGGACTGAACGCCATGTTGTGTTCTATGCTCAGCAGGGAGTCTTTTTGAGGATTCTCGCTTTCTCTCTCAAATAAGTCTATAAAAATAGATTGTATTTCATTCTTACCTAGTACACTCAATTCTATACTAGACTGTTCCATTTTTAAAACGACAGATCATTAACTCATTAAGTTGATTTTGCTATCTATTAATATGATGCAATCATTCTTAGGAAAAAAACACTCAAAAGGATTATTTTTCAATGGAAGTGAGTGGATAGCTACAGTACAGACTTTTACTTGATGTTTGTGAAACTGTGTATATCCAGTATGCCTGTGTAGGTGGTAGAAGGCAATGCTTGTCTGACTTCACTGAGGGCAGAAGAGTTTACCTTGATGGGACATGATTGTCACATGTGCACTGATATTTAACAGGTTACTAGGTAGTTCAAGGATTAGGCAAATGTAGTAAGAGGTAATGGAGCTCCTATGGGGTGGATAGCTGGATTACTGGAATGGGCCATTGAGGAGAAGGCACTATCCGGAGATCCAGGGGGTAGCCAGCGTTTGGGAGCTTTCTTAACATAAAAAGAAATCCCAGTAATTGAGAGGTAAGTATTAGAGCTAAACTGTGGATTTAGATACCAGTAAACCACTAGTCACAAATGGATCCTAAAATCATAGCAGGGCTGTAGACAAGGGTCATCCCATGCTCTATCATACATCTGTCTGTTGACTTGCTGCTCCTTGAGTTTGTCCTTACTTTAGATATGACTGATCCAAGCACATGCAAATGGAGCCACAAGATCAAAGCTGTGACTGAAGCCAGTCTGAATGTGTGAAGAATGAACAGTGCCTGATAGATCTTGGGAAGCAGACAGGCCTTGGCTCCCTTGACTTTGACATTTCCCTCCTTTTGCCCCGAGGACCACATTAGAAGGTGTACCTCCCTGAATGTGTTTTAATGTATTTTTTCCTCTGACTTACCTTTGTAAGTTCTCTCTTCAAACTGCTCTCGTATGCCATCTGCTTAGAGTCACACCTCATTCTTTCCAGGCGTGCACAGCCATTATCAAATTCATAATATTAAATAATTCATTTTTAAACAATAGAGAATTTATATCGAGTTTTCTGCATAGCTTATTAATGGCTTAAATATTTTTTTAAACAATTCCTGATTGAATGACTCTTTGTATTTCTGATGTCCAGGAAGAACATAAAATTGTGAAGGTTTTTTGCTACCCTTGTAAAGTTATAGGATTAAATTTATGAAGAGAAAAATAAGCTCTTCTGTATGCCCAGGCTCCTTAACCAAATGAATCCCAAGTTCATGTATAAACTTGCAGTTACTAAGGACATATATCAGGGAACATTACAAAAAGTAACAGTTTTAGAAAGAAAAGAAGGCATGGAATAGCATGTGATTTTTTTTCTCCCACTATTTGGTGGTATGAAAGTAACAAAGTACTTTGATCCACAATGCACAAGTCCCCAAAAATATAAAAGTAAATTACTGATAAAATACATAGAAAAATGACCTTTTCAAAATCCCATTTCAAACTTTCAAAGTCAGGAGCTTAAGTGAGCGGTGCATCTAAGATTCCTTTTCCAAGTAGAATAGAATTGTAGGGGCACATTTCTACCCTGAGTAGCAAGAAATTCATTATTAGGATCACTTTGACTCATGGTGATGCTGTGAACTTCTAATTATCCCAGGTAATGTAGGCAAGGATAGTACATAATTGAAGTTCAACGATAACACAAAAGGCTTATTTTAACCATGAATGTCAACCTTTTTTCCTAGTAAACATTTGTATAAATCAGTGAAAAAAAGCTAAGCTGCCTGTGCATCATTTACCTCTCTCTCTCTTCCATATCTTCCCTTTTGGCGATGTTGTTTACATGATATAAAGTAGTCAAAATATGAGGAGAAGGGGTTATGGCTTTCTTGTGAGCTGGGGAAAGCTTGAGTTATTTTTCATGCTAATGGCAGTGAAGATATATGTAGGCTTCAGGCAGACTCTAGGTTCTACTGATTTCATGTACATGGATAGAATCTGAAGGTGAAACCATAGCCAATAACTACAAGCTTCAGGAGCTCACAGTTGATGGTTAGCCACAAATGACATGCATGGTGAGGTGAGAGAATGAAGCTACCATGTGAAGCTCAAGCAGCTGCCAAGATGCTCATCCCATCTCCGGGGGCCTCAGGCATCCACCATGTGTGGAGCCACACACCATTTTCAGAAAAGCTTACCAATAAGGATGTGGCTCTAAAAATGCCATCTATTCTTATTCTCACTGGTGCAGAGGATTGAAAGTTTTTGCCTGATGGCAGCCAGAAGTTTAAGGGAATTCCCCAAAGGGGAATTTCAATATATTTGAGCAAGGGCAGCATCACCGGAAGCACTGTGTAACTTCCCAACAAGGCTTTGAAGAGTAGAAGACTCATTTGGATACACGAGTCCTGACAATAAATAGTCACACATATTGGCTCTTACTTTACGATTTTTTTTATAGCTATACCTTCATTTTGTATGTGTAATAAGAATGAATGTTTGCTTACTTACCAGGTTCTTGAAATTATCTAATTGTTAAAAAAAAAACTGGTTGATGAAAATACATATTTGCCTATTTGATCTCTCACATGCATTTGTGTGTGTATTTTCCCTCTAAAGAAAAAGAGTCATAGAAAAATAATTAAAAGTGTTTTTTCTTTGGTCACTGAATAACAAGTATATTTTTATGGTTTATGTTAATTAATCATAATGACTCCTATGCTTATTAATAAAAATGTGTTGATTAACTTTATGCTGAAATAGAGTTCAACAATTATGGAAAAGGGACTGTTGGCATCTGAATTGAGTTTGATCAAATCCAAGATATTGTACAAACAATACAAATATTCAGTACCTAGATCAGATGCCAATTTTTTTTCTTGCTAAAGACAAGCATTTCCATCCCACGAGAACACTGAGCCACCTTTCCAGTGTCTCTTGAATGGCTGGCCATCCCTGAGGTGTGAAGGCCAGAGAAGAACATAAGAACAAATTGATGTTACCTGTGAGGATACCACGTAAGGCAGTGTGGGTTCCTAGAGAAGGGATACGTGAGCCCCTAAGCTAGTTGTTCCTATTGCCAAAGCCAGCCGCTATAGAGTTGCTTTAATAATTTGGGAGGCTGCATCAATCAGCAGGAAATGGAGTAGTTAGTAAATAATTATTTCAAGGAAACAAATTTGGATATTCAATAGAGTAAAAATGTAATGGAAAATGGTGGGGGGGCGGCACAATTTTGTGGATTACTGATTGTCTTAGAACCTCTGAATTGTTTAAGAATTGCTCTGAATTTTCCAGTTTGACTAGCTATTCCATTGGATGAGGTTCCTACAGCTAACAAACTGGCTCTTAAAATATCTCCTTCTTCATGCATTAGTGTCATCAGGCATCAAGTTGTCAGGTTGTCAGTGGTCTCACTTTTCCTGTACAGAAGTGATGAACGAAACTCTTTCACACCAAGGTGTTAGAGATTAATGTGTTCTACCATTTAAGTTCTTTTCAGGACACCTGGGATGCTTAATGTGAAAAATTAAAAATGTTAATGGTGGATTCTAGCTACGGTGATCCTTTGCTGGAGGGCTATGCATTTGGCCTAAGTCCTGCCCTGCAGACAGCATGCCATTAGTTTCTTCCTTCTTTCTTTCCTCTCCTCCTTCGCATCTTCATTTACTATAACTTTTACTGCTCAGCTCATATATTTCCGGCACATGGATAAGTAGAGTATCAAGTGGGAGATATGATCCATCCTCTCAAGCACTCATAGTTTCATAGAGGAGATGGTTGTGTCAACCAGCTCTTAAATCTTGAGAGGACCATAGTTAAGTACAAAGCAGAAAGAAGGGGGTCAACCTTGTTGGGGAAGAGCTTTGTGAAAGACCTGACTCAGGTAGAAATATTTAAGCTGATTCTTAAATGATAGATATGAACTTCCCAGAAGGGAAAGGAAGAAATTACAGAAATCCACCTGGCAGTTTGACCGCAGTAATATTTCAGCATGATTTGAACACAGGACGTGAAGGCAGATTGTCAGGAGATGAGGCTGCAGAGCTCCTCAGAGGGTTGGGAGGGACCTTGTGCGCCTTGCTGTGGTTTGGGGATTACATTCTATAGTCAGCAAGAAACCACTACAAACTGAAGGGGGAGAATGATACGCTTTTAGCAAGCACTCTGACAACAGTGTAGACTGAGAGTGGGTCAGAAGAGGAAGAGAGGCTCAACAGAGTTCTATCATCCTCAGGGAGACTATCTTGGGTGAACCTAATCTAATCAAGTAATCCCTGAAAAGAGGTCAGTGAGATTTGAAACATAAGAGAGATTTTCCCACTGTCAGTGACATGTCATAGAGCGAGCAAAGGACCCGAAGCGATTTCTGGGAACTGAGAGTGGTCCCTTTCCCACAGCTCACAAGAAAGTAGGGATCTCACTCATGCATCCATAAGGAAATGAATTCTGTGAACAACCAGTGGTCTCGGAGCAGACCCAGACAGAGCCTCGGATGTGACCAGAGCCTCAGCCTACACTTTGATTTGAGCCTGAGTAGAGGGCTCAGCTCACCCATAATCAGACTCTTCATCCACAGAAACTGTGAAGTATAATTTGTCTTGTCCTAAGTCATTCAGAAAAATTATATAAATTTATCCTCGTAACTGCTTTGAAGTTCTGTTTCTCTCTTTGTCCAAATCTAGGGCCTTTACTCCTAGATCATTGCGCATTCAGCAGTAGGAAACGACTCCATGTAGTCTAACAGCTCAGAGAAGCAGTGTCCTCAGACCCAGCAGGTCATGCTTGACTGACTTGTTTTGATGACCCTTCAAAAATTTTTTAATCTGTTGATGGCTATAAATAAATTTAATATAGCATGCATTCAATTATCTGTAAAAGATCATCTTTCCTTCTCTAGGGCCACTTCCTGTTATTTAATAAGTGCAATTTCCATTATGCTGCTGCTGCTGGTCTTTCTTTTCAGTGTGGTCCTACTAATGGCAAGTCCATATGTGTGTTTCACATAAAATATATGCTTGATTCTTGTGCAAAACTTGATCCTAGCATGAGATAAATATCATTGCTATTACATTTGAACTATTCTTGTTAAAAAGCAAGGTTATTAAAAAGTGATTAAGTTGGAGTTGTTAGTAATTAAACTACAACATAAAAGTAACGTGAATAATTTTCAAGGAAATTGTTGTGCATTATTTTTCATATTTTTATTTAGTGCGGTAGAATAAAAGGGTAAACAATTTTTAGACTCTGTTACTGTGAGGAAGTTCAGCATATCAACTGTAATGAGGAATAATTTGTTGGAAGGAATATTTGGAATGAAATCTGGCTAAATATATATCCGCAGCTAAGATTTCCATTAAGCGGGGCTAAAATCTGTAGAAATTGCCCTGGGTTTAACGATCACATAAATAATCCTGTTTCAATTATTTGAGTCTTAGATAATTTCAGAGTAAATGAATTAGGCATCGGACAACTTTGTGTCTTTTGTTACTTTTATAGTATTGATTTAGATAAAGATTATCCCCAGCAGAATAATGGGAAAAGGCTCCAAGTGGCTGCTGTTTGGTTTTTTTATTAGATCTCCAACTAAAATATCTACTTTATCTAAATCAGCTTCACGCTTCTGAGCATCGGCATCCATCAATTGCTGTTTATTCCACTTTGCTGGGTTGTTAAGGTGGTTGTGTATCGATGTTGGCCCTCACTTAGGTGATTGTGTTTGGAGCTAAACAGGGGACGTTCCAGGGATAGATTCGAGAGGAAGGGAGCCAGGATGTGTAGCAACACCGAGAAGGGTGGAAAGGTTTACAGTCCTGGCTCCATTTACGCTGCATCTGAAGCTCCCTGGTGAAAGAAACCTGTGATGGACGCAGAGAATGAATCATCAAAATATACTATGACCACATGGAATGGAAACTTGTATCTATTCACAAATGACTTAAAAATGCCTTCCTTCTAGTAGGAGAAAAAACTTTCTAGAGAAGTTTGAGAAACTGATGGAGCTCCTATCTATTCTTAACCGTGTCGAGTTTGTGAAAGGTGTGACTCTCGGCTAGTTTTTAATAAGCTGGGGAAATGTCTCCCTGGAGGCTGTGTTCCTTACTGGGGGCGTGTTTCGGCAGGTTAATGCAGTGTTTCTCATGGTGTGGTCCAGAGAAGTTCTGCACTAGAACCGTTAGAATGTTTGATTAAAAAGGAGATTCGTGGGCTCTCCCGAAGACCTCCTAAATCAGAATCTCTGGGGAAGGTCTGAAGATTCACTTTCAAGAGCATCTCTAGGTAATTCTGATGCACACTAAATTTTGAGCACCACCAGCTAATAATATATTTGTACAGCGGCTCTCTGTTCTCTCTTGCCATTGCTGGATAATAGCTCCACCATTTACAATTCCCCCATTGGTCTTCAATCCTGGAAAGATGCGCTAAAGTACAGCTTCAGAGTGTTTCTGAGTCACTGTCTATTCTTCCTCCATTTAACCGCCTTCAAGAACTTAGTATTTTGTCTCTGCTATTCATCCTGAGGTCAGGGTTGTCTGGTGAAGCCTGGTGCACTGTTGCTTCCTTACCGTTGAGGACGTTTTCTAGTCATGGAACATGCAGTGTGATGCGTCGGTGGGGATGGTGAGGCCGATGAGCGGTGGAATATGTCCGTGAAGGTGAATTTCCTCAGCAGACGACCGGGTTCTTAGAAAATGCAGTTGAGCCTGAGTGGATCTTGATGCTACATTGAGACATCGTTATATCTTTCATGCTCTAGAGTGTCCCAGAAGGGAGAGTGACTATGACAGTCTCAAAACCCAGTGTCCAGGAAAGTTATTTCAATGTTGTCCCTCTCTGTATCTATTGGATATAGATAGAGATGAAGGTAGAGATATATTATATGATTTACAGGTATACCTAGGGATACCCAGATGGATTTTCTTAAGGTGAGTAATTTAAAAGCCAAGACATTATAATTGAATGAATCATTCCCATATTACTTGTGGTGAGGATGGTGGTAATCTTGATGGGCAAATATGAGAAATGTGTTTTCTTTAGAATCCCAAATCAATGGAGGATATACCTCACTTATTTTTATACACATGGTGGCTGGGAATAATAATAGTAGTAAGCTAAGTTTGGTATATTTCTCGAGATAATTCCTGGAAACAATTAGAGCAGTACTTGAGGTGTAGCAAGGGCTCAATAAGTAATAACAATAATAGGTACCGTTTATTGAGCATTTACAAGGCGCCGGTGTCCGCCGATTCTGCTTTGCATGAATCAGCTCAGCAAGTTCCCCGAAATCATGAAGCTCTAAAGCAGCAAAATGGGAATTTGAACCCAAGTGTGCTCCTAACGTCTGCATTTCCTGGGTATTTCCATGAATGTGAGTTGTTATTTCTCCATGTTACCACCGAAATAAATTCCTCATTTGATGCCTTGCTGCTTGGTGTTAGTTCAGTTCATTTTGGAAATTCAAATATCCTCCCTATTCACTCAGTCATGGGATTTAGCCAGCTTCCCTGAGATCGAGTAACTGCCAAAGGAGGGAAATGAGTTAGAGGCAGGCAACTGGTGCTCATTTTGCATGTCAGAATGGGAGATGGCCTGAAAAACGAGGGAACAATTGTCATGAGGGCGTTGGGACAAGTGATTTGGCTGGCTTTGAGTATTTTCCAGGCTCTGCATGAATTCTCTGCCAAGATTTAGTCTTATTCTCCAGGGGCCATGCAATGCAGACTACTCTTCTGTGGGAAAAAAAAAAAAATCACGACTTAATGTCTATATGGTGTAAGCCTAATGCAATAAAGTTGATCTTGATTCCATTCGCCTACCTTCCCCTGCCTCTCAAGCCTAAGTGGACGCTTTCCATATTTACTTAGAGATGCTGCCATGGCTTATGGTTATTTGCAATTGTACCCAAAACACTATCTCATTATTATCTCTAGGGTCAGATCCGAGTTCAAATCCTGGGCTGGATATTTCCTGATGTAATCTATGAAACCCACTGTTCCTCAATTTCCCCTGGTTCAATGGAAATACTAATGGCTGTCACCTCATAGGGTTTATGTGAGGATGCTCTGAAATAATTCATACAAAGTGCTCAGCTCACCATTCTTTCAAATAATGATTATCCTAAAAAAAAAAAAAATACTAGCTATTGTCATCTGAATTTTGTTTTAATAGATTTTTGCACTTTGCCAGGACAGGGGAGAGGATTGTGATTGCTCCCATACCCTTGTATGGTGCCTGGACCAAAAAAAACCTCACAAATGAATAAATGATAAGTGATCAGAAATAAATGGCATGAAGTTTCATCTTTGACCAGGTCAGCTAATTGAGGCTCGGAGAGTAGTGTATGGAGAAGCCTTTCTCTCCTTTCATTCTGGTTAATACCATCCCAACCTGCAAGCAAAAGGGCACAAATGAGCAGAATCTCTTTCTTCTCTGCCTCAGTTCATCAAAGAGCAGTCTCATCTCTCATTTGGGAAGAGAACACCTTCCAAAAGCCATATTGCTGAAAACAAAGCAGAAATGGGTTCATTCCTGCCAGTAACTGGAGATTTTTAATATTCAAACTGCACTTTATTGATATGCTCTGAAGTACAAGAGTAAAAGTGTCCATAATTAAGTGTGTTTATTTTTCTGGGGACAAGCCAAGGAAACCTTCATGTGGCAGTCGAGATTGAGCGACTCCCCAAGTTGTTTTGTTGAACCTTCTTTTAAGCAGTGAGACCTGGATCTGCCTCTTACCCTCCTCATTAGTTTCTTGGGAAAATGCCATGTAGAAGCTTTCGGCAAATTGTCATCGCAGCATTTCCCTCCCTCACCTCTACGTCATACTCATCCCTTCCCCCCCATCCATCCACTCACAGGGCAGAGGCACCTGCATCTAAAATTGCATCAATCCAAAACGGGCAAACAATTTTTTCAAAAGTCTTAATAACAGTGTTGGATACTTAGGTCAGTGATGTTTGTGTGTTCATGAAGGGAAGCATTTATCAGGTGCTTACTATATACCTGGTCCTTCACATGGGGAATGACCTGAAAGTCAGCGTACAACGACCAGCCTGACTGGCTTCTGGTGCTTTGGGATGAGGAGGGATTTACCAACTCTTCCCAAGCCTCCATTTCTTGGTCTGTGAGAATGAAACCTTTATCTTCCCAAGGAGTGGTTGTGAGGATGGAACAGCCAACATGCTTAGCCCGTGCTTGGCAAAGTATGTGCTCATGTAGCCCAATTGTCACTTACAAATGGTGTGGAATCTAATCCTCACAACACTCCCAAGGGAGCTGTATTGGTCCCATTTTGGAGAACGGCAAACTGAGTCTAACTTCAATGATGTCTAAGATCTGGAGTCGGTACCCAGGTCTCTTCTTTGTATTGGTCATTTCGATATTTCTCTCTTAAAAGAGAATGTCAGGCTCCATAGGAAGAAAAAAATACCGGGTGAATGTTTCAATCTAAGTCTGAGCTATGACTTGAAACTAGGACTTACTGACAGAACCACTTTACCTATTTAGATTGTGGTGTTCCTTCAGCTGACAAGGAAAGGATGGGAGTGGATGCTCTCCAGATATTTCACACCCTGCATACCAGTGGTGCTTAGATATTTGGGACTGGGAGACCTTCTCTGCTGTCTTCGTTATATTGCTTTCCTTGGTCACCTCATCAGGAACCACAAATCCTACTAACATAAGGTGTTGAGAAAAGAGATGGTCAAGATAGGAGGGTTTGCAGAAACCTCACAAGTGTCCACAGGCAGACCTAGCACTCTAGATCACAGGGAGTGAGGTCCGGGCAGATGAGTCCGGGAGCAGGTGGCTTTTTAAAAAAGATGAGAATATCAGTTACATTATCCATTCCACAGCTAGTCACTGCCTCTTAGTGCCAGGAACTATTTCTAAGTTCAAGGGTATCCCAGTGGACAAGATGGACCCAAATCCCTGCCTCCATAGGCAGGAGGCTACATTCTAGCAGGAGGAGATACCAGATGAGCACACGAACAAATGTATCTGTCCGGTGGTGATAGTGCTTTGGAGGAAAGTAGAGGGTGGTGACTCCAGGGTTAGGGGAAGGGGTGGGGCTCCACACAGGACAGTTACAGGGGCTTCTCTGTGGTGAGGATTTCAAAGCCAAGACCTAAATATAGTTGTTGGTTCCTGGAGCAATCCGGGAATATGCATTCCAATAGTGGGAACAGCAAGAGGAAAGGCCTGGGCTTAGGAGGTAGATGATGATCCAAAAGGAAACCTACAGGCTCTGGGAAGAACAGTTCAGTTCCAAGGGAACACTATATATATCCAGGCCCAGTGGGAAGACCCTCACCCTGGCAATTTTTATTAACAACCCACCCATACATGGTTCTCAGCAAAAGAACATCGATATATTCTTGTATGTATTTATTTGTATGTATGTATGTATTTAAGATGTAAAATATGATATTTTGAGATCTCTATATAGAGAGAAGAATGATTACTACAGTCAATCTAATTATCATATCTATTTGCATAGTTACCTTTCATGAGAGCACTGGAAATATCTCCTAGCAAATTTTAAGTATATGGTATTATTAACTACAGTCATCAGACTCTACATTAAATATCTAGAATTTATTCATCCTACAAATTACAACTTTGTATCTCTTGACCAGCTTCTTCCCATTTGCCCCATCTCCCTTCCCTCTGATAACTGCTGTTCTACTCATGCTTCTGTGAATTCAACTTTTTTTTTTATATTCCACATATAAGTGAGATCATCCAGCATTTTTCTTTACGAGCATAGCTTATATCATTTAACATAATGTCCTCTATGTTCATCCATATTGTCACGAATTCCAGTATTACCTTCTTTTTAAAGGCTATATAATATTCCTGTGTGTGTGTGTGACAGATTCTCTCTTCATTCATTCATTTATTCATTCATCAGCAGACACGTAGGTTGTTTCCATATCTTGGCTGTTGTGAGAAACCAATCAATGAACAGGAGAGTGCAGGTATTGAAGTACGGATTTCATTTTTCCTTTGGATATAGACCCAAAAGAGGAATTGCTGAATTATGTGGTGATTCTATTTTTAATTTTTGGAAGAAACTTCATACTGTTTTCCATAATGGCACTCCCAATTGGATTCCCACCAATGGTACACAAAAGTTCTCTTTTCTCCACATCCTTGGCAACACTTCTATCTTTTGATCATACCCACCCTAGCAGGTGTGAGGTAACACCTTATTGAAGTTTCAATTTACATTTCCCTGATAGTTAATGATGTTGAGTGCTTTTCATGTGCCTGCTGACCATTTGTATGTCTTCTTTGGAAGAATGTCTATTCAGGACCTTTGCCTATTTTTAGTTAAGTTATTTTTGTTTATTCTTTTTTCTACTGAATTGTTTGAATTTCTTATATATTTTGCTATTGACCCTTTATCAGATATATGGCTTATAAATATTTTCTCCCATTCTGTAGGTTGCCTTTTAATTTGTTGATGGTTTCTTTTGCTGTGCAGAAGCTTTTTAGTTTGATGTAGTGCCACTTGTTTATTTTTTATTTTGTTGCCAGGACATCAATTTTGAATACCAACATAAAGGACCTGATCTTTGACTTTCATTTACCCGGCAAGTTGAGGGGCTCTACTGAGTTCCCTTGGGTAGAAAAATGTACAACAATCCTCTGTAGAGACCAGAGGAGATGTGTGTTTAAGTAATAATAATCCTGCAAAAGAGCAGGAAGGAAGATCCAGGAATTTATTTAACCAGTAGTTTAGAAACTTCTCCTGTTGCAAAGTTACAGGGGTTGGTGGATTAATTAGGATGCTGCAGAACAGTTTGGGAGGAACATTTTGGTTATAACCTTCATTCCTGGGCTGACAACCATTTGTGCCAATGTTTGGATTTTTAATTTGTTTAAAGCTGTTTAGAATAATGGGGCAGGGGGGGACATTGAGCTTTGAGTTGAACAAATCAGAGTTTGAAACTTGGCCTATCACTCACCAGTGGCATGACCTTGAGCCTGCTATTTAAACTCTCTGAGGCTTAGTGTTTCTCTGTAAATCTCATCTAATTATGTCTATTTCCAGAGTGGCTAGGAGGGAAAAGTAATGTGTATAAAGGATCTGGTGTATGGTAATTACCCAATTAATGGTGACTATTGTTATCCAACACATATCTATTCCATATATCTGTGAACTGTAACGTGCCCTTCAAGGAGGCATGTGGGGAACATAAAGGTAAAGGAGACATGATTTCTGCCTCCTAGAAGCCTACTCATAAGTTGTGAAGATGTGTGCTCAAGTGGCTATAATATAATGTATCGGAAGATGAAAAGGTACCGTAAAAACCCCAAAACAGGAGAGATTTCTCCTACAATTCTGCTCGAAGAAGTTCCCTGGGTGAGTTTTAGGGACTTGACACACAGAAATGGTAAGGAAAGGATTTTCCAGAGAGATAGTATTTTCAACAAAGCCTGGAGATGGACATACTCGGAGTGAGTTTGGGAGAAGGAAGCTGAGCTGTCACGTTAGGTGATGTACAGAAGTAGTGACAATGAGGTGCAATTCTCAAGCTGGTCCCAGACTAGGACTAGGACGCTGTTCAAAGGAGCTTGAACTTTATTCAGTAGGCAAATAAAGAGCCATGGAAGGCTTCTGAGTAAGGGAATGATAGGGTGAGGGCTCCATCCTAGGGTGACTTTGAATGGAGCATGGAGACACTTGTGAAAGAAAGAAAAGCTAGGAGTGATTCAACACTCACTCTGTTCTAAAAGCATGACTCGCTAATTCTCTCAACAGTACAATGAGAAAAATGCTATTATCATCATCAGATGAGCACATTAAGGCACAGAGATGTTAAGTAACTTAGCCAAGGTCACACAGCTAGTAAGGGGTCCTATACCTGAATCCAGGGAGTCTGGCTCTGGAGTCCATTCTCTGCACTGTTACACCACATTGCCTCAAAAGCCAGCTAGGAGTTAGGGATGCCTGACTCCATCTACCTTACTCTGCCTTTGTTGGATCTCTCAGGATTTTTTTCTTGGCCCTCAGTTTGTTCATCTATGAAACAGGAGACTTGGATTGGCTTTTTTTTTTTTTTTGGATTGGCTTTTTGAGATGCTTTGTAACTCTTGCTTTTTTGTTTCTTTTTCCAAAATTCTGTATTTTAATGTAGGCCTGAAGTATTTGGGAAGTCAGAGGGGGAGGAGTGAATGCAGTGATTGTGTAGAATAGAGACAGAAACTCCAAAGTTTTGTTTCGGATTTTTTTTTTGTTGCTGTTCTCAAACTTTTACTGGCTCAGAATCTACCTAACTCAGTTAACACACACACACACAAGCATTGGAGGTACACATTGAAAAGAAACATTTATTTTGGCGTCTATCTAACGGCAGTGAGCTGATGCATAAGGTACCTGCTAAACCCTAACATTTACAAATACTCAGAATATTTATTAGCTTGTTCTACGCCTGCTTTGCAGCAGTGTGGCAGATATTACTCAACGGAGAATATTAGTTCACGATGACTCAGACCCAGCCCTCGGAGAGGGCAACTCATTGAGAAGAAAGTAAATCCTGAAGGGCCCCGGGAAGCCTGGCTCCTCTCCGCGCTCAGCTAGTCGGGGCAAAACACACCCTGGCTTTGGGTGACCAGTAAGCAGGCTTGGGAAGCAGCCGAACCCAAGCTGTCCCTCCGCCTCTGGGCTTCGAGATGCTCCTCGGGGTCTGCAGCGGGAGTCCTGCCCTGGCTTAGTTTCCGTTGCCAAGGCAACCGAGCAGCCCAACTAAGCCGGCGGCGGGGCGCTGGTCCAGGAGCCGCCGAGCATCAATCCCTCATCACTGCTCCTCGGACCGTCCTGGCGACCTCGGGTCTTCGGGGGATCTGCGCCTTCCTCCTTGCGGGGCTGGCTCTCTGTGCAAGAGTGAGGACCTGGAAGCCGATAATTCCGACGGGCCCGCTTAATCCGGCTGCCACTGCTGGCCTCTGCTACCCTGGACCTGGACGGGATGGATGCATTGCATGGATTCACGCCCTTCTCAGCCTCTCCATCTCGGCTCCTTTCCCTTCTCTCTCTCCCTCCCTCTCTCCCTCTTTCCCTCTCTCTCCCTCATCCTCTCTCTCTCTCTCTCTCTCTCTCTCTTATCCTCTCTCTCTCTCTCTCTCTCTCTCTCCCTCTCCTCCTCCCCTTCTCCTCTGGCAGTAGCCTTCTTAATGTAGTTTAATGGCTTTACAAAGAAAGCCAGGCAGAGGAGCACTTCTCACTGGCTGTGGTCGGACCATGACCTAGCTGACCATGAACTTGGAAGGGCTTGAAATGATAGCAGTTCTGATCGTCATTGTGCTTTTTGTTAAATTATTGGAACAGTTTGGGCTGATTGAAGCAGGTTTAGAAGGTAAGGGAGTGCTTTTTAGTGACTTCTAAAAATTCTCTGTTTTGCAATAAAAATTTCTTCAGCGGATGTGAAAGGCACCTGAAATGAGATCAGAGAAATGTTACTCTGGGATGGACATGAAGACAGGCAGGTCTTTCAGAGTAGGAAAGATGAATAAAATAAACTTTTCTGTAAGTTTCAGTAATGTTTTCAGAGCAGAACATTAAAACTGTGAGAAACACTGAATCAAAATGTGAGAACCAAAACCTAGGAAATTAGAGGTTACTCATTGGTATGTCTGTGATATTGAGAGCGTCTAGTCCATATTGATGTTAGATTTCTTTTAAATCTTATATCCCCTTTTATTGCATCAGCAAATTTTATTCGGGTATGTTGTGAGGTCTATTTGTTTGTTGCTATGCAAATGCATTCGTCACATGGAAATAGATATACATTTATTATAATTTTTTATGGTTTAAGATGAGAGCCTAAGAATGGCAAGCTTTTTGTAAGGTTGTCTGGAGAAGCATTTATAATATTACCTTTTTACATTTCAAGGTACATTCTAAGGGGCAGAGTCCCCAGCTCATGACAGACTTTAACATAGATTCCAAATGGCCAGTTGTATTTCAAGTGCTACTGTTTACATTCCTCAGGGGCTCATTCTTCTATTCTCCTTAGCAATCATCTCTTTCTTTAAAAAATATATATATATTTTTTTCTGAATTAAATGTTTCTTTGAGAATCTGTGTAAATTTATATTATGATTTTCCTACTGCTCAGAACACATTTGAGAGCATGTTTGCATACAGCTAGTTATTGCTTCTGTAAAGTTGTCAGAGCAATTTTTGAAAAGCATCCCTAGATGTTATGTGACATAGCTATGCTTTGGTATCCGTGTTGTTTCAAATTTTAAACTTGAGTAAAAATGCAAATATGTTATAAATGTATTTACAACCACAACTAATCCAGTCCTCCAGAGAAAGACTACCACATGTGACATGACTGCAATTTCAAATAGCAAACATCAAATTACAGCTAAGTGTGTCACTCTGATGTAGGTTATCAGAAACCTACATTCGTAACTCCTTGTGGGGTAAGGGATGGTGGAGAGCCAGATTTGTTAAAGTAAGTTTGCAGAATGCTCTTTTAGAGCCCTCCGTGATGGAGACGTTTATAATGCAAAAACGAAGATAAATTCTAAATCCTGGAAGTGGTAACTGTTCTTTAAAATTGACTTTATCTTGTGCATTGTCATAAAACCAGTACCTTGATCTGGCTTCTCTGTTCATTGGTGTGTTGTTTTACCTGGCAAATGTGACAGGCACCTCCCATTTTAATGGACTGGGGTTTGGTTTGTTTTGTTTTCCCTTTTTTCTTTCTCCCCCCCTCCCCCCCGAGTCTGACAGTAACATGGAATAGTGTCAGTGTTTCTAGTCCATGTGGAGGGACTTGTTTTACCTGGTTTATAGACAGTGTGTGGTCATTCCTTAAACTCTTTTGTTGAGGGCTTTTTCTCTGGATTTTGGAATCAAATTTACTGTATTATTGGTTTTTGTTTCAGGAACACAAACATTCACTTTTCCAAATGAGACCATGTGTTTCCTTCTGCTAAAAGCTTCTAACCTGTATGAAACTATTTTTTTCTCCTTTCCCTTGTTACTTATATTCCAAATTGTACTGATTTGTATGAACAGTTTCTTTCTTGTGTTTTATATTTTGCAATGTCAGCATTTCCCAAGCTAATATTGTACTAATACTACGGAGAGAATGTGTTGTCTCATAAACTTCAGTAAAAATGTATATCTGAATTATTTCCAGTATCTTTAGAAAGTGTTTTGAAATGGTAAGATGTTGATAACCACATGAAGGGGGAATAATACTTAATTTGCAAAAGTTGATAGGAACAGAGCAGTAGTGCTTTCCATTTTGAAGTTTGTATAAGACTTATCTCCAAACTAAATGTTAGAATCAGAAAACCTTCAAAACAAGATTTAAGTTGGCCACATCCTTTGCTTACTGGAGATATGAAACACATGAATAGGCTGAGTTGTTTTATTTTATTGTATAGGGTTTGAATCTACAGAACAGAATGTGCACACTTGAAATAACAGACTAATATTAATGAAAATGATAAACAGTATCATTTAATATCAAAATAGCATATTCATAGGTTTTCTGGAGCTTTCTTAAAAATAAACACAGATACTCACTTCATTCAGATTTATTTTCACCTAGGAATTTCCTTCCTTGCCCACCATTGTACATATGTAAGTTGGGGATAATGATTTCTTTCACTTTTCTTAGTTCTAGCTGTTCATGGGTCCCATTAAGACATTCGAGTATTAAGTAGAAAGATGTGAACCTAAGTTAAAGTCCTGTGAGGATGATTTTGATTTTTTTCCTAAACAATTAAATCTTTTCTTCTAACTTTAAAACTGTTCCACAATGCAGCTATCATTCAGAATAGGAATTTTTTTCTTTTTGTATTATTATATATGCAATATGCATTATGTTCTCAAGGGCATATATATATAATACTATGTTTGCAGGATGTATTTACTATCTTGCTTCAAATATATAGACGGTAAATGTACTTCAAAATAAATTGGTAACATTCAAATCTGAAATATTTGTTTTTGATTATCTTTGAGTACTTTGAGCTCCCATTCTTTGTAGAAGAACAGGGGTTTAGGTCCTGGATATCCTGGGTCCTTCTGTTCCAGTATGTGTGTGATGAGCACAAACATGTAACACTACATGTAGGCCCATGGCATATATTTATAAACAAAAAGGGTTGCATTTAGCAACATTACTAGTGACATTATTTAATGTGAGAAAATAAAACAACATATTCTTACCCTTCCTCTGCCACCCTTTTATTTTCTAACCTTGGATAAGCCACTTTATGTCTTTAGTTGTCGAAAAATCAGAAAACTGGACTTGAATATCATCATGAGACTTTCCATTTCAAAAAGTTTATGAGTCTATCCAATAATTAAAACATGATCATTTCTATACTACGTATCCTTTCTTATGAAATAGGTATCAATGGCCTACTTTGGAACGGCTATGCAGTGCAGCCGTGAGACTGATCTCTCCTCCTCTTTCCAGAGTGGGATAATTCATCATACCTCAAGGAGATTTTCATTGTATTTCAAGAGAATAGAGAAATGTCCTTTCCTGTAGCTCTAGACTTTGACATTTGGGACTGCTATTTTAGGCATCCTTGTGATAGAGTTTCTTGAAATTTATAGGGAGTTCCAATAACAAACACATCATGTTATGATTTATTAACATTTCAGAGGTCAATTGTTTTGGTCTTTTTGGTGTTTGTTTTTTTGTTTGTTTGGTTTTTGTAATTCAGTTAGATTTCATTTTTTTTTTCTTTTTAAACAAAGTAATCTTAATACCTGGTAAGTATGCATACAGATAATAGTTTCCACTCGAGCAAAGTTTTGAGGATATCACACACAGAATTCCTGAGTTGTGAATTCATAAGCTCTCTCTTCTTAATGAGGAGTTTAGGAAGCTCCACAGTTATGCTGGTTTGGAATACTCGTAAAACCTCACAACAATAAATTGCCTCCTTTCCAGCTATAAACATGAAAGTGGTTTTCTGTTAACACATTCCAGGGAGAAATTGAATCAAAATGTTAATGGCAGAGCGATTTCATTATCTCTATATGCAACACTGGGCTGTGAAAATATCTACTTTTCACCCAAATATGTATTAAATCATGCTGAAGTAGTTACTGGATTAAGAAAGAACCATCCTTCTCCCTACTAACAACCTTTGTAAAAGACAAGATTTTACAAAAATGCAATAACACACGGCTTGAAAAAAATCATTTTTATTGGCAATTGTCTTCAATAAAAAGACAAAAGGAAATCAACTGATAATCTAAGTCCTTTGTCGAATGAATAAGCATTAGAATTTCTTTTGTATTTATTCAGCTCACTTGAGTTATCAGGTATCTGTGACACTGTAATGCAAGCTTCCTCAAGAGCCCTACACAAGGTATTAGCCATGTACACAGAGATGGATGTTTGGAACCTAAATTCTTAGTTCTCATGTGCTGTTGACAGAAGTGTGGATGTGTTGGGTCTGTCAATAAATTGGGTCAACTGGAAAGTAGTACTGACTGTGTGTGCGTTTCATGATGTCTAATGAGGACCAAGGGGCTGGAGATGCCTGGAAGGGGGTTATTATTTCCATCTTAAATAGCCTATTTGAAAGTCATAAAGCAGGCTCTTTTTTTGAATTCTCCTGGCATTCTGCTTTCCTATATGCAATGGCATGCCAAAGCTGATGGATAGTTGGACGATCAGAAAAGTTTTTCTAAGCTGTAATGCTTAAGAAATACAAACATAATTTATGGAAGTATTATAAAACTGAAACATACTTTTTACACCAATTAGGAAAGGAACAAAGGGAATATTTATACCATTTGAATTTCTTTAGGATCTTCTATAGTAATATTTCCTTTATCTCAAGAATATTAATGTCTAAATAGTAACTAAGGAAGAGGACTTAGTATATTCAGATACTTAATATATTCTCACACTTAGAATTCAGAGTTATTCACTTGGATTCTAAGCACAGCTCTGCCTCATAATAGTCATGTGATTTGGGGCTATTACTTGACCTTATTTTTAAAAATTAAATAATGATAAATAATATAAATATCTAGTTTTATGAAGACTACCTATATATAAGGCAAGTGTTAAACACAGTATAATGTTAGTCTGTGAATTAAAGTGTTCACATAGCATTGTATTGTATAGTACTATCTTATTTAATCTTTATTATGGTCCTCTGAGGTAGGTACTATGATTCTCATCCTAGATGAGAAACCTAGACTTTCAGAAGCTAAGTAATTTGGCTCAAGCTTACTCAACTAGTAAGTCATAAAGGTGGAAGTCAAACTCAGGCCATGAGGCTCTATATCCTATTGTATAATTTCAATTTCCTCAGCATTCCAGCATGATGGCAATGGCAAACAATTTGGTGAAAAGGTGAGGGTGTTAGGTCAAATATCCATCAACTGTTTCTACAACACATTTTGTATGCAGAACACATTTTATATGCAGAACACTTAGTCACTAGCATTGTTTAATAAGCATAAATATCCAGGGGTGTCTGGGTGGCTCAGTTGGTTAAGCATCCAGGTCTTGATTTTGGCTCAGGTCATGATCTCAATCGTGAGACTGAGCCCCACGTTGGACTTTGTGCTGGATGTGCAGCCTACAGATTCCTTTTATCCCTCTCCTTCTGCCTGCCTCCTCACATGCATGTGTGCTATATTTTTAAAAGAAGGGGGGGCATAAATATTTATGCTGACATAAAGACTATACTAGTCTAACTACAACGTAAAGAATATGCTAAAGCCCCTGTCATAAATAAGACAAAATCTTGTAATATAAATGAATCTGCATTAAATTCCAGTCAAACAAATATAGTCTTTATTTGGGCCTTGGGTAAAATTGAGAAGAAAATAGATATACATGTTTGTTCTCAGATGGAGCCAGCTTCTGATTTGTCTATGGGTAACAGGTGGGACTGCTGGAAAATGATGAGACAGAGAAGAGTTAGTGATTTTTGGGGAAAGGAAGAAATTCAAAATAAGATGCAACTATGTAAAGAAGAGACCTTAAATCCAGGAAGGGGTTTATTTATGAAAGGATCTGAGATTAATGGAGGGGATTGATTGGAGCATAGGCAAACAAAGATAAATAAGATGATTTATATTGGAGTAGGATTTTGGAGTAGGTGCATCCAGCAATGATTTAGAGCATAACACAAGCCTCAATGGGGTTTTAGGCTTGACCGGGATGGTCATCAACAGAAAACACGGTCCAGCCTTTCTCAGCAGATCTAGAGCAGAAGGAACTAGACCATTCTAGTTATGGGAAACAGAGGGCAAGGGAGGAAGGAAGAAAGCTTACCTTAGTTGAGAGTCCATAGGACAAACAAGGTGAAATGAGGGTTACCTATGCCATGTCCTGGAATGATCATACCAACCAGACCAGATTGCAGGTGTTACTTTTAGTTTGCTGGTGGATAAACCAGAGAATCAGAGAGGCTAATGCTTTGCTCAAAGTCTCAAGGGAATAAGTGGAGGAATCTGGATTAGTTCCAGTATCTTCATAGCGGCACTGTTCCAGATGGTGTTCACTATGACTACAGAAGATAAATGTTCAAAAATAGGATAAAATGTACACAGATAAATAAAAGCCACCCCTAATATAAAACCTTTCTACAGACTATAAAAACTAAAAAAAAAAAAAAGTTCCTTTTTAAAAATCTGATTTCTTGTTACTTCTAGTTCTATGTAGAGGCATCTATGTGAAAACGCAGCTGTAATCATGAACTGAAATAAATTAACAAATAAGGAAGAGGGCAAACAGGGAAAGATATATCTATAGATCACATAATCTAAGGACTCACTTATAGAGGCTTCGTAAAATGGAAAATTCTTCAGAAATTTGCAAGCTCCAAAGCAATCGTTTCATCGATGAAAACATGGAGTCCCAAAGAGATTAAACGACTACCAAGTGACTTGTTTTTGACAGAACTCTTCTCTGCAAAGGGAAAAAAAAAAATCTCATGGATTACACTCAAAAAATAAATTTCGAACGTGATCTAAGATCCACAAAATATTTACCCAACATAAGAATAGCTCTTCTAAGTTATTTTGCTAGTGGACCAGTAACTCTACATCTCAAGGATTCTAAGACTTGGTTGACGTTAAGGTGATTTCTAGCATAGTTTTATCATTAGCAGTAGGTACTACCACAAAGCACCCTCAAGCTGAGGTATGAACTGAGGTGTTTTCCACCCTAATGATTTGTCCGAATAAGTTAGTGGTAGAGAGTTGTTCCTACCTGGCAGCCATTCAACGTCCCAGTAGATGAATTTCAGGGAAGGCCCAGGCTTTATACTCAGTAGATACATATATAAATCACAGGGGCAGTTATCCTAATTGTTCCTCCCTCTGATGATTAAAAGCAGGAAGCTAAACTCCTTTATTCATTGCTGGTACCATTCACAGAGGCCTGCCTTGGCCTCTCTGTTTGAAATTCACCCCCACCATCCAGGCTTTCGGATGCAATTATTTGAAAAGCCTTTGAACAGGTCAGGAGACTCATCATCAAAACAAATCTTACTGCTGAAACAGTACCAATTGTGGGTTTCAGTGTTTATGGAGAGATCTTGGAGTATAGATGCTAAGAGCACAGGCTCTGAAGCCAAAATAATTGGATTCAATAATTAAATTCTAGCTCTCATACATATTAGTTGCCTTGAGGTAAGCACCCCAATCTCCCATACTTCAGTTTCTTTATATATTAGGTGGGAATAATCACAGCACCCTCCCTCTTCTGTTTGTTGTGGGGATTGACCTAAGTTCGTATTTGTGGGGGCTTAGAACCCTGTCCAGGATGTTTTGTGTGTTTTGCCGTTAAGGTCAGGCACGATCTTTTCTTCCAAAGAAAGGAGGCGACCCCTCAATATCTGAAACTGAAAGCTGAATTCTTTGCTTGCTAAGCAAGTGAGAGCTGTACTTGTAGGATGCAGTTGCTCAGAGTAACACAATGTTGATGTTATACAGGGTTTTAGGCTTTCCAAAGAGCAGTTCTTACTAATAGGAAGTTGTCATTGATTGATTTGGTTGGATTTAAAACTGATTCTGGGGCTACTTGTTACTATAATCAAAAGCCATTCATTTTCTTTCTCGGAGCTACAGCACAGGAACTTTTGATTCTCACGGTAAATCATGTTTAAGATTATTTACGGAGCAACTCCTAAGTGTCAGTCACTGTTCTAGACACTGAGGATGCAACTTTCAGCAAAAACACAAAAATTCCTTTCTTTCAAGCTAATCTGCTAAGTGTTGAGATACAAACTATAATTACTACAAAAACGTATGGAAGACAGCATGCTTATAGTAAGCATTCATTCATTCATTCATTCACTAAACATATATGCCTCTACTTTGCTTCATGCATTGTTCTGGGAATCGTAATGAGCACAAGCCAGGTTCTTGAGGAATTTATGTACTACTGAGGAAACAAGACAAAAAGATATAGAAACAAAGGGATACATAATCTGATATTTAATAGAAATAAGCACAAAATATAATATAGGATCAGAAACAAAGGTGCTATTTATAATATACAGTGGTCAGGGGCACCTGGGTGGCTCAGTTGGTTAAGTGTCTGACTTCAGCTCAGGTCATGAACTCAGGGTCTTGGGATCGAGCCCCAAGTGGGACTCCCTACTCAACAGGAAGACTGCTTCTCCCTCTCCCTCTCTCCCTTCTCATGTTCTCTCTCTCTCTCTCTCTCTCTCTCTCTCTCAAATAAACAAATAAAATCTTTTTTCTTTAATAGAGTAATCAGAGAAGACTTTTCTGAGGAACTGACTTTTTTTTTTACCAACACTTGAAAGAAATGAGTGTATGAGACCTAGTAGAATCTAGAATAAGAGGATTCCAGGCAAAGACATGACCCGGTACAAAGGCTTTGGCTGGAAGTGTGTTTCTTGTGCTCAAGGAGCATAGGAAGTTTAATGGAACTGAAGCAGAGTGAGCCAGTGAGGGCAGTAGGAGCACTAGAGGGATGGCCAAGGTCATGACATACCAGGCAATTATAAGAACTTAGAGTTTTATTCTTTTTTATACTGGGAAGCTACTGAGAGATTAGGGTAGACGTGTCTGCAAGTCTTCCATTCAAGCCTCTTTTATAGGCCTTGATATCAGTTTCCAGACCATATCTGCCTACCCCAAACTCAGCATGGGGTAGACAGAAACCCCTTTGCCCTCCCTCAGACATCTGCTAAGACACTGATTTGTTACCTTTTGTCGGTACTCTCTTACCTGGAAATACTGCCTGTACTTCTCATGAACGATCTTTCACACATGCTCAGCCTAAAATATCCATCCCTCCTTGTGAAGTTAGATCTTGCCTTCTACCATCCACCTGGGGCAAGTGAGCAAATATCTTCATTTCTCCTCATCAGGCTGCTTCAAGATCCTGGGACATAGAGCTCACTCTTAATTGCATCTACAGGACCATTGTAAATTGTCTTAATAGGACTTTACTAGAAAAGACATTTTAAACAATTCAAATAATATTCCTTAAGTACCTGCCACAGTGGGAGTATTATGACAGTGAAGGCAAAAAGGCAAATTTCACAAAAAAGGAAAGTCGTGTTTTCCTTTAAGTAACTCCTCCTCCCCCCATATTAGCTTCAAAGATAAATATTCAAACTCACATATCCCACATTGAGATGAGAATAATATATTTATATCCCAGATCATTGTACTGCTAATATTTTGGGGGAGAACTAGCAAGAACCATAAGGACTGTAGTCCAACCTCCTCATTTTATGAGTAAATTGAGGCCCAGGAAGGTTAATTGACTTGTTGGAAATGACAAAACTAATTGGTAGCCTTAGATACCATAATAAGTGCATCATCTGTGATAGACTGATAAATCATATTCTGGGAGAGGAGCTAATGGTATCCAATTTTTATAAAACCCGGTAAGAATAATCTTACTAGCCACAATTATAGGAATTCTGTATCTTTATTTACTTAAGAATATATTATGAAAATTTTTCATTGCATTGCTATTTTCTAGTTTTATTGGGTTATGCCCAGGAAGATGGGAGACTTTGCCAGTGCACAGTTAGAAACAAGGCTCTGGACAAAACTGATGAGGCATGCCAAAATGTGATCTATGGTGGTGAAGACACAGGGTTAAATCCCGAGTGCCTGGTGCTCAGGCATTCAGGAAGCCATCAAAGGAACATTAAAGTGGGGCCTCAGGTAAAGAAGTCCCAGATCAAGAAGCAAGAAGATGGTATCAGTTGCTAAGAATACCAGTGACACCTCAATGAGTACTTTATTGAACATAGGCCAGACACTATGGCCAGCATTTTGTATGCATTATTCATGTCGACAATAATTTTTTATGAACCAGTTATATAACTGAAGATTTAACAAATAAAGTATTTGTTTCAGAAATTTTATTTTATTTTTTTAATATTTTATTTATTTATTCATGGGAGACACACACACACAGAGAGAGAGAGAGAGAGAGAGAGAGAGAGGCAGAAACACAGAGGGAGAAGCAGACTCCACGCAGGGAGCCCGATGCAGGACTCAATCCTGGGACCCCAGGATCACACCCTGAGTGAAAGGCAGATGCTCCACTGAACCACCCAGGCATCCCTGTTCCAGAAATTTTAATCACCTGTCTAAAATCTAGAAGTGGTCTGCCTAGGATTCAAATCCATGCTGTCAGGGCACCTGGGTGGCTCAGTGGGTTAAGCATCTGCCTCTGGTTCAGGTCATGATCCTGGGGTCCTGTGATAGAGCCCTGTGTTGGGGGTCCCTGCTCAGTGGGGAGTCTTGCTTCTCCCTCTGCCCTTCCCCCTGCATGTACATGAGCTCGCTCTCTCGCTCTCTCTCTCTCTCATAAATGAATAAAATCTTTAAAAGAAAATAATCCATGCTGTCATGTACTTGCCTCTTAGATAGGGCTAGGTCATAGTCAAAGACAGAATTATCTTGGGATAAGTGAAACTTAAGCTACGAGTCTCCCAAGTGTGTGGTCCCCTTCCCATTCATATTTCAAGTGAATATTAACTCTCATGCCAAACTTTGTATATGTGATGTTTTTAATCTTTCCTGATAGATTTTCCTCCTTCAAATTATATAAGATTTAGGCCCCACAATGCCAAGAACTGCCCCTATTGTGAGCTTTGAAGGTCCTACCTTTCTTGCCATGATTAAAGGTCATGGCTAGGGACACAGAAAGCAAGATCCATCCTCAAAGACAGGACAGTGGATATGAAGTTCCCATTAGGGTTTCTCATGTCTTTCATGTCTCATGTCTCATGTCCAGGGCTACTCAGATCCATGACTGACTGGCTGAGTGAAGGTGAGATCATTTGGCAGCATGAGGTTTCCAGGTCTTGCTGGTTGTAAGGGGAATGCAGTTCTATTCCCCCACAGAACTGACTCCGAAACTAGTTGGGCTTAGCTTTGCAGGAGGGTTTCACGGGCCAACTGGCAGAATGGTTGAGTGGAAAGAGCATGGACTTTTCCATCAGACAGATGTGGCTTTGAGTCCTACCTCCTTCACTTACTGGTTGACCTTGGGCAACTTATTTGATCTGTTTGAGCCTCGGTTTCAACACACATTAAGTTTGTCATTGTCGTGAAGACTAATAGCCATCAGCGGACAGTGGCTGGCTCTATCAATGTGGCCATTAGTTGTTAGATCCCATATAAAAGCCAGGTAGGACAAAGACAAAGGAAATGAAGCACAGACAAGGATCATCTGTTATTTATCATTTATTTCTTTTTTTTTTTATCATTTACTTCATATGAGTATCTAGATATGTGCTACAGATTTAGAGTGATACCCTCGAAAAATCTTTGTGCTTGCACTTGTCCTCCTCTTCATTTAGGGGAGATGGACTCTTTCCTATTCATAAGCATCCATCCATCCATCCATCCATCCATCCATTCAAACTGTATTTACTAAGTTCCTACTGGATGCTGTTCTAGGGATTGGGCATCCAACAGGGACATAAACAGAGATCCCTGCTTTGGCAGAGGAGTTGGCCTTGGCTGCAGCAGAGATTCTCCTTCCCTGTATTATGTGTTGGGAAAGGCGGAGAATATTGGTGTCGACGTGCATACATTCATAATGGGAAGTTGAGAGACGCTGTGGCTGCTTTCTCCTGTTAATATGAAATGAGGTGAAGTGAAAACCATTTGTGGGGTGGCAAGTAATGAACGTTTTAAGGAGACAGAAAGTACAGTCTTTTCAGTGCCTGAGGAAGTGAATTTACTGAGCAAATGTAAGAAGATTGCCGGGCAGTACTTAATGCCCATTTGAGGCCCGTGGTCATAATTTTAAAAGAAGATGCTCCCTGACTCGGAGGAAGTAAGCACTTTCATGGGTACGTTGCTATAAGATCATTCTTTCCAGATATGTTCAAAGAGGAGGAGGGTAGCAGATGGGAGAATGGGAAAAATAGCAAGGAAATTAGCAGGAATATGCTTAAGACAACCTCCAAATATGTAAAAACAGATATAGAGGCTGCAGAAGACCTGGGAATTGTGTCCTCTGATTGTAGGGTGAAGCAGAGGCCAGTGACTGAAAAATCTCATTTCTCAGTTGCCTGGTTATAAATCAAAATAATTAGTAAAATTCCTTGGGATGAAGATCCAACAAAATGTTTGCAAATACTGGCATATCTGTTATGGTAAAAATGTTCGAGAAAATGTTCTCAGATGTCTCTTCAAACAGCTGCTGAATTCCTTAAAGTCATGTACTGTGCCTGCATCAATGAAGTAAAATTCAAATACACAGTGGGGAACTTTCTGCTTAAACCTTAAATAAAGGTTTATCCATTAGATGGTTCTTTTTAGATGTTTTTAATGATGATGAACTTGTACTCTTGTTGTTGTTTCTGCAACTTTTAGCCACCAGCCACTTACTAGCTTTTTTTAGACAATTCAGTATCTATTAGCCCCAGATCTGATGGCTTCAAAAATTTGTGTTCTGTGTCTGTCCAAACCCAAGAGGTATGTAACTTTGTATGTTCATATACACACACACACTCTTGCACAAATGTATTTGTGTCAACATATATTAGACTTGTGAGTGCATGTACCTACATATTCACACACACTCACACACACACTCCAAGAATGTACATTATGAAGTTTGTTAATAGAAAAATCCATGGAGCTCATGAAAGAAATGGATTCTTGATTCTTTTGGACCAAGGCCTGTGAAAGTTCCCTAGGAGATAGATTTCCATTTAAGCACGTGTGTAAGTACAAGGGCGATGAGGGGTACGGTGGGAAAGAGCAGTAGAGGGAGAATGCACCTGAATGTAGCTGAAGCGGAGCCTGCATACCTCTGCAATTAAAGAGCCCTGACTGCAATCCCTGCTCTAACTAGGTGTGTGATCCTAAGCAGGTTATCTAACCTTCGTAATCCTTTCTTTCTTCTATAAAATCCTCCCCTGGATCTCACTCACAGACTATTGACTGAAGCAAACATGTATTATTAGACATAAAGTACCTAGAATGACTAACTCTGGTCCCTCGTAAGTGCCCAGGTGCGTGTTCTCACCTTGCTCGGTTCTTGGTCACCAGGACATTGTGACCTCCTTGAGTCTGGAAAGGCCCCGTCTCTGGTTTCTTGCTGCCTGTTCTGGATCCCAACCTGCTGCCCTTCCAAAGCTTGGGTTCCTCCCTCACCTGCTCAGCGGCATCTCCCTTGGCCATGCTTCCATCCTGTATTTACTCAGGTTGGGCAAGAGCCTCATTTCATGTGCATGTTAGTAAATTCCCCCATTTACCCGGCATATGTCCCGTGAGACTGGTAAATACCACTGTGTTGAAAAGTGGTCCGGGATATATTTTGTAAGTTAAGAGAACAGGTTTCAAAACAGGATGCAAAATAATGATCTCATTTTAAAAGATATACAGAGGGTGGAGGGAGAAGGAACACGGGGCATTTTTCATTTTTCCTTTGAAGTTGTACACTTTTGACATGTTTTTATATAATTTTAGAGGTTCCTTTTAAAAGGAAAATATCGATATGAAATGCACATTATTTTTTTTTCCAATAGGAGAAACACAGTGCCCTTTGGAGCATAGTCATTTATCAATTTAAGATGAAAAACTTTTTTTTTGGATCCAGAAGCATATTTAAAATTGAAGAGTTCTATGTTTGTTTTATCTTTAAAAAATAAGATAACTCAGAAGAAACATCTTGGAACTAAGGACAGATTTTCATACCTTGAAGTCATTTTTCAACCTCAGTGGTTGGTAAAGAGCTGTCTCTATAAATATTCCTATGTCGAGGGAAGTTATCAAGAGGCGAGGATATTGATATTTTGCCTAAGAGCCTCACTTACCTAAAAGACGAGCTCATTTTCTGCACCTTTTACGAGGAACTGTAGTTTTATGATTCGTAGGAATAAACCAGTTCAATCTATTGATGTGTTTTGCTTCATTTCCTCTGGAAGGGGAAATTGAACTGGGTGTGTGGTATGTGGATCGGGGTGGGGTGGGACAGAGGGTGTGGGGGGTGCGGGGGGCTGTGGTTGCTGCTGCTCGGCGGAGCTCTGCTTCCTTCACATCTGAGCTCCGTGACTTGCACAGCGGCTTGCTTGCCTCTCAGTGGGCACCATCCATGCGAAGGCCTGGGTGCGAATTATTTAATATGGGAAACAGATTCAAGGGAAGGAGTGACAGAAAGAAGTTTAATGAAGTACAGGGAGGTATTTAAAACCCATTCTAAATAAATAAATAAATAAATAAATAAATAAATAAATAAATAAATAATCAAGAAATCAAGAAATCCCATTCAAAGATTCCATTATGTGCTTCCCGAGCAGGGAATTCTAAGTACTTCTCACAATTTTTTTTTTTTTTTTTTGCTTCTTCCCAAAATACTTTATAAAATTTGGCCATGGGGATGATGTGTATAATTTTCCTTTTACCTTACTAGATTTTGTTTTCCTTGAATAATGAATGTGAAGACAACTAGGTTGACCTTGATTCAAATCGGTGCAATTTGGGGCATAAAACCCCTACTTTGAGGCTCTAGGCTATAATCTGGGAATACAAGGTAAGGTATGGCCAGCCCTTTGGCAGAGTGTTAGTCCAGGAAGGATCCCTCCAGAATGCTGGTGCTGTGGAAAGAACACAGCGTTGGTTGCAGTCTGTCCTTCCTTCCTTCCTTCCTTCCTTCCTTCCTTCCTTCCTTCCTTCCTTCCTTCCTTCTTTCCTTCCTTCCTTCCTTCCTTCCTTCCTTCTTTCCTTCCTTCCTTCCTTCCTTCCTTCCTTCTTCCTTCCTTTTTCTCTCTCTCCTTCCTCCCTCCTTCCCTCCCTTCCATCCTTCTCTCCCTCCTTCAGTCTTGTTTTCATCCAGACTCAGCCAGTACTAGTTACCTACTAGTGACTTCTCCTCTCTGACAAGTGGAGATCAAACCAACCTCAGTGCATTGGTGTGAAGAATAATGAGCTGCTGTATGTACGGGATCAAGTGCGGTAGCCACTGAGAGGGGCCACTCGACCCATACTTGTTACCCCTTCTATCACAGGGGCCTGACAGTGTGAGGAGAGTGTACCTCAGGGTCTGATGGCCTGACTTTGAACCTCAGTCCAGACACCTACCCACTTTGGAATCCTGGGCACACCACTTATCCTTTCTGTGCCTCAGTTTCCTCATCAGTAAAAAGGAGATAATAGTAGTGCTCATACGGTGAGAATAAGTGAGTCGATATATGTAAAGCACCAAAGTGTCTGGCTCAAGCATTGTATAAGCATTGCTCTTACTGTATTGAATAACTGTCAATTCTTTTTCAAAATTGAGTCTAAGTCCAATTTTCTTTTCTTTTTTTTTTTGTAAATAGTGATAGTGGCTTCTATTGTACCTTAAATTTCTTTCATTTTCCATTGTTTTTTTTGTGTGTTTTGCTCATAGCCTAAGCACACATCTGTGCATCATTAAACCTTCACAGAAGAGGAAAAAAGCAAAAGGGCAGGTTATAGGTTCAGTTAGCACCTTGTGCGGCAGCTGTGCTGTGAACCGGTGCTGAGCCCATGGTCCCACCTGAGCTAGTGATCATGTAGCAGTGCACACGCTCTGGGAACAAGCAAGACCTCGTGAGGGGCTGTGTATGAGTCAACCCATTCCTGCCGCTGGTGGAGCAAACCCAGCCTGTGGTAGCAAGCATCTTTCCCTCCACCACAGACCAAATATCTGTCTTCAGGCAGAGAGTTTTTAATGAATGTTTATATTCCTTGCAGCAGTATTTAGTAGATACTCAGCAAGTGGCTATGAATAAGGAAGTCAGACAAATGACTATAAAATGTTACTTATGCATTACTAAATCAAATTTTATAGTTTTTTGGGATGCCTGGGTGGCTCAGCGGTTGAGCATCTGCCTTTGGCTCAGGGCATGACTCCGGGGGTCCAGGGATCGAGTCCCACATCGGGCTCCCTGCAGGAAGCCTGCTTCTCCCTCTGCCTGTGTCTCTGCCTCCCTCTCTGTCTCTCATGAATAAACAAATAAAGTATTTTTTTTAAATTCAGTTATTTAAATACTAAAACATTTTAGTATATCATATATATATATGATTAATATATAGTTTCATGTTGTATACATAATTTCCAGTAACACAGGAGTAGAAGACAGTGATGTGGAGGGAAGACATTTAAAGGGAAGTAAAATAGTAAAAAATAAATAAAATAGTAAAAAAATAGTAAAAAATAAATAAATAAATAAATAAATAAATAAATAAATAAATAAAATAGTAAAAGTCCTTATTAGGCTAAAGAAACCTTCCAAAGGCAGTTAGACTTCTTTGCAAAATAGTTTTTTGTTTTGTTTTGTTTTGTTTTGTTTTGCAAAATAGTTCTAAGGCAGGGTCATAAGCAGTATAGAGTCAGTAGAAAACCATTTGGTACCAGGCTCTGACACACATTTGCTTGGGCAAGTCACTAGTAGGACTTCTGAGAAATAAAATAACTTCCCTCTGCCCCAGGTTTCTCATCGGTCACATGGAGAAAATAATGTTTGTCTCAGAAGGTTGTTATGATGTTTACATGAATTAATACATACCAGGCACTGCTGCCTGGCCTTACATAACTCTATTATGTAATTTTATTCTTATTTTACTATTAATAGTAAAATAATAGTAATAATAGTAATAGTAATAATAATAGTATATATAATAATTATATAATTATTAATAATAATTATTATTACCATTATAATAACTAGTAATATTACTATATGTAATATTATTTTTATTTTACTATTATAAATTTTTTTTAATTTTTTTTTTATTTATGATCGTCATACAGAGAGAGAGAGAGGCAGAGACACAGGCAGAGGGAGAAGCAGGCTCCATGCACTGGGAGCCTGACGTGGGATTCGATCCCGGGTCTCCAGGATCGCGCCCTGGGCCAAAGGCAGGCGCCAAACCGCTGCGCCACCCAGGGATCCCCTATTTTACTATTATAATACTCATCAGATGCTACTAATTAGCATCAGATGCTAATAAGACATGCAGATTTTGCTTAGCGCCTGTTTATTTTCATGTATTTGTAAGCACATTCCAATGGGAATATAAGTCGTGTTTTTAGTTGTTCTTTTAATGGTATTATCTTGATTCATATAAATGGTACTTTGTTTCCTTCTCACCCAAGTTAATGCAAGTTCATAAAATTTGGGGCCATGCAGAAGTCTGTGGAATAAAAGCTTAAGCCGTGGGTCTCCATTCTCTCTTCTCCTGTAGAGTACCCCTGGAATCACAATAGTTTTCTAAAGTATTTTCACGAGAGTTTGAAGGTCAGGCTGGAAAAGGCCTCTAAGGCCATGGAGTTTTAGAAACACTGACCTGTAGGTCCCGGGTGGAGACGTAGAATAGAGTTGGATGAATTAAAAGCGTTGGAAAGTCTCATAAACAAACCGGCCTTGCTAAACTCAACGAAGCTTGCCTCCCATTGGCTCCAACAGGACACACTTGGGAAATGTTGTATTATATTAAGCTATAGGCAGCATGAAAGAGAGGAGAGCACGTGAGCTGGGTCAGAAGGGTCTGGATTCGGATCTAGCTCTGTCCTTTAGTGAATTGTATTATTCTTTTTATTTAAAAAAAAAAAATTAATGTAATTCAGTTTTCTTGTCAGCAAAGTAAGGATAATATTATCACCAAAGATCCATCGTAAAAATTAAATAACAGTTGAAAAGCACAAGCCTATTTCACCAAGAAATAATACAGAGCGGTTTCGGACAGACATCAGGAATCCCTGGGGAAGGTTTTGCAAATGGCTCATTGAAGAGAAATGTTTCTGGCTATGGTTTGAAATAGGATAGAAGATGCCTATGAGATGCCCTTTTCAGAGAAAATACTTCCAGGGACTTGGTCTCGGCCTCATGCGTCCTTTACCCCAAAGCAATACACCTTATTTCCCCATTTTGTCACTTCCGTGGCTCCCGATGCAGCCAGTTTTGGTGCCATTTATCAGATAATCTGCTCAGGCACTGCTAATTCTCACCCACTCAACCAGTGGCTATGTCGCTGTAACAGGGCACGGTGGCCTTATCCCATGCAGGCATCCGGGGTAGCATTTTATTTTTTTGCATGAAATGCATACACGATCAAACATTCTGTTTACTCCAAATGTTCTGAACTCTTGCCTACTTATTCTCCAGTGGAGAGCTCTGAGCCTGGCTTTCAAAATAGGCAAAATAAGAGAGATAAGGGGGAAAGAGAGGTATGCAAGATAAGTGGCAGATGTAGAAATCCCTTTGAATACCTGCATTTAAATGGAAAGGATGCTGAACTGGGGGAAGGACAGGAATGGATGAACATAGGCTCCAGGGGCTCAGACGAGCAATTTCCATTTAGAGTTTGTCATTCCTTATAAACAGTGCTTCGTACTCTTGCAATAAGTCATGCATTGTTGGAATGAAGCCAGCTCTTTTGCGCAATGCTGGAGAGCCGGCATTATGTCATGCGTTGGTTTTGTTTGTTTGTTGTTTAGATTGCAGCTTCTCTCATCAAATTTCACTTGCCTTTGTGATTTCACCTCTGATTCGAAAAATTTAAAAATACGTAGTAATTTCTCTGAAATTCAGTCCGGCTCGCTTGGAATGTGCAGTGATTGGGGCAGTGTCTGAACTGAGCTCCTGGGCAAATCTCTCTTCACAGAGAGTTTTAGTCTAAAGAAGATTCGGAGTGGGGGATATTTAAAATGCTGGAAGAAGTCAGCTGTTTTCAAGCAACATCCAAGTTCCTCAGACGCTATTTAAATAATGCATGTAATTAAAAATTATTTTTATCTATTCATTAAAAGCAAGATTAAAGGAGGGTATCAAATAGGCTTGACTTTGTTATCCTCGTCTGGATTAATATTTAATTTAAAATAGATGCTAATGGATCGACCTAGGCCCTCACAGGGAGCGTTTGTGCATTTGTGTGTCTGTGTGTGTGTGTGTTTTAAGGACAGAATATAACAAAATGTGATATTGAAGTAAAAAAAAAAAGGCAGGGAGTTAAAAGCACTGATGTAGAGATCAGAATTATTGGGGTTTGACCCTGAGGTATTACTGGGGGTGTGATTCGAGCCAAGTGTTAGCAGGTGCTCTTGGCACCTGCCCAGGTCCCTTGGAACCCCTTTTTCTGGTGACAATGTCCAACCCTCAGCTATGGGGATTCACTCAAGGTTCAGGACTGTGACTTTCTCTGGAGGATTCCCCTTGGGTGGCTGTGGCCAGAGCACCTGGGAATCACACACACACACACACACACACACACACACACACACACACACACACGGTAGTTGCGACAGCAGCTCTATTTAAGTCTCACTCCCTTCCTCAAGACAGAACAGACTCCACTCTCTCTCCTATTCATCTTCCAGAGCTCCCCACAGATTAGACAAAAAGCAGACTTCCCCAGAAACATCAAGGCTCCTTCTGCTTTCTTTCTTGCTTCCTACACCTCATTCTGAGTTTCTCTGGAAGTGTTCCCTCCATCAGCCACTTGCATGAGAAATCTGTCTTAAGCTTAAGACAAGGGGCTGAACTTCACTGTGTCTAGCTGCTCTCTCTGGAATAATATCCACAGGGTGAGAAGCACCTGAAGTGAGTGCTTGGCAAGGTAGCTGCTCCTGATGTTGCTGTCTTGGCTGCTGCTTTTGTTATTATTACTCAAGTTAGTAGCTGATGTGTCGAGATAGTTTTTTTAAAGATTTTACTTCTTTGTTTGAGACAAAGAGAGAGGACCTGAGCAGGGAGGAGAGGGAGAAGCAAGTTCCTGTGAGCAGGGAGCCTGACACGGGCTCGATCCCAGGGCCCTGAGATGGTGACCTGAGCCAAAGGCAGATGCTTAACCGACAGGGCCACTCAGGTGCCCTGGATGTTGAGATATTAAACCACTTTTTAATCTTAAGTAACTCAGGGTAACTTTCACATTTCAGAGCAGCCAATTTAAGAATACCCAGCACTGGGCATTTTCTCATTTTTATTTCTCAGTTTTATTACTTTTCACCTTCATTAAATAATATTTGCTTCCTCCACTTAGATTCAACAATATTTTTACATGGAGTGGTCCAGTATGCTTGGTGTCTGCAAAAACTTGTAACCCAGTGAGGATATTAGACACATAATCGAATACAATACAAAGAAGGGTTGGAAGGCACGTGACAAAGGAATAAGACATATAAAAACAAAGTGAGGTGTTCCTTCAAGGTGGAAATGTCACATTCAGCTGGAAGCATGAAAGAATCTGAGAGGAGGGATTCAGATCGAATGAATGGATGGATGGCTGATGGGCCAACGAGCTGGCTGGAATTTTTAATGACTTTAATTGAGGAATAATTTGTATCACACAAAATTTACCCATTTTAAGTGTACAACTCAGTAGCTTTAGTAAATTCATCACGTTTGCAGCTAACATACCCATGCAGTTCTAGAACATTTCTATTATGCTGATAGGACCCCTCCATTCCCACCCACAGCCCCGGGGAACTAGTAATCTACTTTTTGTCTCTATAATTTTCCTCTTCTGAAAATGTTGTACAAATGCATTCGCATAACATGTGGCCCTTTGTATCTGGCTCTTTTTTTTTTTTTAATGTTGAGATCCATTCATATAGCATTTATCACTAATTTATTCTTTTTATTGCTAAATAGTATTCCATGGTATGGATGTACTGCATTTTGCTTAACTACCCACTTATGGACATTTGGATTGTTTCTACTTTTTGGCTACTTTGTGTGCACATCCTTGTGCAGAGAACAGATGCATTTTAACAGTTGAACATGAGCTAGCAGTGACGGAAGTGCTGTGAATAGGAATGGAGATGACAAGTCTATACTGCGCTCAAGAAAGAGTGATTACGCATTTAGCAGAAGCGAAAGCATCATAAAGGTCTGGAGAATAGGAAAAAATGAAAACAATAGCACAATTTACCAATGTGCACCAATAGTCATACATATCTTCTGATATGTTCTAGCTAGAAAATATTTCCTGCTCAAAACATGTTGCAAAGCACTTGGTAACATGCCCTTCTGGAAAAATTAAAAATGCTCACTATCATTTTTAAAATTCTGAAAAGTCTTGTAGTAAAGATATCAATTTTTAAAATATATTTTAAGGGGCAACTGGGTGGTTTAGTTGGTTAAGCGATCAATTCTTGATTTCAGCTCGGATCGTGATCTCAGGGTTGTGAGAGCTCCACGACAGGCTCACATTGAGCGTGGAGCCCACAGATGGTTCTCTCTCCCCCTCTCCCTTTGCTCCTCTACACTGCTCTTGCTCTCTCTCTCCCTCCTTTAATAATAATAATAATAATAATTAATAATAATAATTAATAATAATATAAAATATATTTTAAGATATCTAAATTCTGTTTAATCTGCCATTACACACACGTTGAAATCTATTCTTATTAATTAGCATTATTAATATTTTATGAGTCTAACGTTCTATGGATTGGCTTTAGTTAGTGCATATAAAACATAGGTTCTTCCTGAAGGCCAGGATAGGAATTGTGAAGAAAAACCTGTCTTATAAAAGATAATGTGGACATTTCTAAAATTAATGTAGCTCTTTGATTCCTTACCATTTGTAATTCATACTTCCATTAGAGCAAATTGTATTATGTTATCATACCAAATATGAAAATGGGAATAAAACCACTCTAACCCATTCCTCCAAGTTGCTATTTTTCTGTTTGCCATATGCCATTATTGGATTAAGAAATTATTTTTGTGCATTTTTAATAAGAGAAAAAATGTTCAGAGTGCACTGTATAGGGTAGGTATTGATTCACAAAACTTTCATTTCTATTACATGTATTTTTCTGTATCTTCATTTCTGTGTTTTCCAGATGTAGGAAGAGTGGGTTATAGTTGCATAAAAAATAAAAATCATTGTTCTCAATCATGGTTTCCCAAAATTTAAGGAAAGTATCATGATGGTGCAAGATACTTTTTGGTGATATGTGGACAATCATTACTAACATAGTATTAGCAGGGAGATATTTATACCCTTCCTAATCCTAGTTCAACCTTCTGATTATAGAGATAGTCTCCTTTTGGTGCCAGTATTAAAAACATCAGGAACACCTTTTTGGTGTCTCTTCTTTGAAAAGAGATTAACAGTTCTGAGCTCAGACCTAAAACTTCAAAACAACATTGTTTCATTGTGTTTATAGTTCCCTCTTTATGGCAAATGATGCTTATTTGCAATTTGGTAGTTATATAGTATCCTCTTTAAAATGTTGTATTTAAATGTAAATTAAATGAAGTAATTTAAGAAAAATAACAATAGCATAAGTGAAATATGGATTTTGGTAAAGGTATTAGAGGTGGTTGTGAATAACTAAAAGTTTGGAAACATTATTCTAAGCTTTACCTGAATTGATAATGGCTTTTACTTGTAACTTTCATTATATCTATCATCTATCTATCTATCTATCTATGTATCTATCTATCTATTTAAATGAATTATTTCATGTCTAAACTGATAATTAAACATACCTAAACTGATAATATCTTTTACTTAAGATGACTTCAGATAGATAGATGGATAGATATAGGTACAGATATAGATATAAATATTTATATATTGAAATTAATTATTTCATGTCTCTTTGGTGATCATATTCTGGTACCTGAGAACCAACCAGTCCATTTCAGAACCAACCGAGCAAACAGCAGGCAGTGGTCTAGAATGGAAAGTTTGCTGGTGAAAGAGGCAGACGTGACTTGAAAACGACTCTTGAAGAATTTGTTTTTCTTCTTTTTTTGCCAAGGACTCTGTAGCAGGATAGCAGCCAGTGATGAAAGGCCCATAGCTGTTTTCCACATCTCTATCTCATTAGACGAAATCAGCTCAGTTAGTTGTCAATACCAGGGTTTCACTTAATCCAATATTCATGTCATTGGGAAGTTGCCATATGTACATAGATTACCAATTTTCAAATAATTAGAATGCAATAAAAATAGAACCAATACTCTCCTGATGCCATGTGTAATTTAATCTCTTCTTATTGAATCGCAATTGAATTCAGAGTCTGAGAGACTAATGAGAATATTAATTGGATTTGTAGTATATAAGTGCAAAGATACCACTTAATCAAGTTGCAATTTATTGGGTGCCAGATAAGAGTTTACTTGAGCTCAATTTGTCTACCACCTTCAAGATGGGCCTGTCACTTCTAAATTTGACATGTCAAGCCTGTATCTTAATTCAGTCCTAAGTGTGTCTGCTATGCAAGGAATTCAAACCACGGTGGCCTACATGACTTTCTTTTCCTCACTTCTCAAAAAGTTCTTATTCGCACTGCTTGTCCTGGATCCCAAGACTGAATTGCTTTCCAATGTTCTGACTGGTTTCTATGCCGATTATAACACTTAACAAGTCACTGAGGGCAAGCATTCAGTTGTATGCATGACCCAAGTTTCACTGGTGATTGATGGACTGACTGATTGATTGATTAATTTTTGAATTCAACAAATACTTTTTCTAGATTATTGCGGGGAGCTTGCCCTTTTGGGGAAGACAGTGGAAGTTTGGGGCAGAGGAATGGGTGATGATGTGGATTATATTTTCAATGAGTTACTCTAGCTGATGGTTTCATGGAGGAGGGAGCAAAGCAGAAATAGGAAATCCAGTCTGGAGGCTTTTGTGGTTACCAAACAAAGAAGTGATAGTGGCATAAACCAGGGTGGGAGAAGTCACAGGTGCTTGCTTTGCACTTTGCAATGTGCCCAGTATGTTTCTTTTTCCAATAAATTGTTTAATAAATATATGATAATATATTCCTGTCTTATACCTCCTCACTTCCAAAACTCTTGACCTTCCAATAAACATAAAAAAGGCTTGTCTCTGCATATTTACAAAATAGTCTCAGAATCCAAGCTGATGGGCAGGGAATTGGGGTACATTTTATAGCTGCTGTGTTCAGCAGAATCATTCTTTTGCATCATATGCAGTTGAGTGAATTTTTATTTTGAATAATTTTATTAGATTGTTTTTTCCAAGGCAGAGAAAAAGAATGGAATGGATATGGACTGCATATTCTACAAATAAGACAAAACCGAGTGACTAGATGCAGAATTGGGGAATCTGTCTATTAGCACTAAAGAGAAATGTGGTGGCCGTTTTGTGCTGCTGATGGCCTTATCCCCAATAGTTTAGTTTGTGAGTGCTAGAAATAATTGTGAAATTGACTCTTTGAATATTAAAATACTGCATTGTGAGATGCTTTATTTAGCACAGCAAAGTCACAGAACCAAAATTATGATAAAGACCTCACTTAAAATACTAGAAGGGGAATAGCTTGATAAAGGTGTAGAAAATATGCCCTGTATATCCATAGTAGTGATAAACTAGAAACAGTAGCTAATTCTGTATGATAAAATAATAAGGTCAATACCAAATGATCAATTTTCCCTAAGAGTAAATTCAAAGTTCAAATAATTTTATTTCGTATTCACTTTTATCAAAATAGTACATGAACTAAACTAAACTGAAATTGTATCTCAATGCTTGTGACTCTCCATCATAACAGAAAAACACAAAAATAAAATGAAAAATAAACAGCCACTGAAAATATTTAATTTCTGAATTCCTTTGCCCAGGTGCAACTTCTTGGAAACTTTGGTCTGTTTCTTCTACTATGGATTTTTATAATACGTTTGTTCTTACTTCTATTTATTGAATTTTCAATTTCAGATATTACTATTGTCTTTTTGATACAGAAGATGAGCATTGCATTCTCCTAAGAGACCCCTTATTGTATGCCCAAGACCCTTCCTCCATTTTCCCAATGTTTTCACTCAGCATTCAAGGCCTTACATTGTTATTTTTTTTAAGGTCTTACATCATTAAATCATGTAATAATGTTCAAAGCTCTTCAAGATAGTGTACAATGAACATTACTTTCTTGTTTTCTTTGGAGTTAATACTGGCTTTTTGTTTTTAATTTGCTAACTTTTCTATGCATGTGTGACTTCCAGTTCTCAATCTCAATTTCAAACTATAGTTCTCTTCTAAGTACAGATACACATATTCTAAAATCTCTTAAGTCCGTTTCCCTTGGTAAATCCCTCCCTGATCCTCTCTTCTTGTTCCAATTTAGAGCTATTGCCAACCCTCTTCCCGAGACTCACTTAGATTTTCCTCGAAGTCTTTTTTAGGTAATATCCCATGGCCCCTTCTTATTTGCTCCTCCCCCTAGTTACTGGAATATGTCTTCCATTACTTCTAAGAAAGAACGAGGGAATTTTTTATTTTTTATTTCTTTTAATAAATTTATTTTTTTATTGGTGTTCAATTTACCAACATACAGAATAACACCCAGTGCTCATCCCGTCAAGTGCCCCCCCCCCCAGTGCCCGTCATCCATTCACCCCCACCCCCCGCCCTCCTCCCCTTCCACCACCCCTAGTTCGTTTCCCAGAGTTAGGAGTCTTCATGTTCTGTCTCCCTTTCTGATATTTCCCACACATTTCTTCTCCCTTCCCTTATATTCCCTTTCACTATTATTTATATTCCCCAAATGAATGAGAACATACATTGTTTGTCCTTCTCCAATTGTCTTACTTCACTCAGCATAACAACCTCCAGTTCCATCCATGTTGAAGCAAATGGTGGGTATTTGTCATTTCTAATGGCTGAGTAATATTCCATTATATACATAAACCACATCTTCTTTATCCACTCATCTTTCGATGGACACCGAGGCTCCTTCCACAGTTTGCCTTTTTAAAAAAGAAAACCATAGCTGGGGGCATCACAATGCCAGATTTCAGGTTGTACTACAAAGCTGTGGTCATCAAGACAGTGTGGTACTGGCACAAAAACAGACACATAGATCAATGGAACAGAATAGAGAACCCAGAAGTGGACCCTGAACTTTATGGTCAACTAATATTTGATAAAGGAGGAAAGACTATCCACTGGAAGAAAGACAGTCTCTTCAATAAATGGTGTTGGGAAAATAGGACATCCACATGCAGAAGAATGAAACTGGACCACTCTCTTGCACCCTACACAAAGATAAACTCAAAATGGATGAAAGATCTAAATGTGAGACAAGATTCCATCAAAATCCTAGAGGAGAACACAGGCAACGCCCTTTTTGAACTCATCCACAGTAACTTCTTGCAAGATACATCCATGAAGGCAAAAGAATCAAAAGCAAAAATGAACTATTGGGACTTCATCAAGATAAGAAGCTTTTACACAGCAAAGGATACAGTCAACAAAACTCAAAGACAACCTACAGAATGGGAGAAGATATTTGCAAATGACATATCAGATAAAGGGCTAGTTTCCCAGATCTGTAAAGAACTTATTAGACTCAACACCAAAGAAACAAACAATCCAATCATGAAATGGGCAAAAGACATGAAGAGAAATCTCACAGAGGAAGACATAGACATGGCCAACAAGCACATGAGAAAATGCTCTGCATCACTTGCCATTAGGGAAATACAAATCAAAACCACAATGAGATACCACCTCACACCAGTGAGAATGGGGAAAATTAACAAGGCAGGAAACCACAAATGTTGGAGAGGATGCGGAGAAAGGGGAACCCTCCTGCACTGTTGGTGGGAATGTGAACTGGTGCAGCCACTCTGGAAAACTGTGTGGAGGTTCCTCAAAGAGTTAAAAATAGACCTGCCCTACGACCCAGCAATTGCACTGTTGGGGATTTACCCCAAAGATTCAGATGCAGTGAAACCCCAGGACACCTGCGCCCTGATGTTTATAGCAGCAATGGCCACAAAGAGGGAATTTTTTAAAGAAAACTTTCATTCTCAATTTTAAAAAAAATTGCCATCACATGTGACCTCTAGTTTATGTTGGAATTTTTGCACTGAAGAATAGTTTCCCTTAGAATTTTAAATGCTTTACTTTTTCAATCTTTCAGTATCAAGAAAGAGAGAGAGAACCCACTGCCATTCTTTTAATCTAAACTGTTTCTTTTTTTTCTCCCAGAAACTGTTAGCATTTATCTTTTTCCTGGTGCTCAGAAATTCCAAATCATGTGCCTCAGTGTGGTTTCTTGCCCTTCTCTATCTTGTGTATTCAGTAGGCCTTTGCAACCTGAAAACCTAAGCCTTAAATTCTGGGGAATTCTTTTATTTGTTTGAAATGTATTTCTCTGCCATGAGTCTACTTTTTCTTGCTGTGACTTCCATTAGTCAGAAATTGGGTCTTCTGAGTTGATCCTGAAATTTTCTAAATGTTTTTCTCCTATTTTCCGCCACTTCTTTTTCCCCCATATTTCTTCATATGAGAGTCCCTCAAATTTATTTTCATTAATCCTCAATGAATTCCTTTTTATGTCTGCTAACACATTTTTAAATTTTCCAGAGTTTACTGTTACTCTTTTTGTCTTCTACAGTGACTACTTGTTTCTGTTCCTTTTTTTGTGACCTTTTTAAATTTTTATCTGAAGTTACCAAATGTATTTTTAAAATTTATTTTCCTTTGCTCCATGTACTGAATATTTCCTCTGAATCCCTATTATTACTCATTTCATTCTCTGCCTTTCCACCCTGGGCTGTCTGAATATTTCAGAGTGAGATAATAACATGCTGATTGCATCACCTGTGTAGCTGAGAAGACCTTATTTGTTAGTGGCTTTTACTCAAGGCTGCTGAGTTAAAAATCTGGTCATTTCATCAGAAGATCCTGAAATGTTTCTCTCTATGGGTCTTTTCTCTGGGGCTGGAACTGATTTTCTATCATTCATCAGTTGAAAATTGGCCAAGGATCTATAAACCTGAAATCTAACTTTAGTTGCTTATTTACATGAGACTTTTTCCCCCTTCCCTCTCAGTAAAATGGCTGAAGGCCTCATCAAGCTCTATCTTTATCCACAGTACTTAGCATATGGCTTTTGTCACTCATACTTATCACCCACTGTCTCCACATGGTTGCTCCAGCTCCCACTTCATGTCTGTGTTCTCGACAGAAAGGAAAAGAAATAATGAAGGAGGAAAGTGTAGCACCTATGCTGAAATAAGTGAATGAATAAATTAATAAATAAATATTCCAAGAAGTCTCTAACATACTCCTTCAGCCACAACTATATTGTAAGATTATTTCTAGTTTCAAGGGAACCTGGGAAGTTGAGGTTTAAGGCTGGGCCACTGTCAACAAAATCCAGCTTCTATTAGGAAGGAAGGAAGGAGGATGGATATTGACTAGGAAAACTAGCAGTGTTTGCCATCTTAAATAAATTAAACGCATCATCCAAGGTGAAGTGAAAGAGCTTCAAACCCACTGCACTCTGCTCGCTATTATCATCTTAGGATCCAATGATATGAAATCTGATCTGAAGGACATGAGTGCATTCATGTACCAACTCTAACAGTAGGATTAGGAAGCATTTAACCCAGCAGGACTATGTTTGGTGCTCCACTGTGCTCCCTAGCTCTCCACAGAGTTAGCAAACTGTCTTCTCCTTAAGTATGGTGGCTGAAACTTACTCATAATTGTAAATTTGGCACCTATTTTTTTTCCTGGCAAATAGTATTTGATAAGTATTTAAATGGAAACATCAAAAATATGACACTGCTATATACATTGCTTATGACTAAAATTTTTACGTAGATCACAATGAGCATTTAAAGGAGGGAAGGAAGGAGAACTTTGATCATCAGCAGCCTTATTTTATTCAACAAAGGAAATCTTAACATCCCATTGCCTTTTGTTGAAGAACTGTTAGAATTAAAGGTGAAGGAAGTGCAGGAAAAGAGTTGGTGCAACTCCTACAAAGGCAGTATCCTCTCGTGTCTGAGTATATAGGTTCTAACATCAGTCTACACAGGTATAACCCCGGTGGGGCTACTTCCTAGCCCTGTGACCTTAGGTAGGTTGTTAAATATTCTTGTGTCTCAGTTCTCTCATCTGTGAAATAAGGATCATGACAATGCCAGGATCATATGATTGATATGGGAATTAAACGACCGACATATATAAAGTATTTTTGGCCAGTGCACTTTTGACACAAGTTAGGTAATTACAAAAAAATATATATTGTGGGTAAGATAGATATCATAATGAGATTACTCAATAAGGAGTTAAGTAATTACATACAAAAAGGGATACTTCAAGTGATCATCAGCTGTAATTAAGACTCCCAGTGGGGATTATCTCCTCTCTGACATTGTATTAATTTGCTAGATTTGCCATAACAAAGTACCACTGACTAGGTGGTTTAGACAAAGGATATGTATTGACTCATAGTTCTGGAGGCCAGATATCTGAAATTAAGGTGTGTAAAGGCTTGTTTACTCCTGAAGGCTCTGAGGGACAATCTGTTTTATGCACTCTGAGCATCTGGTGGCCTCAGATGTTCTTTGGCATGTAGTTGCTGTTCTTCCTGTGTCTTCACATCATTTTCCTTCTTCATGTGTCTATCTCTGTTTCCAGATGTATGGTACTTATTATAGGGACACAGTCATATTGGACTAAATCCCACCCCAGTGACCTCATCTGAATTTGATCATCAACAAAGACCCTATTTCCAAATAAGGTAACATTCACAAATGTTGGAGGTTAGGACCTCAACATATTTTATTTATTTTTTTAGGGGCCCCACTGAGTTCATAACAATCATGATTCACATGAGACCATAGCCAATGTGTTTACCAAATCTTCATACAATCCAAACATCAGCTGGTGCCTCTGTGGCCTTTGGGAAAAGGATGGGATAAGCCTTGGTAAGCCCTGGGCCTTAGATTGGTACCTGTGGATTCCTAGTGACTTTTGAACTCCTGGCTCCAATGATCCCAAGCTACTGTGATGTTGTGATTTGTACTTGTACCTCACAGACCCAGATAGGCAACTCATCATGATCGTCAAAAATGATCCATTCACACACAAAAGAATCAGTGAATGTTTTTACTTTACTAATGCTTTTTGAAAGGAGGGAGAATTTTTAATATATACCATATGGTAGGATACAATTTACAAAGTCTTTAATAAAACTTTCTGATTTTTAAAGTCTTAGCCCCTTGTCCCAGGAGGATATTTTTCCCTTAGCCTATTCTCATGCCTGAATTTCCACCAATCGCTTCTCCAAATATCCAGTTCTTTTCTATTAGGCACAACAATTCAGTTCTCCCTGATGGCGTGGTCCAAATTTTATTCATTAACCCATCAAATAAACATCTCCCAGAAACTATACTTTCATTAATGAGTAGTCAGGATTATGGATTTCTTATATAGGAATTAGATGAGGGAGGTGAAAAAATACAATAGCATAATCACAAGGAAAAAATCTTTACAAGTGGATAGAGTGAGAGAAGGTGGATGCTGAAGCTATAAAGTTGAAATTTCACAAGGTTATGAAATAACTGAGATTTGTCTTGTACTAACCCAGTGACTTTTGGTGTTTATGTGAGAAATTTACCTCCTTTTATCACTATTTGAACGTTAACTTGCTCACCATCATGCAGCTAATAAGTGATCTGGGATTTGCACCCATTTTCAAAAAAATCCAGAGACCATTTAGCACTCTACAGTCCTAAAAAATATGGAGAGAAGGAGGAGCCTCAGCTGATCCAAAAGGAAATTTTATTTTGTTTTGTTTTGTTTTTTGTTTTGGTTTGGTTTGGTTTTACTGACGATTCACTATCTATAAAAAACAGAGTCCAGGACAGAGAAATTATGTTCATACCCTGCTTTGTTTTGGTCTGATCAAGTCATGATGATTCTATTTATGTCTTGACACTATATTCTGAGACTTTACTATATGAGGAATTAGGGCAAACTGGACTTAAATTCCAGATTCATCACTTATTAGCTGAATGGTATCAAGTAAATCATGAACCCTCTTTGGCTCTTACTTTCCACATTTGCAAGATGAGAAAAAATATATTACCTTCTCCATGAGTGTGAGAGGGTTAACATGACATATTGCACTGCCAGGTACTAAGTCCTTAATTAAAGAATTCTGTAGCTATTAGCCATTCCATTTGAGTTCATCAGGTTTTTTTTTTTAGAATTAATCAACTTTATTGATATTAATTCAGCATCAATATGCATTGAAAAACTCTTCCATTTAGCTAAACTCAATTTTGGAAAAAAAAGTTTTTAAAAGATTTATTTTTTTAAAGATTTTATTTATTTATTTATTTATTTATTTATTTATTTATTTGATTTCTTTATTTAGTTATTGAGAAAGAGTAGAGAATAGGGGCAGAGGGAGAGAGAGAATCTCAAGCGGACTCTGTGCTGAGCATGGTTCCCAATGTAGGGCTCAAATTAGGGCTGGATCCCAGGCTGGATCTCACAACCCTGAGATCACAACTTGAGCTGAAACCAAGAGTCAGACACCTAACCAACTGTGCCACCCAGATGCCCTGAAAAAATAATTTTTAACAGACCTTTTAGCTTTTGTACAATGCCCAGGGCTTTTTCCACTTAGTCTGATGTTTACAGAAGAATTTCTGGTTCATAGTGTATCTGATGACAATGGCCAACAATATTTTAGAGAAACGCAATGCAACAGACAGAATTGTTGTTTGGAATGATGGTACAATAAAGTGACAGTGAGTGTAGACACAGGGTAGAGTAATGTACCTACCTTTCAAGAGTATTATGAGGATTACATGAGTAAATGTCTGTAGAGTACTCTGATCTGTGCCTAATACCCAGTAAAGGCATTATAGATCATATTTCCTGTTTGATCTTTTTTTTATTTTAAATATGTGCTTTCATGACCCAAATTACTGCTGATTTATGCAATTTCACATTTGCTTATGAAAGACGAATTAAAAAAAAACTTGAAAATTTTATAATTTAAAATCTTAACTCATATATTAGTATAAAAGTATTTTCGTATACTATAGTGAATTGATGATCTCAGATATGTAATAATTAAAACATAATAATGAAAAGAGTAGTACTGACTTTTGGGCAGTAAATGCATACCAAGGACTTTACATCTTATTTAATCCTTATGACAATCCTGTTCTAGGTTCTAGGGACTTGCCCATGGCTAGTAAGGACTGGGATCCAGGTCTGTGTGGCTCCAGACCATGGAATCTCCCAGAGCAGTTACTGAAAACGAGCAGAGGGAGGAGAGAAGTTCCTTCTACTCTGACTCTTCCCCAAGGCTCTCAGATTCCAAGCTTCTCCATTACCCAGAGCACACTCAGTTCCCAACCTCTGTTCCATGCTCCTTCCAGTTCTTTCAGGTATGATTTATTCTCATCTGAGAGAATATTTGCAGAAACACAAAACATCTATTACAGTCACTGGATAGGAAAAAGTCTTTTTCACTCATGGGATTGTTAGACTACTATAAAGACTTACCAAGTTTTATTTGTAAATGGCATATTCTTTTTGTTCTGTAATTCCACCTTGGCCAGATGTTTTCCCTGGCGGCATAGGCTATCATGATCTTGTACACTCCTTTCTTTATTGTTGGTATCCAGAAGAGCACCACTCACACATGAAGGTCAACTGGCATAGTCCTGCTCCCCTCCCCCTCTCCTTACCCTGTGCATGAAGGGGAGGTCTAAGCACTCAACATTAAACAAAATTCATTAATAAAAAATGCCCATCCCCAAATTATCTTGTTTTCCCACATCAGGAAGGGAGAAGACAAAGTGCACAGAACAGTATTTGGATGCTGTCCCACCCATGTATTTGTCCAGTTGTGTTAAAGCTTTATACTCAAAGCCCCTTTTTTTGTATAAAATGAGAACAGCAACTGTGACTTCTCATAGGATTTTTGGGAGGATTGCATGAGTAGAAGATTGTTATAAATGGGACTTGCGTTAAAAAGTGTCATAACTGTAAATATGAACACTTACATGAGTTGAGTACCCATTTGTTCATTCTGCCCCATTAAGCTGAATTCTGTGGGTTCAGGTTTCCTATTTATGTATTTGTCTATCACCATGATCTAATGTGGCCAATGGCATTCAGTATGGACTCAAAACATATATGTTGAACATGGATGCTGAGGTGTGTGACCTTCTAGGATACAGTGTCTCATAATATGAGGAGCACTGGACTGGAAATCAGAGACTAGGATAATGATCATGGCTTTGTCATGAGTCAGCTGTGAAGTCCAAAGGGCCTGGGAAAAGCATTTGTCCTCTAAAGATCTCAAATGTTTTCATATATAAAGTGAAAAGACTCAATTAAAAGTTCATCGACACAAATTCAGATCCATGAGTCAGCACATCAAAATTAATGTGTGTCTATTAAACATAATAGATTCTGGGCTTCATTCTAGACCAACAGGATCTGAATAGGAACAGCAGGTCCCAGATTAGTTTTCTTTAAGAAATTGCCTCAGGATTGAGTATAATGGGATTCACTCATCAATTTCTCTTAAATTTTGGCATTCTATGAATCTAGGCTATCACAATCACTTTTTAAAAAGTTCCTTAAATAATAATTTGTTAAAGGGAGGGGGGAAAATCAAGTTAACAATCTTCATAGTGATTTTGAAGCAAGATCCTCTCCCTCTTTTCTAGAAATCAAATAGAAAAGGGACATCATCAAGTACAGAAATGCTAGCTGAGTGAATTTGTTTGGGTCGATAAATTTAGACCTCTTGCTGCAATATATAAATATTAGGACTTTGGCTCCTACGTTCTGCAGATGTCAAGAACTTGTGCTTAGAGAGTATATGTGTACTTACCGAATCATTCACAGTCCTGGCAGACGTTGGAGATACTAGGTTTGGTTCCAGGCCACTGCAATGAAGCAAATATCACAATAGAGTGAGGAGAATGAATTCTTTGGTTTCTCAGTGCATGTAAAAGTCAGCTTCACATTATACTATTGCCTATTCCATGTGAAATAGCATATCACTTAAAAACAATAGATATACCTGGGAATCCCTGGGTGGCTCAGTGGTTTAGCACCTGCCTTTGGCCCACAGCGTGATCCTGGAGTCCCGGGATCAAGTCCCACATCAGACTCCCTGCATGGAACCTGCTTCTCCCTCTGCCTGTGTCTCTCCCTCTCTCCCCCTCTTTCTGTGTATCTCATGAATAAATAAATTAAAAATCTTAAAAAAAAATAGACATACCTGCTGTGTGCTCTGCGGCAACACGATCAGGGTCCCGAGGGTAAGGGGATGAGGAAAATAAAAGAAAAGTAAAGAGATGGGGACAGGAGGGACACAGTGGAGGATGTCCAAGCAGTGCCAGCTTTATTCAAGGTTCTACAACATTTTATAGCATGAGCAAAACAAAGCTAAGGAGGTATCTATTTTTTGCAGGTTTGTGAAACCCTCCAAAGTTCCCCTTTCTCAGCACGCAAGACAGACCCACTGGTGCCAGAAGACCTTGATAAATAGATAAGCTTGTTGCTCCAGATGTGCATACTTCAAAGAAATATTAGATATGGTTAACAGACCAGCAAGGACAGCACAGACCCTTATTTACATTTATGACCAGGCCAGAATAAATTGTATCTATTGTGTTATGTGGGCGATCACGTACAAGCGAGCTCTGAGAACTATTGTTCAAGCCCCTTCTCAAGCGTCAACCAACTATTCACCCTTTAGGCTCCTGAGCCTTTTGAGTGAATGAGGGACGCAAGTCAGGGCCTGGTTTGGTTCAGTTACTCCAGCTAGTCCGTGGCCGCCCACACATACCTAAATTTAAAAATTCTTTATTGCTAAAAAATACCAACCATCATGTGAGCCTTTAGCCAAGTCACAAGCCTTTTGCTGGTGGAGGGTCGTCAACATTGATGGCCGCCGACTGATCAGGTTGGTGGCTACTGAAGGTTGGGGTGGTTGTGGCAACTTACGGTAAGACAGCAATGAGTTTTGCCTCTTGGTCAATTTTTCCTTTCATGAATGGTTTCTCTGTAGCATGTGATGCTGATTGATAGCATTTTATCTTCAGCAGAGCTTCTTTCAAAATTGGAGCCAATCTTCTCAAACCCTACCACTGCTTCGTCAACCTAGTTTATGTAATATTCTAAGCCCTTTGTTGTCATTTCAGTGCTCTTCACAGTATGTTTATGAGGAGTATATTCCTTTTCAAGAAATTACTTTCTTCATCCATAAGAAGATGAGCTTCCCCATCTGGTGAAGTTTTATCATGAGATCGCAGCGAGTCAGTTATACCTTCAGGTTCCCCTTGAGTTCTCTTGCCATTTTCATCACATCTACAACTGCTGCTTCTGCTGAAGTCTGGAGCCCCTCAAAGTCATCCATGACGGTTGGAATCAACTTCTTCCAAACTCCTGTTAATGTTGACATTTGGACCTCTATCCATGACTCACAAATGTTCTGAATGGCGTCCAGAATGGTGAATCTTTTTCCAGAAGGTTTTCAATTTACTTTGCCTGATCCATCAGAGGAATCGCTGTCTATGGCAGCTATAGCCTTATGAAATGTATTTCTTAGATAATAAGACTTGAAGCTCAAAATCACTCCTTGCTTTTTGGAGTGGGAGAATGGATATTGTGTTAGTAGGCCTGCGAGCACCATTAATCTCAGGTACATCTCCATCAGAGCTCTTTGGTGACCAGGTGCATTGTCCATGAGCAGTCATATTTTGAAAGGAATACTTTTTCCTGAGCATTTGGTCTCAACAGTGGGCCTAAAATATTCAGTAAACCATGTTACAAACAGAGGTGCTGTCATCCAGGCTTTGTTGTTCCATTTATAATGCACAAGCAGAATAGATTTAGCCTAATTTTTAAGGCTGCTAGGATTTTTGGAATGGTAAATGAACATCGGCTTCGACTGTATTAGCCCCCAACCAGAGCGTCAGCCTGTCCTTTGAAGGTTTGAAGCCAGGCAAGGACTTCTCTTCTCTTGCCATGAAAGTCCTAAATGGCATCTTTTCTCAGTAGAAGGCTGTTTCATATATGCTGAAAATATGTTGTTTAGTGTAGTCACCTTCATGAATGATCTTAGCTAGACCTTCTGGGTCACTTTCTGCAGCTTCTACATTAGCACTTGCAGTTTCAGCTTGCACCTTTGTATTGTGGAGATGGCTTGTTTCCCAAAACCTCATGAACCAACCTCTGCCAGCTTCCAACTTTTCTTCTGCAGCCCCTCACCTCTCTCAACTTTCACACAATTGAAGAGAGAGCATGTGCCGGATACAGCTTTAGCTAGAGAGAATGTTGTGGCTGCTTTGATCCATCCAAACCACTCAGACTTTCTCCATATCAGCTATAAGTCTGTTTCACTTTTCTTATCATTCGTGTGTTCACTGGAGTAGCACTTTTAATTTCCTTTAAGAAATTTTCCTTTGCATTCACAATGTGGCTCTTTGGTGCAAGAAGCCCAGCTCTTCACCTGTCTTGGCTTGCAACATGCCTCCTTACCAAGCCTAATCATTTCTAGCTTTTGATTTACTGTGAGAGACATGTGACTGTTCCTTTCACATGAATACTTAGGGGCCATTGTAGGTTATAAACTTGCTTAATTTCTTGTGGGTTTTTTTTTTTAAGATTTTATTTATTTGGGAGAGACAAAGAGAGCATGAGAGGGTGAAAGAATCTCAAGCAGACATCACACCGAGCATGGAGCCCAACTCTGGGCTCCATCTTAGGACCCTGAGATCATGACCTGAGCCAAAACGAAGAGACACTTAACTGACTGAGCTACCCAGGTGCCCCTAACTGGCTTAATTTCAATATTGTTGCATCTCAGAGAGGCTGGGGGGTTGGGGAATGGGTCTTCAGTGGAGCAGAGTGCACACAACATTTATCAATTAAGTTCATCGTCTTATAGACACACAGTTCATGGTGACCAAAAGCAATTACTGTAGTAACATCAAAGATCACTGAACACAAATGGCCATAACACATATAATGATAATGAAAAAATCTGAAATACTGTGAGAATTATCAAAATGTGATACAGAGACATGAAGTGAGCAAACGGTGTTTGAAAAACGCAATATCTGCGGAGCGCAATAAAATGATGTATGCTTGTATTTGAGGAAATACGATGATTTTCATTACAATTGAAGACATTATGGTTCTGTGCTATTTTAAGTAAAGCCCATTAGGAGTCCCTAGTAATTGAATTTTTCCATTGTAGTAACCTTTTAGATATATGACCTTCTACATTGAAGTTGGAAGTGATTAGTACAAGTGTTCTCAATTTCCTCTTAGCTCTGTTGGTCTTAAAGGATTCTAAATTAATTTGTTAAATGTCATATCCCAGAGGGAGAAATAAAGATTCTTCTTTTTTGTGATTAGAATCTTAAACTCTTCCTTAAATTGTTGATTGTTAACGGGGATATGGTTTCCCAAAAGCATACATCTTGAGAAATCCTTTAAGGGCAGTTTTTCCTTCCTTGTTTTTCCTTTATTGAGTCCACAATATTGTAATCTCTCACACATGGGGCTTCACACAATGTAGACGGTTTTCACAAATGTTCTTAAGTATGATTTTCACAACCCATCTGTTTCATAGGGCATACCTTAATATGTTTTTTTTAATTAATGGAAGATTAGGTAGAGAGAAATTAAGTGATTTCTCCAAGTTCATGTGAAACGTGTAAGCAAAACCTTAGTCCACATTTTTACCCATCATATCTTTATTCTGCAAGAATTATTGAGTACATCCTGTCCTATCACATACCGAAGACTGTGCTGCACATTTGGGATTCAGAGGTGAATAGGACCTTGCCCTTGGAGACTGCAGTCTAGTGGAGGCACACACATTCACACACATGCATGCAAATACACACACACATACATGCAAGCATGTACGTGAACATACATGGCTTAGAAAGTGCAACATTAGAAATATGTACAAGGTATACATGTGGACTATGGAAACAAGAGATCAGCTCCCCTTGAGGTTTGGGTTTAGTAAGAGAAAAAGAATCTGTGGCAGTTTCAGATTTCAGTTAACAGTGCTTCTTAGGAGCTCTGCAGTTTGCATGGAAATAGATGTTACAGTGTTTGTCTTAAATATGCCAGGAGGGAATTTATATAAGATCGAGGAAATGTCAATTATCTGTATGGCCTCATACCCAGAATATGATGATGCCATGGTCACTTCAAAAGATGCCCCTGGGATTCTTGAACTGAGTGACTGCTTGGACAGAAATGGCCCACTGAGACAGGGTCCTAGAGGAAGGCAGTTGGGCTTTCTAGGTGAGATCATTCAGCAGCCATCTATCCATTACACGATATTGCCTCCACCCAACATGTTTTCCATCAGTAACAATCCACAATGGAAGGGGACTTCTTTGGAAGTAGCCAGGTCTATAAATGGACTAATTCAGCAGGCACTTGAGCTGTAGTGGGTGAGCACTCAGAGTACACTGATGGAGGGACCCTGTGCTCCTCAGAGGAGTTTGAACTAATAGGGAAAATGTTTATTCAATTACCCATTTCAACTTTGGACATCCTCTCAGTAATAATTAAGAATAACAATAAATAGCGGGAACTGTATTGTCAACAAAGCAGCACTTTAAGAATCTGCCTGACTCGTCCTTGGTGATGAAATGAGACACAGGAGTCTGATCATGTTATTCATAAGGCTGTTGCCACTAAAATGCTCCATTTAAGCAAAGGTGATACCATTCAGAAAATATAGAAGATTCCTTAGTCTTAGAATAACTGGTGTAGATAACTGACAATTGACTTTAAAGGGAAAAAAAATCAGAGGATCTCAGAACTTCATTAGCATATATGCCTTTCATCATCCAAATGGCACACACGAAAGGTCTGAATAAAATATTGATATGTACAAGTTGCCTAGTAAAATAATGGCATTAAAGTGGGAACAGAGAGAGCAGTGTCACGGCTTATGAAGGTACGGATTATTGAGCTGAATTAAATAATAATAGTCTGCCTTAATTCTTCTTTCCTTAACCACGTCTTTTAGTGAAGTACATTCATTTCTTTAATTGCTGTACAAGATGAAGGAGATATCTGAAGGTACCGGAAAAAGGGATTTCAGAATTCATGTTCAGGAGGTGGTAAAGAGCAAGGTAAAGAGCATCAGGCCTGGGATTTGATGCTCAGTTTCTTGATCTGTAAAGTGGGGATAATAATAATTCTGCCTACCTGGTGGCCGTGATGATCTACTTGCACACAGGATGCTCAGCATGGTAGCTGACTCCTGAAAAGCACTAGATAAATATTAGCTGTTCTCATAATTTTGTGTTGTTTTTACATATGAATAAATAATAAGAGCCAACCATTATGTACTATCTACAATTGGCCAAATGCTGTTCTCTGTGCTTTTCAGGTAGTAGCTCATTTGCTTTTGCAACAACCCCAGGTAGTGGGCACTCTAGTGTCCTGAATTATAGGTGATGAAACAATGGCACCGAGAGGTTAAGAAAAATGCCCCCCCCCAATCCCCAGCTGAGAATGGAGCCCCGCGGTCTGTCCTTGAGGCCATGTGCCTGGCCACTAGATGACAAGTGCCTCGGGATAAATTGCCACAAATAACAATGCTATTGGACCAAGAAGAGAGGTATCCTTCATACTCTGCGATTTCTAGGTAATGATGGTTCTTCAAATAAAATAGCGAAATAAGTCAACTACGTGGTGTGCTAATGGAGGAAGACCATAAGCACCCTTGCGAGGGCTCCTAAGAGTTCTACCTCTTTGTCTTGCCCTATCCCAGGAGCTTTTTGTGATTGCTAATGATTTGCTTTCCCAGTCTTGTTCAATTGCCACCAATCTACTTGATAATTCCTTTCCTTTCCTGTTTTCACCAATAGTTTCCGTTCTATTTTCTTTCATTATGAGCCTTTTAGCAACCCGCTGCTTCGTTTACAGAAAGATTTTATTGCTTCTATTGATCCCAGGCTTCTAGAGTTGCTGTTCAAAAGCACCACGTTGTGATCATGAGGCCAAGACCACTACCATGTTTATTCCTTCTCGCCGCACGCTGGTGACCAAAGACAGGAAGTCCCCATGTAGGCCTCTTCTTCTGGCTCCATCCATCCTTTGCGCAGTGCTAGTATCATTGCTTCCAAAAAGTATTTACAAGCACTGGCACCCTTAGACTCATAAATAACACATGTTAAAAACGCAGATGAGTACAAGTTGCGTGAGTAATGTCACACTCCAGAAATTCAGCATCTCAAAGCAGGAGTCAGTTCTTTTGACTGACCTACCAACAGCTTTCACTTCATCTAGATGCCAAGCTCACTATTTAGAAATAAAAAGCAATGCTTTTTTTTTTTCCCCCAATCCAATTATCTCCATTCCACCTGGAAAGATAAGAGTAAAACAGATACTGATCAAAATGTCTCAGATCCTTCTGATCTATCAAAGCAGGAATGAAATGTCATGCCATGAATCTTCCAGCCTATAAAGTCTGAGTCTGTAGTGTCTGACCGCGACCTGACACTGCTGCAGAAAAACAAGCGAATAAACAAACAAATATGCTTCTGGCTAGTGGCCTCATAGAAGGACCTCCTGTATGCCTCAGATTTATATATTAAAATCAGATGACTAGATTAAAACACTGGTTTTTGAATCATATTCCTGGGAAGTACTAGTAATGCAAGCTGAATCAACGTGCTTCTTTCTACCCTAGGTTAAATAATGCAGCTATTTCTCATTTTCAGGGGAAAATATATATATGGATAGAACTTATGCAATGTTAAACTTTCTTCTATAATCTATCCTTAAATTATTGGTGTCTGCTAGAAGGTTCTGGAGGAAGATAAACTGAAAATACGAAAGAAGACTAGATCATATTTTGATCTTTGGATTTCTTCATGCATATAAGTAATTATTATGTGACATATTCTTGCTTCCTGCAATTAAAATTGACCTTGGTCCCTTGGATAGAGTAAATCTATGGCTTTTATTCTGTTAGCAGCATAGTGTCTAGGTGCTCTGTCATCGGAGCACTTTTGAGTTGCTATCCTCCCCTTAGACAAAAGTCCCCTCTCAGGCCTGTGAGTACAGATGTGTGCATTGGCAATGCTTGTGGTTCCTGGAGAATTGCTTTTTCGTGGGAGAGGAGAGTGGACCCATTGTCTGGGCTCTCAGGCATTCATCAACCAAAGCTGCTACACTTTTCATCCTTTTCATAGTTGGCATTTTGCAATTTCGTATAAGTGCTAATTTGATTTTTTTAAAAGCCCAATACTAGGAAATGTTGAAAACCACTGCCTTAGACAGTGTCTAGGATTGCTCAGAGCTTGAAAAGTCTTTGTGCCAATGATACTCCCTGGTGGCCAAACTATTTAACGGAGGTATGACAAGCTACCACCCACATTCCACCCCAACACACCTGACTTGATCATTGAGTGAGGTACTCAACACGGTAAACTCAGATGGGCTTTGCTTAAAAATGGAAGAGTAACAGGATAGATCTAAGGTGCCTTCCATTTAGGATCTCTTGCCAAACTATTTCTTCTTAGGGCACATCCAAAACCAAGAACAGTCCCGGAAGTCCTGCACTTGTTGGGGCTGCTGCCTACTTTGAGATCTGACTCCCAATGTCCTACTTCTTTTCATGCAGCCTCAACCCTTTTTTTTTTCCTCCCCTAAATTTTGAGGATCTGTTTTCTCTTCTGCCCTACAAATTTCTAGCTCAGTTTATGTGAGACTTGATATGGGATCTCATAAACTGTACTTCCCAGCCATACTGAGGTACCTGTAAGTCCCAAATCAAGGTACAAAATCTGCCTGTACACAGCATTTATAGATGCTCTTTCTCCTTCCTGATAGACATGCCTCACGACTCACAACAACCCCCCGCTAAGATTCTTAGGTCAATCTTCTTCATTTTTCTTATCTTCATTTTAGCCATGATTTTTGCCAGGAAGCCGTTCCTAACTATCAACCCCAAGACTGGACTAGATGTCCTCCTATGGCTCCCCAAACCATCTCTATCATAACCATGAACACATGGAACTTAAATTGCCTGTTTCCTATTCAGACTCCCCAATCAGGTTATAAACCTCTTGAAGGCAGAGGCTATTATATCTCATGCATTCTCTTATCTCCTCCCTGTCCATCCCCACCATGCCCCTAGAGCATTGCCTGACATAAAGTGTGTGTTCAGAAAGAATTGGTGAATGAGTTAGCTCCTTATTTCAAATATGCCACAACTTCAAAGACCACATACAAAAGAAGTATTATTCTCCTTGATTGAGGCAGAGGTTAATCCATGTCTATATGTTCCTGTTTTACTCTCCTTTACTCAAAATAAAAGTCAGGCTCACTAATTTAGACACTACCAGTGATCTGTTCTTCCAAATTAATTTTGTAGAGCATTAATGGCTAATGAGTTAAAGAAAACAGTATTATTGGTGTTATAGTAAGAAGGTATTAGAATAGGGAATGGCATCTCTATGCAACATTCATAAACGCTGAGTGCACTGTTTCACTTGGTCCCATTAAAAGATCAGTAAAACCTGTTTATGTGTGGCCAGAGACTCTGTTTTTACCTAAAGACATTATGTAAATAGTCATTTCAAAATACACACTGAGACTTGAATATTTATTCAGTTAGTTTAAGAAAACTCTGCTGTTGAAGTTCTAGAAAATGTAAATGTAGAGAGATTGATACATGAAAAGCCCAATTCATTAAAAGTGACCTTTTAAAATGTGTTGCAAAACTTAGCTGCAGGATTGTTATGTTGTACACAGGATAGATGATATAAAAATAACTCTAGAAGAGATTTTTTTTACGTTCACCTTTTACATTCAGGGCCTGAGATTAGTCAAACATGAGGCTATGACATTATCCTCATGAGAGAAGGAGAAGGCAGCTTAATGCACTCTTCAATGAAAAACAAGTTCAATTAAAAGAACATATAAAACAGTAGGAAACTGCCACAATGAACATTATCCTAGCTAGGCAAATTCAATAACACAAATTTTTTGGAGTCAGTCATATTTGGGGAAAGAAAAGACAACTGAACATGCAGCGATATCCATCATTTTAATCGTCACCATTATCATCCTACCTACAGTGGTAATAGCTAAATTAGTCACTCTGACTGGGTGTCCTATTGAATGTCATAACTTGCCTGCATTTGTAGGAACTGTCATCCCCATTTTACAGCCAAGAAACTTGAGTCTGAGAGACACTATGTGACTTGCCGTACCTCTCACCAATGGTAAATGCTAGGGCTCGGATGCAAAGTCCATCCTGGCTGACTCTGGATCATCCAAGTGGTCAACACTGCATCATACCACTTCCTGTTAGCAAGAAGCTATTACTAAGTGGTCAGTGTGGACCATCTTCATTTTTTAACATTAATCACTTGGTGGTCTGTCTTTAAGTAATAATTTGTTAATTTAATTCTGATGCTGGGCCTCAATAAAAACATCAGAATGTGAAAATGGAGGGATAATGATCTGTGCCAAAATGGCCTGGAATAAGAAAAAATGATGTTTTAGCCATCCATAACTTTGAGAGGTAGAATGTTCGTGTCCCTAAAAGTATAGCTGAGCTCAAATACCTCTATGACAGGCGCTGACACCACAGAAGAAATCAGTATGGACTCCTAACATTTGGAAAGACTCGTGTTCTTGCTCTGCTACTTGATATCCCTGGGACTTCAAGGGAGTGCTTAAATATCCTTAAACCTCTATTTCTCACCTAAGTAATGGGACTCATAACATCTACTTCCTTGGATTATTGATAAGACTAAATGAGGGATCCCTGGGTGGCGCAGCGGTTTGGCGCCTGCCTTTGGCCCAGGGCGTGATCCTGGAGACCCGGGATCGAATCCCACATCGGGCTCCCGGTGCATGGAGCCTGCTTCTCCCTCTGCCTGTGTCTCTGCCTCTCTCTCTCTCTCTCTCTGTGACTATCATAAATAAATAAATTAATTAAAAAAAAAAAAGACTAAATGAGATAATATGCATAAACTGCTTAGTATAGTGGAAATGACTAAATGCTCAAGAAATTCTAACAATTATTACTAGTGTCACTGAATTCCCCAATAATTAGCTCTTTTATAGGAATTACCAAAATCATGAAATAATTATTATGTAGGGAATCTATATACTTCCTTAGCCCTTTCAAACACATCATTGTTTCTTTACTGTTCCAGGTAACATAGAAATTGATGGCTTCTTCCATAAGTTCAAAAGTAAGAAACAAACATTATGTTTTTAACCATGTTCCATGTACCAAATAGAGGAAGACTGCTGGCTTTTAATTTGGAGCACCAGGGTCTGATTGTGGAGCTTATTTTTTATTGTGCTTCTATCTTTTTGCCTCCGAGGTCAATACCTTTACTCAAAATAAACTACTACAACTTGACCATTGCAAGCAAAATTGGTTTGTCTGTTGCTATTTTTTGAGGCTTTTGCCATTCTTGTCTGGCTTATGCCTGCAGCCCAGTAAATGGTTTTCATGCTCCTGATTCCACTCGACAAAAATCCATCCTCCCCAATGTGGTCAGAGTGATCTTTGTAGACTGCAAGTCTGATGATGAAATACTTCTTGCTTAACATTCTCCAATGGTACTTTATTCATAGCATAACAAGGCCCTTCATGGCCTGGCTCATCTCAGCCAGTCATCTTACATCTTACTCTGCTCTTGTTCCTTGTGCAAACACACTCAGGCACATAGCAGGCAGCCCCGCATCTCCCTGCTTTGGCCTGTACTGTTCCTTTTGCTCGTCTTTCTCTCTCCCTCACTTCTTTCATGGGTGATTTCCGGGTCCTCTCTTAAGACTCCCCTCAAATGTTACATCTCTGCAATTCTTTTCTGGTCCTGTAGCCTCATGTCAGCCTGAGTCAAGTGTTTCTGTTTGGCATGCCCCATAGTATGTTGTGTCTATTTTATTCTAGCTTGAATCTCTTTATTTATTGTACACAGTTCGGTGTCGCTCATTGTGTGTTAGGCAATAGTCTAAGCACTTTACAAGTATTAACTCATTTGATTTTCAGGACCACTCTGAGTGGTGGGTGTGGTATTTTTAACTTCACTTTACACATGATAAGAAACTCATGCACAGAGAAATTAAGGAATACAGCCTGTAAGAGGTAGAGTGGGCTTTCAAATTCAGCCATGAGACTCCTGCACATTCCTGCTCAATTTGCACATTATGTTCTTAACCACTTTGCTAACCATCTCTATCCCCATATTAGTGTCAGAAGGACTCCTTTTGGTTCTCATTTTCGTGTGCCTTTTCCTTATCAAGTGCACTCTTGCCATATGTAGATACTGTGTGTGTATATATACATATATATATGTATATATATATGTATATAAATATATACATGTGTATATATATGTACAAATTTATATATATGTACAAATACACATATATATATATAGTTGAATGCATTGATCGTTCAGTGCTATCCCTACACCATTCCCTTGACTTTTCAAGTGTTCCAAACAATTGTCTCCTTGAATCACAAGACCGATATTTATTTTGTTATTTTGTGGAATGCTGGGCATCAGAATAGTTCGTCTAATAATCATACACTTAATCCAGTATCAGTTTCAAAAGTTATTCCTGGGGCAGAAAAAGCGAAAGAAAAAAAGTTCATTGCCTTTAATATCCCTTATCATTGGAACTGAGTAGTTGCTCGAAAAAAAAGGCATAGAATTCCAGGATTTGGCCATCGACATTGAAGGCCCAGGAGCTTATTCCTTTCACTTGATTAATCCCATAGAAGATGATGGAAGCTAAACAAACCTAGAACAGAGGCAGCATGTTGAGAGTTAAGAGCATGAGTCTTGCCATCAGACTTGGGTTCTTGTAGAACTTTCAGCCACTGACAAGTTGGGTCACCTTGGGCACATCCTGTAGATCTGTATCTTCATTTTCTCTTCTGAAATACATAGATAATGTGTCTTCCAAAACAAAATGTTTGCTAGAATTTAATAAAATGTTGTATCTCTACCTTGGTTCTACCTGGCACATAGTAAACTCTTAAGGGATAATGACATGTTATAACAACTATAATCATCACATGGAAGAGTACGCATGTCACCATGACCTAAGCAGGTCACCAAGACATGCTACCTTTACAGTCAGGCTCCATAAAAACCAGGATCTTGATCAGAAGCTATTTGATGGATGCCATGGAAACCATAGAAGGGACAGGTAATTCAGCCCTTGATGATGAGGGGCATCAGGAAATGTTTTGTTACTTATTCAATCATTCATTAAGCATATTAAGCATATATTAATTAGATAATACTATGGCCCAAACACTGTATTAGGTGCAGAGGATATATGAGAGAGCAGGATACAGTCTCTGTCTTCAGTTTCTTTGCAGTCTCACAGGAGATATAGACCACAAACAAGTGAACAAGCAAGTCAATGTATGATAACAGCTTTTGACATGTGCTAGAAAGAAAATGAATGGAGTGCATTGATGGAGAATAACTGGATAGTGGTTGAAGTAGTCTCTTATCTGGCTTCCCCAGAAACAGACCCTGAGATGAGATTTTGTACCAGTGTGAATTATTAGAAAGCAATACTTGGGAAAATTGTAGGAAAATGGGAATAGGACAAGCAAAGGAAGGAGGGCACATAGGAGCGTGATATCAAGTGAAGACTTCAGATGGCCACTTTGGCTTAACTCTGCAGGAGAGTTCTGAAGGAAATGTATTTCAGCTTTGGAGTTGGGCCCGTCATGAATCGAGGGAGCTGGAACATTTATACTCCTCGTCCAGCAAACATTGATTAGGACTGGCTGCACTCCAGGGTGGAGCGGGATAGAAATAGGCACTTGTGGCTCTCCGAGTACAAGCAAAACCAACTTGGCCACTGAAATTCATCTGCTGGATCAAATATCCACAGAGACTGGCAGTTGGGAGTGGAAGCACAGTGACAGTTCATGTTCATAAAGATACCAGGATGACCCAAAGTGACAAGGGCAGAGTACCGCCAGCACCTGCTATGGGGAGTGTCATCTGGCGAGATGACATTAAAACCAAGACCTAAACGATGAGGAGAATCCAGCCTTGTGAGGAAGAGGGAGAAGAAGGAACTGTTTGTGGGAAGGCATGGAGATAGAAAGGAGGCCAGTGTATGTAAGGAATCGAAAGGATCTGTATGTTGGCAGCATGAAAAGTGAGAGGAAGAATGTTTATAAGACTAAGAAAGTATGCAAGGGCCTGACATTTGTAGGCCACATAAAGGAGGTAGGGTTTATTCCAACTGCAGGGAGTTTCCATTTGAAGGTCTCGAGCCTAGGGGTGACATCATGTTATTCAGGTTTTAGGGAACTCTTCATTGAGCGTTGTATAATGTATAGATTGGAGCAGGGGAAGAAGAGCAGTAGAGCCACCATTCTACAGTTTATTGTTTAGTCAACATGAGGGGTATAGTAATGTCCACCAGGGCGGGGAGATGGGGAGAGGTGGATGGAGGTAGCATACGTGGTGAAGATACAGCCGTAGGTCTTGCTGATGACCAGGGTGTGTGATGAGAATGAAAGTAAGTGCACATAATGCTCAGTGTTTCTGGGGATAGTAACTGGGAAGGTGGGATGGTCATTTACTGAGACTGGAAAGAATAAAACCAGGAATACAAGACAAATGGGGATGATGCTAAATGCCAATCGTTAGGATGGTGTTCCTTTGGATAGAGGTAGAAGCAGGAGGGATGCCTGGGTGGCTCAGTGGTTGCACATCTACCTTTGGCTCAGGGAGTGATCCTGGGATCTAGGATCGAGTCCCACATCGTGCTCCTTGAAGGGAGCCTACTTCTCGCTCTGCCTGTGTCTCTGCCTCTGTGTCTCTCATGAATAAATACATTAAAAAAATATTTTTTAAAAAAAGAAAGAAAGAAAAGCAGGAATTTTGCTTTATTTGTTTGTCAGAAAGACCCAGAGCAGCTGACACCTAGTGTGATGGCCAAGATAAGTAGCAAAGAGCTGAAATATAGAAAGACCAAATGCCTTATCTATCTACATTGTTCCCTTCCCTCCCCCGGACTGTAAGGCCCTTTATAAAACGGACTGCTTTTCCTTGTTTCGATATCTATCATGTTCAAAATGGGCCTGCTATGTAATAGGATCTGAACATGTGTTTTTTGAAATAACAAGAGTTTCAAACATCAGAACTAGTAGCCAGAGGCAGAAAATGAAATGGAGAGTAGGAGGAGTGACAGATTAGAGGTGAGATTAAATGGTATGAGAATTTGAGATTTCCAACAACCATAATGGAAGGACCAGATGTATCTGTGATTAGATTTTAAATCAGGAAACGGAAGGCATTTTTCATTTTCCAGCCATGTGTATTTACATTCATATAGCCCAAGAGAGCATCAATATAATTAATAAAAACCCATTGTATTTGACCATATGAACTGAGTCTTCTCATTGCCTGTACCATTAACTCCGATGACAGGCATTGAGCAGTGCGGTGGCGATTGTTTCAGGAAGGCAAGAGTTGAAGTTAATATCATGAGTTTTGGAGTCTAACCTCTGGATCCAAATCTTAGCTCAACTGCTAAATAGTGTGATTTAGGAGATTATTTAAACCCATTGAGCTATAGCTTTTGACCACCAGTAAAATAAGGACGATAGCACCTCCCTCATGGGCTGGATAAATGTTACCATACATGTTAAATCATGGCTGACTGGCTGGGACGTAGTAGGCACTCAGAAATGGGTGCGATTACAGTTATTATCATTGTCAACATCATTAATGTTTCAGCATATGACTGATTGAATATCCTGAATAAATGTAACTAAAGAATAAAATAACACTCCTTTTTGGCTTTAAATGTCTATTAGGATAAAAACCAAACAATTGTCTAAAGCTTTTTAATCTAAGCCAAGTCAGACGGTGTATTTTGAGAGCACATTGGAAATTCTACAGTGTTAGGCAAATACAGGAATGTTTCATTATCACCCTGCATCTGATAGACTAAAAGAATTCTGATAGGAGAGGGTTGTGTCTTAGGTTTAAAATAAAGAGAGACAGATAACATCGGCAAGAAGCAATCTCAGCGTGAAGGACATGTTGCCGGTTTTTTGCATTTCTTAGGTAATTCAAAGCAGAGGTCAAAATACAAAAACATTGAGACGCATTCAGATTTGCAATTAATTGACGGTGTCAGAAGAATAAAGACCTCAAGAATTATAGAACAAGGCTGCATCAACTGTCTTAAAGAGATAAGGAAGAGAGTCATAGTTAACGGCTTCAGAAGTTAATTTATATCTCTCTCCCAAAATTTCCACGTTGCTGGATTGTGAGTGTGGATAGTGTTGCTAGTTGTGATGAACTGGTTAGTGGGTCTCCAAGTAAAGAAAAGAGTAGGTTGATATAGTATTTGTATTTATTTCCCTTTTTCTTTCTTTCTTTCTTTCGTTCTTTCTTTCTTTCTTTCTTTCTTTCTTTCTTTCTTTCTTTCATTTTTATTTTTGGTTTAGTGTTTGTTTTTGCTAAGGTGAGTCTATATTTTCTTGGAACCTGCAGCCTGCAGTGTCTGTTTCAAGAATTACTAATTCAGTCAATGAATATTTATTGAACATCTATTATACATTACATAGCACCCGAGTGTTATGAGGAAAACTCGAGATTGAGGTTTATTCATCTCGTATTTACCAACATTAGATTTTTGTCTCAGATCTGCCTGAACTTGTAATGTGAACATTAATAAACACCGAATAGGACAGGCCTAAATATTTTCGTGTGTGGCATGGGGCTAGAACTCCCATCTCTACTATTTCATGGCTCTTCTGAATCCAGAACTAAAGGACTGATGAGAAAGCATCTTTGAAATGCTAAAATTATGCTTGGAAAGTTCTGTTGTTAACCATTGCAAATAATTTAAAAGAAGAGAAAAACATTTGATTCTGAAAGAACTAAATTAATTACATTAAAGGCTGAGGAAGGCTGATGGATAAAGGGAAACCTGATGAGAGACAAGAAATATCGGAACAGTTTGTTAAGTTGTATGGTCACCGAAACCTTCTGCGGACTGTTCAACTCTTTCTGCTGACCCTAGCTGACAGTGTTTTAGACGGGTGGTTCCTGAACTTGAGTGCGCATGAGAGACATGAGGAAGGCTTGTGAAAATAGATCCCTACAGTTGGTCTGGGTGGGGCCAAGAATTTGCATTTCTAATAATTTTTCAGGTTAAGCTGATATTGCTGGCCTGGGAAGCACTCTTGGAGCAGCTAGGTAGCCCCGACTCTTGCCAAGCTTGCAAACCAAATGCAGAGACAAAGGTTGTATGAATAAAAGAAAAAGAAAAAGAAAAAGAAAGAAAGAGAAGAAGGAGGAAGGAAGGAAGAAAAAGAAAGAAAGAAAGAAAGAAAGAAAGAAAGAAAGAAAGAAAGAAAGAAGAAAGAAAGAAGAAAAAGAAAGAAAGAAGAAAGAAAGAAAGAAAGAAAGAAGAAAGAAAGAAAGAAAGAAAGAAAGAAAGAAAGAAAGAAAGAAGAAGAAAGAAAAATGAAATGAAATGAAATGAAATGAAATGAAATGAAATGAAATGAAATGAAATGAAATGAAATTCTAGCCCTAAGCTCCAGACACACATAAGAAAGAGTTTACTTAAAAGACATGTTTCAGGTCTAACATGCCCAAGATGGAACGTCTTCCACCTACAAACCTAGTCTTCTGGTCTTTCCTGCCTCAGTTTACCACACATTCTCAACCCGAGTGTTCAGGTCCAACACTCAGGAGTTTATCTCGGCACCCACACCCAAGCCATTCATTAATATATTCAACAAATGTTTACTTATTTAGCACATAAGTTCTACATATGAGGGGATAGAGCAGTGGCCAAAACAAAGTGTCCAGTGCTCAAAGACTTTAAATTCTGGTATGAAAAATACAAAACACCCAGTAGATAAGTGTGTAGTGTAAGGCGTATGCTCTAACCAGAATGTGCGAACTTCACAGCATCCTAATTGCCACTACCCTAATTTCCGTCGTCATCCCGTGCCTGGTCTACTGCGATGGACCCATAAGTAGTCCTCCTGCTTCTGCTGTTCCCCCAGCACAATTATCCACACAGTTTTTAGATGATCCTTTAAAGTATTTATCAGATTATGGCACTCTTCTACCTAAAGCCTCTTGGTGACTTTCCTTCGCATTCAGTGTTATATCTAGACTCTATAATGAGCAGGGCAGACGAGACCTCTCCAAACTCTCTTATTTATCTCTTCATGGTTGGAAAAGCTCCTGGGGTCTTCTTTCTTCCCTTCCGAATGCTAATTTCACTCCAGCCCCAAGGCCTTTGCACTCGCAGTCCCCCTTCAGGTAAGAAACCTCCTAAATTCTCCTTGTCATCACTTAGGTCCTAGACCTAATATCACCTCCGCAGGCAACCCTCACTGCCACCACTCTGTGTATTATTACTTGCTTTTTTTTTTCCCTCGTAGCATTCACTGCTCTCTGACATTATTTCACTAGCTCCGGAGTAATTAGCACTAAAATGTAAGCTTCAGGAGGACAGTGACTTACTCACATTTGTTCACTGTCCCGTCTCTACTGCCTGGATAAGTGTGTGACATATCCCAGGCCCTCAAGGACAATTAATTGAATAAATAAATGAACAAATAAAGTACTATAACTAATGGTCAAGACGTCTCTTCAGATCACTTTGAGGTTCCGTAATGTCAGTGCCGGCGCCTATTTCATCTTTGTGCCTCAGTGTTTGCTACAGTTCTGTGTGCGCTGTAGATGCTCCACGTGTGCCTGTTGGATGAGTAAATAAATAGACATCTCGCTTCCTTGCACCTCTAGCAACTTCCTGAATTTGATGATATTTTTCTTATTTTAAAGGTAAAGAAAGATTCAGAGGTTCAAAAAAGTTGAAGGGACTTGCCTAGGCCGAGGCAAAGAGTAAGAAAAAACCAAACTGAAACAAACGTTGATCATCTCAGAGGCTGAGGGAGGGGAGAGTCTAAGAAGATTAAATGTCAGAGGACCAGATGCTGATGAGGAACTGAACATTGTAAATGGATTTGGCCTGAAGATGGATTTTGATAACTTTGAGGAGAATGGCGTCACAGTGGAGCTGAGGGAAGGGGTGTGAGAGGAGAAAGAGAGCATGAGTATGAAGGAGATTGCTTAAGAACACAGACAAAACTCTTGTAGAACTCAGATGTTATTATTGTTCAGCTATGTGGGGTGAGCATCTGCCTTCGGCCCAGGTTATGGTCCTGAGGTCGAATCCCACATCTGCCTGTGTCTCTGCCTCTCTCTGTGTGACTCTCATGAATATAAAATCTTTAATAATAAGAATAATAATAATAAATAAGTAAATGTATTTGAGCAAAGGCAAGATGGTTGCTAGTAGGAAGAGTAAAGTCCAGGTTGGGGGCATGAGTTTGGGAGTGAGGGTACCAGGCTGTGAGAAGGGCTGGGGTCCCATGATGGTTGCCTCACCCTCCATCACTGTGGGAAAGCTGGACCGAGGCAGGAGCCAATAGGGAAGGCAGTGAGTAATATACATCCCTCTAAAGGGCTTAGTACACAGGTGGCACTCAATAATGCAGGTGGGGTACCCGGAGAAAGAGCTTTGGTTCCAGAACAGGTCAGAGTGAAGAACTGGTGTGAGTGAATTAGCTCTGTCCTGCCTCAAATGTGACCGTAGCGCCGAGAGTCATAAATAACCTCCTGGAATGTGTTCAACCTTTCTGTCTCCGGAAGATTGCTTTCTAGCAATCCCTAAGGAGAGAGGTAGGGGGGAGCACATTTCATACCTGTCAGCCCAATAACGCAGCTGAATGAGCCAAAAATGAGCCTCAGAGACCCCTCGCCGTGATCTGAGAAGGGGTGTCGGGATTTGCCAAGGCTGCATGTGAATAATGTCCAGGTAAAAAAGAAAAGGAATTGCTATGGCAATTATTTTAATGAAAAGGAACACTCAGTGTCAGGCCTACACATTATCCTATCCCTGAACCACTCATTGATGTCTCAGAAAGGTACGAGCGTGTCCTTTGATGCGAGGCTTTGTACTTCTGTACAAGCTTACTTCTGAGGAGTTCAAAGTGCTTTCCGTGGACTTTCTCACAGTCCCTTTCAACCCCTTTATGGGGCAGATGGCAAGCGTTATTCTCATCTCACAGATGATAGGAAAGCCAAAATGCAGAGAGGTTAAGTGGTGTGTTCAAGGCTTATCCCTCAGTCTTTTAGGATGGAACTCAAGGCTCCAGGCTGCCAGCATCCTCACAGTTGGCCCTGACCCCACCTCCATCTTTCCATCACAAGGACAAAATACAATAGTTACTTAAAAAAAAAAAAAAGTATTTGCCAACAGGGGAAGATGGATATTTTCAATTTCTTACTGTCAATGGCCTGAATTGAGTTTTCTGTCGGGGTCACAAGATCATCATTGATTCATTGGGTAGGAGAATTTTTCACCTTTGTTATCATTATTAGAAATCAGATAGTTGGGGCTTTTTTGTTTGAGAGAGAAAGAGAGAGCGAAAGAGAACCTGTGGCGGGTGGGGGGGGGGGCAGAGGGAGAGAGAGAATCCTCAAGCACATTTCATACCCGTTGAGCACAGAGCCCAAAGCGAGTATTGACCCCACCACCGCGAAATCATGACCTGAGCCAAAGTCAAGACTCAGACATGCAACCTACTGAGCCACCCAGGCGCCCCAGAATCGCACACTTCCTCATCACGCTTCATTTCATTGTCATGAGGGGAGGCGTATTGTATCGCTACCGCAAGTACATGGTCTACTTAAAAGATAAGTCAAGTGTGATTATTTCTGAGATTAAGATAAATATTTCTTCCCGTAGGGAAGTTTTGAGTAATATTGTTGGTCTGATTGAACTCCAGTCATTAGGCCTTAGGGTAGAAGAAAGCCCCGCATCATATGAGCCCGCAGTGCTCTTACCACAGGACGCACATCACAACCTCAGAGTTACTTTCTTTACTTTTAATTGGCTTTATCTGTTACATTATAAAAGTGACCCATACAAATGAATATTAAAGGAATAAAATTTAGCTCGTAGAGAAGGATTTAAGATGAAAAGTAAATACTCCTTTCTTTGTATAATTTTCTTAGAATTTACTGGATTATAGTGCAATATACTATATTCTAATGATATGCCTTGGACAACTTTTTTTTTAAAATCCATTTCAACTATATAAATATAACACTTAGTTTCTATTGTGTGGTATTCCACTGTTTGGCTATATAATAATTTATCTAATTAAATTCCTCGGTGTTGAGCATTTATCTCTAATTCTTCAATAATTTTTTAAAAAGCTGACATGAATAAACATTCCTGTGTATGTGCAACTGTATGTGTCAAAATGAGGATAATGTAGGAAGGGAATTTCTAGGATGAAGTGTAGTTGTGGCTTATATATGTCTATTTTAAAATATATATACTCCTAATATAGATATATATATATATGAATATAATACATATTTATAATACATATTGCATATATTCATCTATTGCAACATATGCTGGATCTATATTGCTACTTTTTTCCTGAGATTTGAAACCAAAAAACACAACTCCTCAAGCCCCAGCATAAAGTACTTACTGGATCAGAATATTGATTTTTTTTTCTTTTTAAAGCCAAATAATTAATTCTGAATTACAGTTCAGATTGATTCTCTATTTCATAGGATTGCCAGCCAAAAACATAAGGACCTATCTAAATGTATAATCCATGTACAAAATCTAACTTTTAAAAAACTTATAGAGACTAGGTCTATTTTTATATGACCATTACTCTTGATAGAGAGGTTAGTACCAAATTTTGTGTCTTAATACATTGCTCCTGGAAAAACCAGTGGTCAAATTCAGCAAAATAGCAGGTTGCTGCTTCGCAGGACAGGCGTTTTTGGTGACTGGTGCTTCCTGGAAAGATTAGGTGTCCCCTTGCAGAGATCTCTCACCATCATTATCTCAGATGGAAGTTTGAGAGTGGAATGAGAAATGAACTACATTATAACTACAGGGAAGAAGTTTCATATTTCAATGAACTTTCCAAATCTGTAGAATTGCTGTTTGCTATTTTCATTATGATTATCAGCATTTTATGCATATATTAATATTCTTTAACAGTGTTGGGATTTTGAACAAAGTACAATTGTTTATATTTTAATTTATTTATTTTTCAAAGTACAATTGTTTAGATGCCTTTATGACCACCTGTGGTCTTACAGAGAAATATTCCTGGAAAATAAAAAAAAATATTCCAAGAAAGAAATGAGATACTTCAGCCTTTCTAAACAGTTTACTGCTCCCTTTGCACTTTTAGAAAATGTGTTGCTTGGATAAGATCTCTACTAAAAAGCCCTAAGGGATATCAAGAAATCACCACTCTGAACCCTTCCTTATTAAAAAATACATAGAAACCAGCTTTGTCACAAGGCAGTGCTCTCGGTTATCGGGAAGCTATTATGCTTGCATAAAATAATTAAACCGCTGGCTGTAGGCTTATTGAATATTTCAAAGGGAAAAAATTCTTTCATAGAAAAATATTGCACAAGCCTTAACATAATCCATGTTATTGGTACAGTTTTTCATTACCAAAATGTGGCTACATTTTGAGGCACCATGCTGATTCGAAGAGTGATCAAATTTAAATAAAGATAGTTGTGCATATTCTAAATGAACCCTTACAAAAAATATCCTTTCATAGTAATGTATTTAACTCAGACAAGAACAACGTATTTGGGAGGAATGGATACTGGGTCAAAGGGGAAGATAACTATTATCTGAGAAGAAATCCTAAATTATTTCATGCTTCACTGTTGTGAGAAGAGGGTGGCTGTGGTTACCTTGACTGAGGCTAAACCACCAGCTACCATTTCTTTACTCCTGTACCGAGGTGTAGGTCTCTCAGCACAGAAACATGCTCATGTTCAAGCGCCACAATTTATCAGGCAAGTTAATCTGGGACAAGTTATACAATCTTTCTGTAGTTCAAGTTCATTGTCCACAAAATGGCAACTCTCTCACAAGTTTGCTAGGAGGCTTAATTCTTATCCGACGTGCAAAGTACGTGGCATGGTGTCTAATACATAGGAGACCTTCATCATCACCCTCAATTAGACATATCTCTCCGACCATTGTGGCTAGTTGTCCCTAGAAGAACTGTCCCCAGTCCCTGTGCTTTGAAAAGCCTCGATTAGCCAAGAATCCATAAAAGGGAGGGCAAAGGAAAGAAATGATATTTATAGGTGGCTGCTCTGTTCTAAACACTCTGTACTTGATACCCAGTATTTCATTTAATCTTTTCACCAGGCTTTACAAGGTCAAGAAAAAAAAAACTTAAAATGATTTTTATTTGCTAAAGTTCACAAAGTTAACAGGAAAGGGAGCAAGTATTTGAAACTTAGTCTGGCCCTAAGGTTGGAAGGCAAGAGTCTCAATACTCATATATGTACCATTGACTTCATCTTCCTACAACATGCTGCGTCTCCAACACCATCACTAATTTGTAATGACAGGGACTGCTACTTTGACCTTTGACACTTTCATTTCAAACTACAGGCTTTTTGTTTTCTATCAGCTTTCTCTTTTCTAAGTCTGTTTTCAATACATGTGCATGCATTACCATGTTGGAGGCACACCCAATTTAATAGTATAATCACCCCAAGGATTGAAATTTTCAGCCTCTTCTTTTCTATGTAGTTGGATGCTATGTAGACGATATCAGAAAATCTAGTCATTTCCACTCCAGAATTAAAAGAAATTGAGTTTTTTAGGCTAAGCTGGAAAGAAAATTTGTCTATTAGATTGTTCAATGTTGTATGGAGAAAGTGTGTGGTAATGATGCGTTGGCATCATTGGTAGAGATACAATAGCAAAAGCATTGACTTTAAAATTATTGTATTTACATTCCAGTGACACTCAACCATGGAATGGGTGTGTGGCTTTGCCAGTTCTTTAACCTGTTGGAACATCAGTTTTCCAGATGAATTTGAACAATAATAGTATCTATCCCACAGAGTGATAAATGGGATAATATATATAAAGTCCTTGTACTGCCCTGGCCCACATTAAGCCCATCAAAATGGTACATGACATCAACAGCAGCTGATCTCCCCTCCTCTCAACTGGGCTCCATTCTGTTAACATCTACAATAGGGGTAGATTAATCCCAAAAGGTAGAGTTTAGATACTCAAGCTCCAATGAAAGAAGGACATAAGTTCCTATATACCATTACCATACCGTTTGTCTGGTTTAAAAAAAAAATGCAACATTTGGAAATTCTCCAGTTTTTGAGGCTTTGATCAGGCTGAGGAATCACTAGTGAACCACCAGAGGTTCGGAGAAACCCAGTCAACAACTGTATGAAAAAGTCATCTGAGCACAGCTTAGAGGGGTCCTCTGCTTCGAGTCTTACGAAGCAGCGGTCAAGAACATAGCCCGGATGAGTTCTCATCTGGAATTTGACTGGGGAAAGAGCTGTTTCACTGCTCATATGATTGTTGACAGCATTTGATTCCTTGTGACTATGCAATTCATGGCAGCTTGCTTCTTCGAAGCCAATGAGACCGAAAGAGAGACTCTAGCAACACAGATACTATAGTGCTGTACACTGCAATCTTGTTCTTTGCCTCAGCTTGGCCCTATGCCCTTGGTTACAATCAAGTCACAGGCCCTGCCGAATCTCAAGGGAGAGGATTACACAACAACACAATGTTTCATGGGACAGGGTCGAGGAGGACCACTTGAAGCATCTGCCTTCCCCGTACCTTCTTCGTGTACTCTTATTCTCGACGGGGCCTTAATTGCTTCTTTTAAATTTCCAGTTTCAGCTCTGACATATTCTACTTCTCCTCACCTGACCCCTATTACTCACTTCAAACCTTAACTTGTTCCTCAGAAGCTTATCACACAGAATTTATAGGAATTTTTCATGCCTGTTCACTCAACAAGTGTTTATTAAGCACATACTACAAGGATGTCCTAAAACCATGGAATATGCAAAAATGAGCAAAACTAAGAAGCCAAAGCAAAGCAGAATATTGCATTCATAGATCTTATACTTAAAGCTCCATGATTTTATGATACCTGTTTGCTTACCTAAATTAGGAATGAATAGAAATAAATGAGTAGGGTGCTCAGCGGTTTAGTGCCGCCTTTGGCCCAGGGTGTAATCCTGGAGACCCAGGATCGAGTCCCGCATCGGGCTCCCTGCATGGAGCCTGCTTCTCCCTCTGCCTGTGTCTCTGCCTCTTTCTCTCTCTCTCAATCTCTCTGTCTCTCATGAATAAATAAATACAATATTAAAAAAGGAAACAAACAAAAAGAAACAAATGAGCAATTATAATTCATCCGAGGGCTGCAAAGTGTGTACTCTGGAAAAGTGATGTGGTGTCATCAGGGCAGCCAGGGAAGACCCGGGAGAAGAGGGGACCTTCAGAAACCCAGTCTATCCCTCCTTGCCTAGAGAAAGGCAATGGAATGATGTTTGTCTTCTCATTGTAACCTCACAGAAGCATGATAAATAATGTTAGGGGCCACATTTAATAAAGAAAAGAGAGCTGAGGTCAAATAGCTTGTAAGTCACAAATGTGAGATTTCCAACCAGATCTTCATCCCACTGGTATCAGTGCCCATGTTGTTATTCATACAGGATGGGAAGGGGTTTGTTTCTCTTTCTATCAATTTTATTCTTAATTTGGAAATAGCCTTCACGTAACCAATTTGGGCACGTTATCAATCTATACTAACTTTTGATTCAGTAACAGTTAAGAATTTTTAAAATACATTTGAATTTTAGTGGTACGTACATAATATTCAATTTGTCCTTTTATTGTAATGAGATGGAAGTTTTAATTATTGTTATTGAGGACTTAGCAACTTAAAGGAGCAGGTCTCAGAAATGTGTCTCATTTAAATGTGCATTTTAATAAAGCATTTGTTCTGAAAGTCGAAAAACATTCTAATAGTTTCAACTAACCTCGAACTTAAGTATTTTATGATGCATTAAGCGGAATATTTTTAGAATCAAAATTCATCAACACTGATGCAGAATTAATATTCTATGTCTCAGTTTGATACAGAACTCAACTGGAAAGACATTTTCCTCTCTCTGGGATTAGTATGTTTATATTCCGTGTTATAAATAGAAGAGATACATAGGCGATCAGATAAGGCTGCTTCCCAAACTCCATCATTCTACTGGTAGCAACGTAAATGTGAACTGTCATTGTGGTTAGAGCATTATGACCAGTAAACATTTGCCTACCCAAGTATTCAGATCACTGAACAATTTAAAAGGAAATGAGTTTAGAAGTAGCTCTGGTCTTCAGCCATTGGTAGCCTGGTTTGGGTGGAAAGTATTATAGAGGGAAAATGCCAGTATTTGGTAATCTTCCACAATTAAGAAAAATGAATGAAAAATGAAGATGAACTTTGTATTAAACTATTGCGCTAAATAATTGGGCGGATGAAAAGTTTCTTTCTGGGGCACCCGGGTGGCTCAGTAGTTGAGCGTCTGTCTGCCTTCAGCTCAGGGCGTGATCTCTGAGTCCCAGGATCGAGTCTTACATTGGGCTCTACGAAGGGACCCTGCTTCTCCCTCTGCCTGTGTCTCTACCTCTCTCTGTGTATCTCTCATGAATAAATAAATAAAATCGTAAAAAAAAAAAAAATTCTACCATAGAGAACCGTTTCAGCAAGCGGTCGCCTCACTAACAATTCACTCATGTAAAATTGCCAAAGCTCTGCATAGGTCGGTGAATGCAGTAAATATATAGCGAAGCCTACCCTCCTGGTCCACAGGGCTTGGCCCATGCCTTTTCCTCCAAAAAACCGACCAAATGGTGATCTTCTCCAACCAACAAAGCCTCTAGCTTATTCATGCACTAAAGCACTCTAAAGAACAGGATTTTTGTTCAGTTTTGGTTTTGGTTTTACAGCCTCACTAATATTTTATGCTCAGATGAGGAAAAGATATAAACAGGTTTATAAAACCAGTTGCTGAAGGCCCAGAGTCAGTAAGGGATTTAACTGTGTTTGCTTGCGTGTGGTTTCCTGCACTGCAGGAAGTGTTTAAGGCAACTGTTAATGAGAGGTGGAGAGTTTCTAGGTCCTGCATTCGTTCATGTGAGGCTAATAGGTTTACCAATGACTCCCATGACCCATTCTCACTCTGGGAGTCCCAGAGTGCAACAACTCTGGGGTGCGTTGGGGATAGGCCCAGTGACAAGGAAGCCAACCCGTGTCCTTAGCAAGCTAATTTGCAGAGTTTATGCCCAATGCTATTTGCCTGGAATTTGTGAGTAAACAAATTATGACATTTCCACAGAAATATAAATTTGTTTCATTATTTTTTTATCTTTAGACAGTAAAAATAACTCTTTGGTCTACATGTAAAACTATTCTATTAAAAGTTCCTGAGACAATCAAATAGATCTCTATTTTTAAATCACCATTATATTTTTGTATTGGTTCCATTAATTAGCAGAAATACCTTATACCATAGGCAGTGGTCTCTATTATCAAGCAGTTGTTTTGCTCAGAGAATAAATATAGCTGAGGAAAGTACCAGTATGCTTTAAACATTCAAATATTGTAACAACCTACGAAGTGGTGACTATTATTATCATCCTCATTCTATAGATGATATCCTAGAGGCACAGTCTGAGAAACCATATAATATTTGTTCACAGTGTCACCTAAGTGTAGTATTTATAGATTGCAAAGGTTTTTCTTGCACAAGATCGTTTGGTTAGTTGTTTGCTTTGGGTCTGTGATGGTCTCCCAACAATCCTGAGAGGTGAAGATGACCAGGAATTCATTCCAATGCCCACGATATAGATGAACGTACTGCATTTTTATTCTCTTTTTTTTTTAATTTTTATTTTAATTTTATTATTTTTATATTTATTTATTTATTTATTTATTTATTTATTTATTTATTTCATACTGCATTTTTAGTGGCTAAATGCCCTGCACCATGTCTTATATTGAATCTGTGGTGGGAAGCCTAGAGCTCAATGCTTATGGCTTCTGGTTGGTAATTCAAGGTCCCCGTGGGGTTTAAACCAACACAGATTCAAAGCTCCAGCCATTCCATAGAGTGACAAATCCTCATGAATTTCCTCCTATATAGATAAAAGCCCCAGAGGCTAAGTCTCAAGGCCCCTCTGATTCATTCATGTCATTTCTTGACAGAGCTCCTCTTAGCCCATCTGGCTTATTCCTCTGCAATAACTGGAGCTTGCATTTCGTCCTTACCTGTTTTACCTGGAGACTCAGCCCGTACAAGCCTTTGGCTTGACTCTCACCACCCCCCTTAAGTGTTGAGGGGCAAACCTGTTGCCTCTTCAACAAGTGTTCGCCACCCCAGAGGAGAGGCTTTTAGACAATAATGTGTTTTCTTGATTATGAAAGATAACTCCTGCTTGCTTTCGAAAATTTTAGAAAAGCATGAATAAAAAGTTGTGTGTTTTTCAAACTACTCAATTTGCCAATATTTAGCTTCGGTTATATATGCGCTGAATAAATTTTCTGCGAGCATATACATGATTTAGATTGCACTGCACATACTGTATGTAAACTGTCTATTAATCTTCAGTTGTATACCATCCACACACTCTCACGGCATTAAATGTTCTTCGGCAGCATCACTCATAATAGCTCTATGGTATTCCTCATAGATGAGCTTGTAGGTGTATACATTAATGTAATCTAACCAATTTCTTATTTTGGCCTATTAGATTCTTATTTTCAGTTTTTCACTATTATAATTAACATTGAGATGAATATCCTTCTAGATAAATATCTGATTGCATATGTTGCCATTTCCTTTGGGTAGACTTTGATAAGAAAATTCACATTAAAGCAAGCACGTGATTTTAAGGAAAAAATGTCTCCATCATGATTCAAGGGATTTCTGTCTCTGAGATGCATTCTTGCACTGTGAGGATTCGTGGGGAGGCGTTTTGGAGGTGGCTACTCCATTGGGAAGTAGTTTTTCATCCCCCCTCACCTTCGATTCCCTAGTTGCTCTTCTTTTAGAAGACTCTATTCTCCTGTGTAATCCACCATCACCTTCCAGACTTACATGGAAGCCAGGAAGCTTTTCCTCACTTACTGTGCCACAATTTACAAACCTGAGGTTTCTCAGACAAAACCATATAACTTGAGACTAAGGACAGTAAAGCAGCAACAGACAAAAGGGGATAAATGACATTTGGAAAATTCTGTTGGTGAAGAATTTTTCTGGAATGGGTAGTTTGAGAGACTGGATTTTAGAAAATAACAAGTATTTCCTGTTGGACTTGACCCGACTGTGTAGAGGAATGTAGGAATTTTTCTTGCTGCTACTTCTGAAGTGTGAGGGTTTGGTAGGAGCAGGAATTAAATTTTAATTGCCTTTATTTGAAGGGACCTTGAAGATCTATGTGGATCAAATCTATTTGTTATCCATTTTATTGTCTTCATCACACCCGTATGTGAACTCATTCATGTGCTTGTTTATATCTATTCCCTTGATAGAAGGTAAACTCCATGAGATGGGTACCTTGTCTGATTTTTTCCCTTTATATATCCTGCACCCAGCACAGCATAGAGCATAGTTTTGATCTCAAATAATATTGGTGGGATAAATGAATGAAAGGATTGCAATCTATCTCTGATCCTTTGAATACCTCCATTTTTCATATATAATAAATTAATAAATTATATACTGGGTTTTTGGTTTGTATATGGCATTAAGGATTTTTCTCTACATATGTACATCCTCATGGTTTTCTGGTATGCTCTTCAAGGACAAAGGTGCATAATTTAGAGAAAAATTTACACCAACAAATGCATATCTCAAAGGGGAAACTTAATGACCAGGTATAGATATGTGTTTGCTAAGTGGCAGCTAATTAAAATTATGTCAATTTCTGATTTTCAGTATCATGTATAACTTGCTGAATCTGGCATTTTCAGATAAAGCTCGCTGACATTTTATCTTGAGACATTCTTTCAATCAGCATAAAATCATGCCTGTCTCAAGTCTGGTTAATATAAGAATTTGAATGAGGAGCAAAACCATTTCAGTGAGGAAAAAAGTCGGTAGAATCAATGACTTGCTGGTTAAGATTCAAATGTTACATCTCCCTCTTGATGGATTTGAATGGTTGTGATATGTTTTAATGGAAAAATGAATCAGATTTGCCTTATGAAAAGGAATATAGTTATACAGGTACAAATGCAGTCCCACCTGCCCAGCTCTTTGATAATCGAACTCATCTTTTGAAGCCCTTATGTGGTGCTCACATTGCCATCTGTGTTATTTATTATGCCTACACTGTATTGCTTCTTAAAAATCCCTTAATTAATGCAGAGCTTTTTTTTAATCAATGCAGAGCTTAGAACATAAAGAGAAAATGCAAAATCAAGACCATTAAAGTATGACTGAAAAAGCCATTTATTTTCATTAAACATGACCTTAGACTATCTAGATTGGAACCTAAACATCTTTCCAAGTGAAATATTTAATTTTTGTCTCTCCTTCAGTCTCTGCAGGTATTAGGCTGTAGACAATACCACCTCCTAGGAGCTGCCCTCCTCTCTGAGCCCCCAGCACAACGGAAATGCCCCACATCTAAGCACGTACCATAGCTTGTTGAAATGATCTGTTTCAACAAATATTAACCTAGTGTGCTGCATGCCAGTTACTGTGAATTTGTTAAGCCAGAGAAATCCTTGCTTCATAGAACTTACATTCTAATAGGCAAATAGATCTATGATATATTACCAGGTAAATGAATGTTGTGAAGATAAAGCAGGTTAAAGAAAGGGAGTATGATGGAGCAGGGGGCACTATTCTAGGCTTGTCAGAATGAGGTCCCTGAGGAGAAACATTGGATCAGAGACCTGAACACAATGAAGGAGCAAGCTATAAATATCTAAGGAGAATGTTATGGACGGAGAAGGCATGAGAAATGTAAAAGCCCTGCGAGACAAGCGTGCCCTCTCTATGTGTTGGAAAAGAGGCAAGAACGTTTAGTTTGATAAAACTAAAGCAGGGTGTGTGAGGATAAGAATGGAGGAAATGGGGAAGAGAGAGAGAGAGAGCAAGAGAGACAGTAGTCATTTCTTCTCTGCCTTTAGCACAGGGATCTTAACCTGGTGTAGGTAGACCAGAGCATTCAGGAGCTCCTTGAACCTGGATAAAAAGAGTATTTTATATGTATTTGCATTAACAATAACAGAAAGTCAACATTTCATTTAATTATACATTTTTAAAAGATTTATTTTAGAGAGGAAAAAAAAAAGCGAGAATGGGGGGAGGGGCAGATGGAGAGGGAGAGCAGAATCTCAAGCAGACTCTGCATTGAGCACAGAGCTCAGTCCCAAGACCCCGAGATCATGACCTGAACCGAAATCAAGAGTCAGATGCTGAACCAACTGAGCCACCCAGGTGCCCCTCGTTCACTTACAAATGCAGACAACAAGCCACAGTATTATTAGCAGCATCTTTAACTTCCTAACTAATAGACTTTATTTTTTTTAAAGATTTTATTTATTTATTCATGAGAGACAGAGAGAGAGAGAGAGAGAGAGAGAGGCAGAGACACAGGCAGAAGGAGAAGCAGGCTCCACGCAGGGAGCATGACATGGGACTCGATCCCGGGACTCCAGGATCATGCCCTGGGCTGAAGGCAGGCGCTAAACTGCTGAGCCACCCGGGCTTCCCCAAACTAATAGACTTTAAAATATTTAATGTCCTGTTGTAATGTGGATATCTCAAAACGGTCTTCATGTTCTTTACTACTTTGAAATTATAGTAAATATTAGGTCGGTTGCTGCTCTGTCTTTAATATTTTGATAACACTATTGTAATAGAGTTGATTGCTGTATAACCCTATGTCTTATTGCATATATTGGAACAACATGTTTCTGAGATATGCACAGCTTTGCCAGACTACCGTGATGTCCATGGTACAAAATAAGTTTAATAATCCTTGCAAAAGTAATGAATATTTCAGGTCTTAGCCAGATTTTTTTTTTTAGTAAAATGGAATAAGATGCAAACAATCATAGTATATGACACACAGTAAGAAAAGTATTCATTAGATAGAAGTATGGTGACACTTTTGTGTAAGGTGTCTGTGTGTGTATGTGTGTGTGTGTTGGGTCATGATTTAAGATGTGTTTCATCATAAATTTTTTTTAAATTTATTTATTTATGATAGTCACAGAGAGAGAGAGAGAGAGAGAGAGAGAGAGAGAGAGGCAGAGACACAGGCAGAGGGAGAAGCAGGCTCCATGCACCAGGAGCCCGATGTGGGATTCGATCCCGGGTCTCCAGGATCGCGCCCTGGGCCAAAGGCAGGCGCCAAACCACTGCGCCACCCCGGGATCCCTGTTTCATCATAATTTTAAGAAGATTGGGGTGCCAGTGTGGCTCAGTTAGGAGCGTGACTCTTGTTTTCAGCTCAGGGTGGTGAGATCGAGCCCTGTGTCTTGGAGCCTGCTTAAGATTCTCAATCTCCCTCTCTCCGTCCCTCCCTCCAGCCCCTCTTCTCTCTTCCCCTCTCTAAAATCATAATAATGATTTTTTAAAAATTGAAGTCAAATCAATATTGACAAGAGATAGGAGGATTCTGAGTTACATTTGTGAACCTCTGCAAGGAATCTTCCAGCCCTCAGATCATGCAAGTGCCCCATACACATTTCTTGATGCTGTACCTGCCTGACAAGCAGCTTTGAGGCTTGTCCCTGTACCAAGGCTTTCAATCCCCCCGGTGCCCCCGTCTCCCTTTCCAGGGCTCTTGCTCCATCAGTAGTAACTTCCCTCAAATCATAGCCTCCTCTCCTGGAAGCTTGTACTCCCTTCTTTCTCGTATTTACATTGCATATGATGACTATATCCATTCAGTAGTTGGAAATAACACTTCACCTGGAATTTGAAAGATAATTAGAGATCTACTCAAAGAACACCCAGGACAAAAGACATTCCAGTGAGAGGAGGAAAACGGGAGCAGTGAAGGAGAAGAAGGAGTATTTGCTGAGCACCAGCTGTGTTCAGGCGCGGTGCGCGAGGCCCTGTCCTCTGGGACACACAACCTCAGAAACCCTTATGTTCCAGCTTCCTGCCCCCTGCCCCCGGAAATATTACCAGTGACTTTCTTAATCCCGAACTCATGGGAATATTTTCAGTCTTCATCAGTCCTATCTCCCTGTTTTTGTTTCACATGCCTCTTGGGCTCATGCCTCCCTATCAGTGAGATCAAACTACTTAGTTACCTAATTTTCTCTTTCCTTTTTCCTCGTTCACTGCTCACATTTTCCTCATCTCACTGGAATGCCTTTGTCTTGGATGTTCTTTTAGTGAATCTGTAATTAACTTTCAAATTCCGGGTGAAGTGTCTCCTCAGTGAACGGTCTGTACCCTCCCGGCCCCCTTCACACGTTCCCACATTCCTCTGGAGCTAATTGCCTCATTCTCACTATGACCAGACCTCATATATTATACGTATCACTATCATTTTGCATTTTGACCAATTATCTTCTTATGAGCCTTCTGTGCTAGACTGGGGCGTTGCCCTGAAGACAAGGAATAACTCTTAACCCAATGCTTTGCACAGCATATATGCTCCAAGAATGCTTTTAAGTGATTATATGAATAAATTCATAAACAAAAGAAAGAAATCCTTCTATCCCTTCAACAATTAACTCCAGATCTAGGGCAATGCCTAATACAGAGTAAGCTCTTAATGATAATTTATTGAATAAGATATTTCACTCACAATAGTAGTATAAAAGCTACTGAATGATATATGAGTGTCTTTTTTTTAAAAAGATTTAATTTTTAGGTAATCTCTACATCTGACACAGGGCTCAAACTCACAACCCCAAGACCAAGAGTCACATGCTCTACCCACTGAGCCGGCCAGGTACCCCCTTGAATGATATATCAGAAATAATTCTTAAATTTGGATATATTTTGCTTATAAGACAACGTGCCCCATAGCCAACTGTTATCACCAACTGTCACCTAAATCTCTTTACTGAATTCTCCTTCTTTATGATATGCTCACTGATTAAAAACTATTTCATAAAAAACTATTTCATAATAGATTAAAATATTGTCTTCATTAAAACATTATTTATGATAAGTCCAATTGTGCAATTCAGTGAGTCAATTGCATCGCTATTCTTTGTGTACAGCTCCTTCAAAGTGACACGGATGCTTTACACCACAGAAGTTAAAGCCTTTGTTTGGAAATTTGTACCTGTGCTTCTCAGGGAAAGAACAAAAATAATATCTCCCACAGATGACAGGGTTTGAACACAGGCATTCATTCTACCCAGCAATTTATCAGTAACAGTGGATCAAGGCCCCTTGTCAAATACAAGCATTGGGGTAAAGAACAGGTAATTTCAGCTCATTGAAGAGAGCATTATTAACCCACTCATATTCTTTAACTGTGCCCTTGTCTACCAGGCAGCTTGCTTTTTCTCTCTGATTGAGCACGTGTGCTTATCTGTGTCTTGACATTGACCACAACTGGGACAGTCAGGCATCCGTGCCACAAGGTTTGAACACTAGAGATAAATGAACCAGAGGGGCCCCAAATTATTAATATTATTGCAACTCCAGGTGCCATGCTACTCTCTCCCTCCCCTTCTGACAAGGAGCTTCCCATATTTGTCAGATGAAATAAATGCTAACGTGGTATTCTCAACGGCAGGCAGAAACCTTTAAAGGGAAGTGTCATCATCTCCAATCTTCCTGTAAATACATGTGGTGGCCCACGGAGCAGAACCCAGTGGCCACCTATCATTATCACAAAGAGGAGTAGTAACAACCTATTTTTTAGCCAACTCAGTATTGAGGCACAGTTCCAAGATATAATGGATCATTAGAACCTTCGATTCTATCAAAGAATATACACTAGTGTTATGTGTGTGTGTGTGTGTATAAAATATTTTATTTTATTTTATTTTACTTTATTTTATTTTATTTATTTTATTGAATGATTGCATAGATCTGGATATTTTCTCTACACAAGTTACTTGTTCTTAATCAACCAAGCGGTATGCCTTGGGAAATAGCACCTGGGTTAGAATGTAATAAATATCCCCTGAACTTGGAACTACTTTATATGAGGAAGATCCATATATACAATGAGCTTTAAAGTTTTGTACCCAGAGAATGTGTTGGAACCTATTTAAAATTGAGGGAGATTCATTTACCTAATGTCAGTGGATTAAGAGAACAAGAATAAATCTCTAGGCCTTTAAGAGAATCCAGCCATGCCTCTGATTTGTAAAACTCAGCAGAGTGCTCTGCGGAAATGAAGCGTCTAAGACTGGAAGGGAGAAGGTATTTCTGAGAGGAGGCCAAAGTAAGAGAGTGTTTATGTCTGACCGATTTAGGTTGTTATGTTAGTATCCTAGGGCGGCTGTAACACATTACCATACACTGGGTGGCCTGATACTGTGGAAATTTCGTCTTTCTTTAGTTCTGAAGGCTGCAAGTCTGGCATTAAGATATCATGTGGGGGGATCCGTGGGTGGCTCAGCGGTTTAGCGCCTGCCTTTGGCCCAGGGCGTGATCCTGGAGACCCGGGATTGAGTCCTGTGTCGGGCTCCCGGCCTGGAGCCTGTTTTCCCTCCTCCTGTGTCTCTGCCTCTCTCTATGTCTATCATAAATAAATAAATAAATCTTAAAAAAAAAAAGAAAAAAAAAAGAAATAAAATGAACAATACTCTGCTTTAAAAAAAAAAAAAAAGACCTCATGCGGGCCATGTTCTCTCTGAAGGCTCTACAGGAGAATCTTCCCCTTGCTTCGTGGCCTCTGGTGGTTGCTGCTGGTCCTTGGGAGTTCATGGCTTTTAGCGTCATTGCTGCAATCTCTGCCTCTTCCCCACATGGCTGTCTTCCTTCTGTGTGCATCTGCCTGTTTCCAAATCTTCCTCTCCTTCTGGGGGCACCAAAAGTTTCTGAGGCCCGTCTTAATCCAGGATGAGCTCGTCTTAACTAATTTCATCTGTAAAGACCTATTTCCAAATAAGTTCACATTCTGAGGTTCCGGGTAGACGTGAATTTAAGGCGTTGGGTGGGGCAGTGCTCCATACAGTCCAATACAGTTGCTAGACTGTTCTATTTAGAAACATGGTTGGTTGAATGACTCTTAGCCATACCCGACTAGGGGACTACAGCTGCCCGTAGTCTACTAAGAAGTCTCAGGGAATAAACTAGAGTTAGACTCTCAGAACTGTACCAGAGAGCAAAAATCAAATGGGAAGAGCAATCAGATGGCTCTAAAATACCAGTAACTCAAAATGACTTTGTGAATATTAGCATTATATATCATTCTTCAGTTTTTAATATTCTTAGTGTTTATGTGTGCTTATAAAACTGTTTGCAAGAAGCATTGCTTCTTTATACATGTTAGTTTATATGCTTTCCCTTCGTAAGTAGCAACTTCCTATCTTAGTTCTTAGTGATAGGACCTGCCCAGACCTCCTAGGTACACTGGACAGGTGTTTCCTGCCTGAGAACCTTTGTCCAGCTGCCCCTCAGCCTGGGCACTTTTCCTTGGCCCCCTTCCTTCATGCTTTTCTTGGGCTTGTTTATCTTTTTATTCTCATCCCACCTGCTACCTCTGAAGAGTGACTCCCTGGGCACTGTGCTCACCTTTATCCTGAGCTGGGCATCTCCCCCCCCCCCCATATTCTGTATTGTTTAGTGCAAAACACTCTCTTTGCACTGACCAAACAGCTCCATCATTACCTGGTAATGTACCTGCTTTCTGCCCATATGCCTTGAGTTCTTGGAAGGGTGGGAAGGTATGGCCAGCACTTCGACATTTCAGAAAACTGTGTAGGCGAATAGAAAAGGGAAGAATTAACTGAGGGGCAAACCAAGGCTGGAGACCTAGTAGAGAGTAGGTAGGCACTGAGTCTGACCTCCGAGAGCTCACGTGGATGGTAGGTGATGTGCCTTCAGACCACCATGTTTGGGACAGTCTGTGGTACCAGAACAGAGGCGGCGTGGAAGAGATTGAGGGATTATTTCAATTGTGGTGTGATCTCTGAGGTTTGATGGCAGGTATGGTACGATAGATATTCAAGTTGAGCGTTTAGGAATTTTACAGAGATGGGTCAGTGGGGCAGGCAGAAAATTAGTAAAAAGGGAAGGATTTTTTTTTTTAATTAAGAGGGAGAGAAAGAACTTGCAAGCCAGGGGTGGGGGCAGGGGCAGAGCAGGCTCCACATTTGGCACAGAGCCCAACCTGGGGCTCAATCCCAGGACCCTGAGATCAAGACCGGAGCTGAAATCAAAATTGAGGTGCTCAAACTACTGAGCCAGCCTGGCAGCCCAAGGGAGAAGTTTTAAGGCAGAAGAAAAAAACATGACTGAAGGCCTACGACGGTGTGCAAGTCCAGGACCAACTGGAAAAGCCAATAATTCCACCTCGATGCTGGGCTGCCAGCATGATGAGATTACTGTGACGAAGTGACTGGACAATTAGATGGGAATTGGAGGGCAACGCCAAGAGGAGATGCCACAGGAAGGTAACAGAGGAAAGGTGGGCTCTGCACTCTGTTTGCCTTGGCGAGGCGAGCTCCACCGTGCGGCCTCCACGAGCTCTGACGAAGCAAGTGCAGGAGTCAATGGACAGCATAAGGATAACACCCCCCCCCCCCCCCCCCCAGGGACCAGCTATGATTGGCTAAGGGATGGAGGGGAAAATGATCTGAATAGGAGAACAGAAGCATGTTTTAGAAAGGAGGAGGTGACCGGATATAGTGCAATCCGATGGAAGAAAATGGAAACTAGGCTTCTCTGGGGAAGGCAGTTCACCCTCCATGAAGCAGAGATGGAGGAAGACGGGAACTAAAAGGCAGGTCCGCATGTTCCTCTGGGAGATGCTCTCCTGCCCCAGCCAGGATGCGGGGGGCACTCGTGTGTTTTCCAGCAGTGTCCTACATCAGCTGTTTTAACAGGGCGCTCCTCAAGTTGTAGTCTGCGGAGGGGTTTGCAAAACAGCCCATTTGCAAGGACGAAGGACAGAAATTGAGCATAAGTGTTTATTGGAAACCGTTGCAATAATTTGAAATTGCCACAACACCCGTAAGTGCTGTTTTGTATTTGACAAGAGTATCTGTGCTCAGTGTGTTGGAAAAGAAAGAAACAAATTGATCCTTCAACATAGTTTGGGAAGCTCTGTTCTGTAAAACCAGTCATTCTCACTGAAATAAAGGATAATTTATCTATCTACTCCTCCAGTAGAAGGTTGGTTCTGTGTAGATGGTACAAGATGGTATTTGAATCTTTTCTGAACCTCCAATGTCAGGCATGGGACAGAGCCTAACACTCATTATCAAGAAATAATTAGAATGAGATTGGTCTTGCTAACTAGTTGGCCTTTTTTTTTTTTTTTTTTTTTTTTTTTTTTTTTTCTGCTGTCAAGAGAGCCGTTTCAGATGGGCTGGTAAAAGTCCTAGAACTGGAATTTAGGAGACAATCGGATGAGACACAGGTGAGAATAAATCCAAATACATGAAACATTAAGCAAGGAAGGGAAGATTCACATTAGATGCCACAAAAGAGGGACAAGCAATGAAAGGGAGCTAAAAAGGTACACAGTGGTAGGCTTCAAACTTTGGGGAGGAATGGGCTCAAGGAGGATGGGCTCGAAGAAGAAAGGGCTCGCGATGTGGACACAGAGGAGAGGCGAATACTGAAATGGTCCACAAAGTCCCAGGACACAGGGAGGTCCGACCAGTGAGCACGCACACACTTCCCTTCCGGGCCTGCTGCTTCAAGCGTCCAAGGTTCTAAGCCTGAGCCATCGCCAAGTGAGCAACCTGGTGCCCTTGACCCAGCAAGACTCTGCCCTCGGTGACGACTTACCCTAAGATAGACAGATGATTACTGGTTTTCCCGCAACATGCCCCGTGCTGCCGACAGACTGAGGCCGTTCTGGGCTACGGGTCTGCTACAGGCCTGTGCAAGCTTTTGTGGTTACACTTGATCTACCTAAAGAATTTCAATTAGGTTCCATCTGTGAAATACAAAACTGAATTCTTCTGAACGCCCTGAGCGCTTTCTAAGCACCAGGCTATGTTGCCAAAGTGACAATTTGCAAGGAATCTAGGCCATGTTTCAGAGAATCAGAGCCTGGTCAAACTTGAAAGGATGTTAGTGACAATCTCCCCAAGCTTTCATTTTATGGAAAGGGTCAGCAAGGCGCAAAATAGTCAAATAACTCGTTCATGCTCACATAATGAGTCATTTCAGACCAACTGCAATGAAGTTTTCTTGTCTGCAAAACCCTCAGCATTTTCCATGACACCTCCCTGCTTCTCTGTCAACTATCCAGTCAACGCATTATGGATTGATTTCCCATTAGGGGAAAAAATTCTCCTGGACCCCACAACCAGTTGATGGTTTGGAGAAAAAAACAAATTCTTAGGTGTGATTTTTGTCACTGCCTGGTAACCACAGAGCACCTTCCTATGTTTCAAGATGCTGTAGCATTCCACGGTGATGAAGAAAGGAATCGCACACAAATAGGAATTAACATGTGCAGAGTAAAATTCACAAAGCTGAAGAAACCTTTACAGTGACAGTGACACACCCCTGCAAATTATTTAGAAATTTGAAGGACATTTTGAACTCTGTGTTATTCAGGTACAAATTTTAAGTTTTTAATTGTTCCGCTAAAATCCTGTGTGGCTGCCCAAACACTCATTGGGAGGCAAGAGACCAGATCCTGTCTACAAGAACTTGTAAATCTCATCTTCACAGTGAGGTTCGTGGTACTTCCCTTCTGGAAATCCTATAAAGACGATTTAAAGTAATACATGGACGATGCAAGGTGTGATGTCCTGGACGTGACAAGCACTCCATATAGGTTAACCACTGACAATAATCAAGAGATGGCGCTGTCAGGGATGTGGCAGGCTTTCTGTGTGGTGCTGGCATGGATTGGATGGGATCATCAGTAAGATCTTTTCTGTTTCTGAGCTTCTGTGATTCTGGTGGTCCTTCCAGGCTCTGGGCCATTGGCAAGTTGATTGAGCCTGTGTTTTGAAACCAGCTAAATCCTCCTTTTAAATGCCTTCTTCCAATGCTAATTAATCCATGGACCCCCCTGTTTACATCTCTCCCTGGTTTTAAGGCCCTGAGTCATTACTGAAAAGGAAGGAAACTAGTGCAGAGTGAGCATCTCCTATGTGCCGTGATCATCATTCATGTCAAGCCACCCAGCATCCCACCGGGGAGTTGGTGTCATTGCATTTTATAGAAGAGTAATAAAGCCTCAGATATATTAAGTGACTCATCCAAGGTGCAACATGGAGTGACCATATATTTTATTGTGCAAACCAGGGCACTTCTGAGAGTCAAAGGGTGCACTCTTAATTATTCTGGGTCAATTATTACAAATTAGGACTGTCCCAGGGAAAGTGGGACAAGCCATCTCTCTCTCTGTGGATGAAAAGAAGGTAGAGAGTCAGGATTCAAACCCAAGACCTTTTCCAACATCCTGTGTTTCACTACAACTACATTAAAAAAAAAAAAAAAAAGATCTTCCTTGTTACCATTTTATTATGCTAGGCTGAGGCCACTATCCCAATATAAGTGAAATCTACAACATGTATGAGAACCTGGTGACCAGAGATATCATAAGGGAACCCTTGACACATCTCGCATTTGCTTGGTAATTTGTACCTTTGCCAACAGTTAATACTTATGGAGGCCGTGAGACCTGCTGAGCCCTTTTCTGCATGCTTTGCATACATCTTTAGGTTTAAACTATGTTGTGTGGCAGGTGCTGCTTCTCCATTTTACAGATGAGGAAACTGAGGCACAGAGAGGAGGATTCACTTTCCTGAGACCTTCCATATGTAAAGCAGGCAGATTAGCTTCCTGCGATTCCCAGAACAAATGACCCCAACTATAGTGATTTAAAGCAACACATCTGAAGTATTCTCATATAGTTCTGGTGGTCAGAAGTCTAAAGTGAGTTGATAGGGCTGGTTCCTTATGGAAGTTCAAGGGGACAATCTGTTTCTTTGTCCTTTCTAGATTCTAGAAGCCACCCATGCTTCTTGGGTCATGGACTTATTTTCCAACATCAAACCCATCTCCAGCCCCCCGCCCCTGTCTGTCATCACATTGTCTTTTTATGACCTTGATCCTCTTGCCTTCCCCTTATAAGGACCTTTGTGATCCCATAGGGCTAAATAATCCAGGATAATTTCCCCATCTTAAAATACTTAACTTAGTTATACTGATAAAGTTGCTTTTACAGTGTAAGGTAATATATATTGTGTTCCGCTTCCCGCATCAGGGTTCAAACCCATCTGGCTGCCTTAAACTACTGCAACATAGTGCCTGAAAATTAATAAATAATTTAATGTGAGAATGTATTATATGCCAAGTACTTGCCTTGTGTGTGATACACAAGTGAAGAAGACGATCATCATCCCACTCTCACGTGTAATGTTGGCATTAAAAAATACACAATCACTATTAAAAATTGTTAATTTTACAAAGCATAGTGTGCTATGGAAAAGAAGAGCCATGATAGGGAAGGAACCATGTTACTAGTTGGATGTTTAGGAAGACTTCTCTAAGGAAGGGACATTTAAGCAAAATCCCAAAGGATTAAAAAATTTAAATAGATGTGTTCATATAAATAATATTTGAAAAAAAAATTAGAGGGTTTTGATAGTAGTTACATGAAGAGGTTAAATCATGGGAGTGATCCCATTCTTCTTTCTGTGTTTTGTCTCTTTTCCAAATTTTCTATGTTGATTTAGTTTTAAATGAGAAATACTATCTTTAAAAAAAAAAGAAATACTATCTTTAATTTTTTAAAGATTTTATTTATTTATTCATGAGAGAGAGAGAGAGACAGACACAGAGAGAGAGAGGCAGAGACACAGGCAGAGGGAGAAGCAGGCTCCATGCAGGGAGCCCGACATGGGACTCAATCTCAGGTCTCCAGGATCACGCCTTGGGCCAAAGGTGGCGCTAAAACCGCTGAGCCACCCGGGCTGCCCTATTATCTTTAAATTTTTAAAAAATGAGAGAAATTTTATTTTATGAACGGGGTGGATATCATGTTGCTTTTTAAGGTTGAATGCATAGAAAATGTCCTCAGTCATCTGTGAAAATAGATACTGGGCCTGTTTCCAAAGTATCTCTCATTCAAATACACTCAAGTTTCCTTAAGGTTTATGCTTATTTAGATTATGCATCTCTCTTTATATTCAACATTGTGGTACCATGAGAGAAAGTATGAAATCAACCCTCTAAAATTCAACAAACACTGGAAAACGCTTGTTTTAAACATTTATCTCTTTCGGATTATGCTATATTAATTTCAAGCTTGCTCATATTGGGAGTGTGGAATGGACACTGCTGATCCTGAAATCCATTCTAGTCACTTCTATTGCTCAAAGAAACCTGCTTAGTCTATATTTAGAACAATTGACTCAGTGGAACAAAGAAACAGGCCTCTCTCATCAATGTTTGATCTGATAGATACATCCAAATGCTGGTCAGCTTTCCCCTGAATGTTACCATGGGCAACGGTTTTATGAACTTCATTTGAATAAAAGAATAGGAAGGAGAAATACCGTATGCACACTCGCCTGTGCGGCCGTGTCAATTTTATTCATGGGGCTGGCTAGATTTAGGTCTTATCATTTTGCTGATTTATCTCTCTGGGCCCTTATCCATTCTGCTCTGGGACACTGAAATGCATACCTGGTGGGCTTCCCTCCCTATTCCTCCTTATGTCATCCCAGTTTTCCACCCACCGCCCCCAGAAATCTGCAACATCTTCTCACCACATCTGTCCCTGCTCTGAAAGGCAATGGCATTGTACTAGTGCTCACAAGGCTACTAGCATGAGTAGGAAATAAAACCACTCAAGAAAACTCAAGGAGTTTCCACCTGCAATCTAGTGGAAGAAAGAAACATTTGAACAAGGAGCTCTACTACAGGGCTGCATGACATCAGTGACAACTGGAGCCGAAGGACAAGGTCTGAAGAACATGGTGGAATGAATAATAAATTATCTAAAAGCCCAACCTCTAGCTAATTAGAAAATCTCTCAAGAGTACTTTGTTTCTAGCTCGAATCCTTCTAGATTCAGCCCATTCTTTGCCTTTGTGAACTTTCGTCTCTACCTTGACCTTTTCCATGAGCTACTACTACAGACTTTTCTCCATTAGGACTTTTTAAAGAAAATTTAGATCATACCAGTTTAAATAACAATGATAATATATTAACTTACATACCTGAAAAGTTTAGAGATACTTCTACACTTTTAGAGACTATCTAAAAATGAAGCTTCAGGTAAAGTTTAATCCAGAAAAAAAAAAAAAAAAAAAAGATAGGAGCCCTGGCTTGTGTCTCCTTTTCTATGCCTTGCAAGCTGAGGACCTCTGGCTCTTCTATGCTCAGCCTCAGGGAGCAGCAAAAGGAGTTACTGATGGACCCCAATTCTTACCAACTGAAAAAAAAGAAAACTTCTATTTCCTAGAAGTCTAACATAATTCCTGAATCTTATTCTTATTGGCCTGAATTGAGCCACAGCCCCACCCATGAATCAGTTATCACTGGAGCAATATATCAATTATCTCAGCCCAATTTGGGCTCATCCCTAGAGTTGGTGGTGATGTCATTTATTAGCTGCATAGTGAAAATGGGGGAAGAGTGCTTACCTAAAGGGAGAGTGTGGTGCTGTTTTAGCAAAGGATGGGTGAAGAAACTCAGTGGCAAAATAAATAAACAAGAAAAGAATAAATGAATTAAATACCAAACAAATAATAACTTTTTGAGCCTCATGATACTTGGACAATATTTTCCGTAAGATCCCTCCCTGTGCTTTTTGAAGGAATCCTTAACCCAAACATTGTTTCACTTCATAAAATTTGTCTTATAAGCTGTGTTTTCCCAGAAAAAAACTAGCATAATATTTTGTGCAGAACAAGCCCTCAATATATGTTTTATCATTCTTCATTCCAAAAATTTTCACTCAACCATTCCACTGAAATTTTTTTTTTCTAAGAAGTGACCAATGTTCTCTCTCATTTTAAAACAAAAGTTTTTCCATGTCTTTTTTATGGCTTCAATTCTTTTTGGCTTATTTCTTTTTACCACTGAGAAATATTCCATTGTCTGGGACGATGGACTGAAGGACTTCTTGGTTGCTTCCAAGTTTTGGCAATTACGGATAAAGCTGCCTTAAACAAAAACAGGTCGTTGAGTAAGATTTCAACTCCTTTGGGTAAATGTCAAGGGACATGACTGCTGTATCCTGTGGTAAGAATGTTTACTTTTCTAGGAAACTGCCAGACGTTCAAAATAACTGTACCATTTTGTATCCTCCCCAACAGTGAGCGAGAATTCCCTGTTGCTCCACATTCTCACCAGCATTTGGTGTTGCCAATCTAACTAGCTTTAAAAAAAAAAAAAAAACAAAAAAAAAAAAAACAATTCATCTTATTAATGAAAAAGTGTTTCTAGAACTCCAAAAACTATTGTCAAAATGTGCAGTAGCTATATCTGGAATTGGAGCTCCTGACTTGGATCCTTCAAACACGAACCTCCCCCAGGGTATAGAGTTAACTATCATATATGCATACAAGACATTTTATTGAGACATTTTAAAATCAGTCATAAAAAATACAACAGAAACCCTAAATTTAGGTTCTTCTCAAGGTTTGCAGTGAGAGAGACTAAGCCCACAGATTCTTACCCTGAATTCCATGGAGACTAATCCGTGGGCTTCGGGGTGTCTGTGAATCCCCTGTAATTGTGTGAAAAACTCTATGTGTGCCTTTTTCTAAGCAGATTACTCAGAGCATTGTTTTGTTTTGTTTTCCTTACTGTGGCATTGCCTGATGAGAGATAAAATACATGTTCTCCATTGTGGCGATGAGAACAGACCCATTCCTTCCTTCCTTCATTCATTCATACAGGAAATAAGCAGTGAATGTCTTCTGTATGCCCAGTGTTTCTCTAGGACCTGGGAATACAGTGAACAAGTTGAGCAAATGCCCTAGAACCATGGAGTGATGCATACAGGTGTTAAGAAGTAAAGACAACTGCTGGTATCATACAGAATTTGAGGTACTGAAAATTCTAGTACAACTTCTATCATCTATCTATCATCTATCATCTATCTATCTATCATCTATCAATCATCTACCTGTTATCTATTATCTATCTATCTACCTACCTACCTACCTACCTACCTACCTACCTACCTACCTATGCAAAGGGTTAGTAACAGAAGCTACTTTGGATATAGTGAGTAATCATTAACTGAGCCAATATTACTCAGTTCCACCTCATTCCAGAATCTGCATTATCAACCTGTCTCTTCCTCTGGGCTTTACCTGGTCGCATAAATATCTAACAGCCTGCCAGGCTGTCTGGCGTATGTCACATGGACTCCTATGGATCGGAGTTCTGCAAAATCTGGCTAACATTTCCCTCTCATTACCCCTTTCCAAAGCCCCAGTCCATTTTTACTACTTGCCCTCTACTTCTATTTAGGCGACCACCACCACCCACTTCAGCCCAAGCCCTCAGAACTCCTTTTGTGCACTCCCTGCCTCCCTCAGAGCTCCTGAGCAGTCGCTCTCCAAGTCTAGCTCAGTGATCTCTCGCATTTTAAACATGCAGCCTAAACGTCGTGTTCTCATTAGGTTATATTGTATAAGACCTTTATTGTTCCGTGATGGCTTCTCAAATCAAGGTCAAACCCCTTTGGCCTTCAGGTGCCTGCACTCCGTGTTCCCATCTTGCCTTTGCCCATGTCCCCCTCAATGGATCCCAAGGCTGAACCCTTTCTGAGGTCCCTAGGATGACGCCTCTGATGTTGTTCTACTCTCACTTTTATACTCTTGACAATAACAAGACTGTTAAGTGATGGTCGCCTTTATGATTACTATTGAGCATATTTCGTGGATCTGACACTGGGCTAAGTATTTTGCATTCACGAACGGCAGTTCCAGTAAAATAGTGCCGCAAATTTGGGCTTTGAATGCCAGCTCCGTGGCTTCGGGAGCTTGAGCACGTTGCCCAAACTCTACACGCCTCTTCCGGCTCTGTTGAATGAGATCTAGTAACACTGGATTCAGGGGTTGTAGTGAGGGGTGGTTAAGATCCTGTAGCTTCACGCCTTGCCTGGGGTGCAGTCATCACTCAGTGAAGGGTGATTGTTAGTGTCCTCATTAAAATTCATGACAGGTATTCAGAATAGTTATTAGTCTGTCTCTTCCCAGATGAGACTCACCGGAAGGATAGACGCTGCATATTTGTCTGCTAGATTTCCCCTCATTCCCCTCATTCCCCTCTCGCATGTCAGAAATCTTCGCAGGTGCCTCACAGCCTTGCACACGAAGACTTCCATTGATTTTTCTGCCTTTCGTTATTTACACCTGATCTCGCATAATAGGTCTTTGTGGTCTTCGCATAATAGGGATATTTGTAGAGACGCTTTGTCTTCTTCAATCGGATGGTAACCTCTTTGGGGGACAACGTACTAAAGTAGAAAGAACCAAGGCTTGGGGTAGAAGAACCTGGTTCTGAAGTCTGGCTCCACCACTGCTCAGGGTGAGACATTGAGCAAGTGGCTCAGCCTCTCTGTCCCTTAGTTTTCTGATCTCTAGAATGGGAACCCTAACATTTCCTTCTGGTGTGTTTGTGAGCATTAAATAAGCCCATGCAGTGCAGGAAGAGCACCTAGTCCAGTGCCTGGCACGTAGGCAGGGTTCAGTTCAGAATAAATTCTCCTCTTACACCCTCGTCAGGAAAACACAATCACTGAGCCTCATCTTCTCCACGGCAGTCAGCACCCTGCCTTACAAATATTTGGCGCTTGGAAAAATGCCAATTAAACAAAATTATTGTTATACCCAGTGATAGCAAGCGGGAATGTAAACTGGGAGGACACATCACAATATAAATATAGTAGCTGCGACCCTGGTTGCTGTAAGGTTACCTACTTAGGATCATGTGGTAACTGCATATGAGAATTATCCCTGAGGTTCTCTCTCACAGTATCTCCTACAAACCATGAGTCTAGAGAATTGATTTCTGTGAAATCATCACCTCTGTGAAAGAATTTCTTGCTAGTCTCTGTATTCACTGTGCTTTGGAGATACCTTGGTCATAGACTTTAACCCTTGGATTATAATCTTTAGTTTACATTTCCATCTTTCCTACTGACCTGTGATCCCTCGAGGAGAGGCTCCCCTCTTATTTGTCTTTCATCCCTCATCCCCGAGGTAGCACCCGATCTGTAGAATGTGCCAGACACATTTCTTCTCCCTTCCCTTGTATTCCCTTTCACTATTATTTATATTCCCCAAATGTGTGGGAAATATCAGAAAGGGAGACAGAACATAAAGACTCCTAACTCTGGGAAACGAACTAGGGGTGGTGGAAGGGGAGGAGGGCGGGGGGGTGGGGGTGAATGGGTGACGGGCACTGAGGGGGGCACTTGACGGGATGAGCACTGGGTGTTATTCTGTATGTTGGTAGACTGAACACCAATAAAAAATAAATTTATTTAAAAAAAATAAAAATAAATAAAATAAAATAAAATAAAATAAAATAAAATAAAAAATAAAAAAAATTAAAAAAAAGAATGTGCCAGGCAACAAACAGACTTCGGTCCTCCAGGAAGTCAGGGGAGGCAAGATCACGATGAAGTGTAATTATGCCCCTGGCCTGTCTGGAGTTCCAGGTGAGCAAGGAGAAGGAGCCGCCCACATAGTTAAGGATCCCAGGAAGGCTTTTGGAGGAAGTGATGCGTGCATGGAGTTTCAAAAAAAAAAAATAAAAATAAGGGAGACAAAAGCAGTGCCAAGAAAAGAACACTCATTTGGCTGAATGATGAATGAATGTGTCTTTTAGTTAAATCTCAAAGAAGCGTAGATTGTAACATTGGCTATTGAGCAGAACTATGGAAAAGCTCACATCTTTTATCACTGCAAAACTGCACCACTTGCTGATTGAATTATGTTCATTGCTTGAAAAAAAAACTGCACCGAGAGAATGAGGATACTTCATAAGCCATGCGTTATGAATCGACCCTGAGATGTTCTACTGTTCCAGACTCCTCCTTAAAATGATCAGATTGGTCTCCCCGAAGATCTCCAAAGATATCCCAGAATGAAGATAACGTAATCTGTTATCACTCAGGTAATTTGTGAACATGAGTAATTAGATGAATTGGCTGTTGATACGTACCTATAGGAGTAAGCGCTGGGGCAATTCTGTGGATAAAGGCCACCAGCGCACAGCGCGTGGCTACCAGAACGTACTGCTCTCACTGGCATGGGGATGCTGGTGCTCTTGGGACTCCTCACGGAAGGTTACAAGGTACAAACTATAAATCTTTTGAAAGAGTCCACCCAGAACATTTGCTAAAACTTAGCCCCAGAGCACAGGAAAGACTGTAAATGAGTCGCCTCCTGCTTGTGCTCAAAGCTCAACCTCTCCGTGTGTGAAGATGCCTGATAATAAATGAGAAAACAGCATGAAGAAGGTAACAAGTATAGACTGTGCAAGACTGGTACATTTTTCATTTGTAAAGTAGATTTTGTGTCTGTGTCTATATGTATCCGAATAGTTACAAGGTAGTCGAGTTTTAAATTAATAGAAGATGGGGACACCAGGGTGTCTCAGAGGTTGAGCATCTGCCTTCGCCTTGGGTCATGATCCCGGGGTCCTGGGATAGAGTCCCACATCGTGCTCCCTGCATCGAGCCTGCTTCTCCCTCTGCCTGTGTCTCTGCCTTTCTTAGTCTCTCATGAATAAATAAGTAAAATCTTTAAAAAGTAAAAATAAAAAATGAATGGAAGATAAACTTGTATATAATACAAAGACATCTTTGCTTCAAGATAAGGAGATAGAATGCTGTTATCAGTCTTAAGATTTATTAATTTTTTTATTTGAGACAGAGGGAGGGTAGAGGGACAGGAAGGGGCAGAGGTCATGATCCCAGAGTCCAGGATCAAGTCCCACATTGGGCTCCCTGCATGGAGCCTGCTTCTCCCTCTGCTTGTGTCTCTGCCTCTCTCTCTGGGTCTCTCATAAACAAATAAATAAAATTAAAAAAAAAAAAAAAGAGAGGCTTAACCAACTGAGCCACCCAGGAGCCCTTAACTCTTTAAATATAGGTGAGAAGATGTTCTCTATTCACGTAACACAGGTAATCCAATTTGTGGAAACACTCTGTGCTCCTGATGTGATAAAAATTATCACAAATCTTTATTCTAGATACTGAAAATAGAAAATTATGTCAAATGAAATCCTTGTCTATGAAGAAGTTAGTAGAGGAAAGGAGATGGTCAAATGCACGGATCACCTAGTACACAGCGTAAATAGCACAACAAAAGAAACAAGAGCCAGAGGCAGAGTCAAGCTGGAGCAACAGGGATGCAGGTGGGACTTTAGGTGGGAGATGACATCTGAGCTGGGATTCATGATTTCTACTGTGTCCCACTCTATGTATTCTTCAGGATCTAAAGAAACAGTAAGTTAGTTGTTGAAATTATTACAATCTCATCACATAAACATTAACAGCCGGGCACAGTGGGACATGTTTTACCCATTTTCTTCCTCAGGGCTGTAGAGACAACATTCCCGTTTTACAGATAGAAAAACTGAGGCCAAGAAGAAGATAAATCAGTCATGCCCAATCCTAAATTTCAGGGTCAGCATTCAGATCCAGGTCCTTGTACATGCAATGCCTGCGTTGTAAGGAGCCCTGTGCAGGGACATTGGACCTTCCAGGAGGAGAACGTAGATGTAAATTAGGAACGTAAGAGACTTCCTGGAAGTATGAAATCAGACTGACTCCTGGCAGGTGGGAAGGGAAAAAATGGCCGAGTGTGGTGATAGGACATTTTCTGTGGCAAGGCGAGCACCTGAAGACACGGTTTTACTCTCGTGTGGGCCAAACTGGTTCCCTCAGATCCTCCGACTGTTTATAGAGAATCTGTGGCTTGATGTGCCCAATTCCTCCTGATTTCCACTGGTTTGAATAGCATCTCAGTTAATCCAGTGCAAAGATTGTCCCCGCCCTACCCCACGTGATCTAGGGTGACATAGGATGATGCTGCCGTCCTGTGTGGCTGGAGCAGCTGAGAAACAAGGGTCTTCACTCGATTCTGGCCTTGGTGAGAACCAGAGCCATTGTAAATTTAGCTCACTGTAGTTGTGTTTCTCCTCCTACGCCAGTGTTTCTCTGTTGTTTCTCGTTACTTTTGCACCTCAGAAGCCTTTTTTGAAATGCTCGTCTCATCACCACCAATCAAATTTGAATACCCAGATATGTTGTATATTCCTGCATTGTATGCAAATCTGTGCTTTATACATAAAAAGAGTAAGTTTTTTTTTTTTTTTTTTAAACCGTGAACCAATTTTCATCCTCTTGGGACTGGTTAAAGCCTCCGAGGATCCGAGGATTATGAATGCCTTATGTTATACCTTGTTCCCTATTTTGCATTCTGATGTTGTCAGAATATAATAACGAGAACATTGGAAATGGACAGTTTGGAATCAAACTAGCTTCTGACCTAACCTGCCTTCATGCAAACTTCTTCTGTGAGAAAAATGGTAGTAATAATATGTACTTAGGGAAGTTTTATTAACAGGTTAAATGAGATAATCAGAAGCAAACACATAACAGGAACTTAGAAATACAACTCTCTCCTGTTTTCGATGCAGAGTTTCTCCAAACTCTGCGCTTATGCTGCATTTGTCATCTGCTGATTTGCCCTCTTGTTCAAGAGCATAGAAGCCAGGAGGCAGACTAACCCCAGAAGGATCTATTACATGGAAGAAACAGCAAAATCCCCACCGGGGAAACTTACAGACCAGGTATCCTGTCAGGGTTGTCTAAAGAGCGAGTATTTTGAGTCCTCCGTTCCTACACTGATGAACAGGTGCCATCCAAGCCTTTATCATGAGGGCGTGTTCCTCCAAATACACTCTCATTTCTGTTAATTTTGCCGTGGAACAGAACACCTCCCTTGCTGTGTGGTGAAGAGAACAGTATTCGAAGAAAATCTGGGCTCGAGTTAACTATTTGTGCTCTGACTTGGACAAGATTTTAAATGTCCCCTGATCTGTAAACTGGATTTAAAATGAACGGAGAGGATTATTTTGAGAATAACACCTAGCACACAGCTGGCACCCGAGATCATTTTCTCTGTTCTCCCTCCAAGCAGCTCGGCTCTCTGCAATGCCATAGGGTACAACTGTTTCATGTACACAAGGGATTAAAAAATGCACAATTCATATAACAATAACTATGAGGCTAGTCCTAGCTTACATTTCTTGAGTTCTTCATAGACGTGAAATATTTTCCCATTCACGTGTTGCTAGCTCTCTCTTGGTGAAATAGGTGGGAATGACGTTCTTATCACATTTTAAAAGTCAGAAAACTCAGATATCGTGTGACCAACCCAAGGTCACATAGTAATAGATTATGTAGCTGGGATTCAGATCCAATTTCTCTGATTCTAAATCTAGAGCTAAACCTCCTGATTGCTAAATACTGCTTTTAAATCCTCACTTCTCAAGCATAACATCTGGTGAATTTTTTTAAAGTTCTTAAAAATCTACAAGTAGGCCTCACTTTGTTTCAATTCTAATAATTCTTATTGGTAAATGTTAAAATTTTGTGCATTGTACATGTGACCCCATCTCTAACTTTCATTGAGATCTCATTACGTCTTTGAATAATGTCTGAAATTCAATTTAATTCTCTGTTTAAGAAAGGATTTGAGAAAATAATATCTCTCTTCATGGGCTTAAGGTGGAAGGATTGAAAATTGTAGCCCTTTTGGCAGGTACTTGGAAGAAATACTGAAAGAAATGTTTTACGATAATACTTATAAAGTTTTGCACATATGATGTAATCCTAGACAATATTGATCAAGCTTACGTTTTTCAATATCACCTAAGCTATTACATAAAGACTATCTCTATTTCCTGCAAATGCCTTTAAAAATAATTTTACTTTATTTTTTAATATATATTTTTAAGATTTTATTTATTCATGAGAGACACACACACAGAGAGAGAGAGAGAGAGAGAGAGAGAGGCAGAGACACAGGCAGAGGGAGAAGCAGGCTCCATGCAGGGAGCCTGACGTGGGACTCGATCCCGGGTCTCCAGGATATGCACTGGGCTGAAGGTGGCACTAAACCCCTGAGCCACCTGGGCTGCCCTAAAAATAATTTTACTTTAAAGGGCAATGCTAATTATATTGTAAGTGGTGATCATTTTTTATGGAATGTCTTCCTTTCTGTGTTTATATCTATGCAAATAATAGATTTTTAGCTTTCAATGGCACCCAGAGCTTAGTTTTAAGCTGTATGTTAGTTCTCTAGACTATTTGGATGGTGGAAAAATCTCACCAAAGGAGAATGCATTTCAGGATACTGAAATCCAGAAGTACAACCTGTCCTTCCATATTGGACTTGACAATTTGGTAAGAGTGGGGAATAAGTACAAAACTGCTCAAGGGATGCCCGGGTGGCTCAGTGGTTGAGCATCTGCCTTTGGCTCAGGTGGTGACCCCAGGGTCCTGGGATCAAGTCCTGCATCGGGCTCCCTGCATGGAGCCTGCTTCTCCCTCTGCCTGTGTCCCTGCCTCTCTCTGTGTCTCTCATGAATAGATAAATGAAATCTAAAAAACAACAACAAAAACTACTGAAAAATATTTAGAGCAGTAAAAGAAAAGAGGCAACAAATCTTAATGAGCCAACAGTCTTTACCAGGCAGCTAGTCGACTTAAGCTAACTTTCCCATCATTCACAAGCTCTTGAGGGCACTATAATATAGGTTCCTTTATTAATAGCTCTTCTGTCATCCATTATTTAGGCATCATTCCTTATTAAATCACCAGTGTGTCAGTCTTCTAAAGCAATACACGCGAGAGTTTTAAATAACCATTTGACAGTAAGTTGTCAGAGGAAGGGTTTATTTCAACTAGTTAAACATTTGCGCATCCAAACCCTGTAGTTATAGAGAAAACAAAATAGATGAGAAATTGATTATTAAACTTTGTTTAATTAGAAAAAAAAAATCTTTTAATTAAAAATTGATTTACAAAAGATGGAATAGTATTTATTTGGTGGACGGTTAAATGCAGTTAGTCATCGTGAACCTCATAATGATTTAGGGGATATTTTATCAAGTACCTGCTATATTCTCAGCACCATCCAAGACATTGATAGTGACATAACGGAAATGTAGATTACTTCCCTGACTTTCAAAAGTTTACGGTTTTGTTAGAGAGCCAAAGTACACACACACACACACACACACACACACACATCCATATATATGTAAGATAAAGCATAATATCTAATAATACAATAAATCTTATTATATGATAAATATGTGATGAAGATTTGCATTCCCAAAAGATAACTAAAAAGAATGAATTCAAAAAATAAATAAATAAAAAATAAATAAAAAGAGTGAATTCAGTCTTCATGGTACTTGTAGAAAACTTTAGGAAGAGACCCCACTGGAAAGAAGATAAGCAGAAGAGAAGACAAGGACTGCCATTAACCAGAAAAAAAAAATAAGAATCAAAGCACAAGACCAGAGACTGAGCAAGGCGTGACCATGGGGCAGAAAGGCTGGGAAGGTTGATGCATGTTAAAACCCCAGGGGATGTGGTTTGATGTAAAAGTAACACAACCAGATTATGAAGAGATTATTGTGTTAACTATTTTGGAAAGAATCTATAGATGATGGGGAAATTACCATCTAGACTCAAAAACTGCTTTGACCCACCTCTTTCTTAGAGGGTAGGATAGCGGCACTGTGTCTGTGGCTCAGGGCATGAGATCATGAGGAGGGAGGGCATTTAGGAGAGTGTATAAAAGCATGGAAATGGGGAGAAGAGGTCTCCGCATACAGCATGGAGGACAAAACAAGAATAAACAAAAAGAGGACAAATTTTACAAATTGTGCACTTTGTAATCAATCCACTTAAATTGATAGAAAGTAAAGAGAATTTTTTAAGACGCAAATAATCAAGTGATTGAAATAGGATCTTCCTTTGAAGACTTCCTGTCAGATAGTTATTTAAGAGGTACGTTACTTTAGGAAAACATCACACTGATGATTTGTATGAGATACCACTGAAAATAATAAATGACACCAGAGATATTAATTAAAAAAAATACATAAATTGTTTGATGTCTCCATTGCCTGTGAAGTTAGCCTCGAGAAGTTTGCAACAAGGTAAATTGCCCTCTGGGATGTTAGCTAGTCCAAGATTGCTTGATGGTTTGTGATTTACTTGTAACAAGGCACATATATGTGCGTGTATTCATTTTTTTTAGTACACAAATAACACACTTTTATTGTAGAAAAGCCAACAAATTTTAAAAAGAAAAAAGAAATGAGGAATTCTGCAATCCCATCGCTTAAGAATGCACATTGTTAACGTTTTAGAATATTTTATCCTTGAGGATCCTCTGTGTGATATATTTACTTGGCATAAGAAGCATTGCTAAGAGTGATGTCTCTTTGGCTCACCTTTAATTCTCGTTTTCTCTTTTTGTCTCTTTTATTTTTGAATACACTTTGTCTAAATCATCACAACTTACAAAAATAAAATCATTACATTTCTCTTAGTCGCACTGTATGGAAACACAGAATCCCTCTATTTTCTGTAAAACTCAAGAGACCTTTATAGACCCAGCCTGTGACAATCTTGCTAACCAGGAATAGGTTGAATTTTCAGGATCTGGGAAAGCAAATGTTGTCAGAGAAGTAAGTAACTCAGTTGAGGGATCAGGGCTGTCCAGGGACCCGGAGAGCGGGTCCCACAGGACCAGGACCAGCCAAGAGGGTCCCTGGCTGTGCATAGGATGGAAATCAAACACAAGCCAGCAGGAGGTGAACACAGAGTTTATTTATTGAAGTTATGGAGTGAGCAGATACAGACAGTATGTGGGAGACTCGAAAAGGAAAGGAACGTGAGTCTTGTCTTTGTTTGGTGTCTGGGGTTTTTTTGGTGGATGGTGCCTGGTGTATGTGCCCCCTCAGGCATCCAGGAACTGGTTAGAATGGTGATGAGGGTCCAGAGCTGGTATCCCTTGGAGCCAGGAGGCCTTGTTATGGAGATGTCTAGTGCCTGTGGTCTGGAATGCACATATGGTGCCTTCCTTTGGTCATTCCCACCTGGTCCCTCCTTAGATGTCATCTATTCTCGAGAATCATTAACGCCTTGTCCCTTACAGGGAGGACATCATGAGACATGTGTAAAGTGGGATAAGGGTGCAGGTCCTTGCAAGAATAGAAGCAGGAAAAGGAGCAAAAAGCAGACTTTTGCGTAGTCCTTCAGTGTCCCCATCTCAAAGTTGCAGCGGGCTACCAAAAACCATGGACATTTGACATTTGCAGGAGAGACATGGGAAGAAGTGGCAACGCCAAAATGCAGTAAGTCTAAAGGACGGTGAGTCTAGTGAGGTGTAGATCTGACCCGGTTTCCCAATTGGACAAGCCCTGGGAGGAGTCCTGGCCTCTTAGCAGCTGTGTTGGAGATGTGAGTGTGCCGCTTAATTTCTCAAGGGACCAGTTTTCTCTTCTGTAAAGAGTAAATAAAACGTGCATCTCACAGGTCTGTGCTGGGGAGTCCATCAGCTGTGTTATGTGCCTGCCACCACGTCATCCTTCAGTAAACCTGAACGATGGTTCAGGTGGATGTGAATATAACCTGTAGGGCAGTAGGGCACGCAGGCTTGGGAGAAAGTGAGAGACGTGCTCACGCGGTCACACAATACATCAGTGGCAAAAGCCAGGCATGTCGGGGCCTGGCTCTCAGTCCACCTGTCCTCCCAGTTCAGCAGGAAGCCTTTCCGTTCCCAGCAGATGGGGACAATGATCAAGCAGACTTTCAGAGGACCTCGTTATACCATTCCCCAGATCAGTGAACTGTGAGGCTCTGCCTCCCAACGGGGACCTCTCTCCAGGAGGTCCTCACGACTATTTAAAGGAAAGTAAATAAATAAATTAATTAAATTAAATTTAAAAAAAAAAAAAAAACTTCCCAACAGTCTGTTTGACTGTTAGGAAAGGTCAGAGCCACTTAGTATGACTAATTTGGACTCCAATCTTTTAGTTACTGCAGTATCCAGAAATAATTTATTATCCTGACATTACGTGAAAGAAGTAAGTACAAAACAAATATTCCAACTGGCATTTTAAAATATGTCAGTGGAGCGGATCAAAGAGTCCCTATTCTTTACTTTTATATCAAGATGAACCTGTTGGCTACCTGTCATGGAGCGAAGCTTATCTAGAGGCTGCAGGAAGCAAAGGTTATCTCGAATACAAAGGGAAAGGGCAAATGAATGTTAACGTTTAATTAAAGCCCCTGGAAAAGAATGGCCAAGTGCAGGGCGGTGCTGGGAAGACTGGGGCGCTGCTGCCTGAGCAGGGGGGCTGGCTGAGCACGAACAGGCAGAACCTGTCTGCGGACAGTTGAACTCACAGCTCCCTGGTGTCGCTGAGGTTCTATCACAACTGATTGTCTTCAGAAAAGAGCACCCAAGAGAAGGAGGCCAGTGGGGGTGGTGGTTTAGGGTAAGGGCCTTGAAGGGAGACCTCCTTGGAGCTGAGCAGGGGCTCAGAGTGTTGCCCGCAAGGGTTGGGGGCCCGACCCCAGGGCCTCAGGCACCTGTGGAATGTGGGACCTCAGGCAAGTCACCGAGCCTCTGCCCCTGACTTTCTCCTCTTCCCTACCTACTCAAGTAAGGTAAAGGTTTAGAAAGAAGTTACTATCTGTAAAAGGCGAGGTAAGCGTTGTAGAAGTATCAAATACAGTCCTGAGCCCTCGCCCGCCACTTACTTGCTACACCCCTAATGAAGTTTACGTAGACCTTGTGAGCCTCGGGCACCTCATCTGGGAAAGGGGGCTGAGCATGGGGGCTGGCTTACAGAGTTTGTGGGGCTAACCGAGATCACACATGCATAGCACCTGGCACGCCCCGGCCGGAGCATCCTCACCTTGGTTTTTATTTCACCACCTAGAGAAGCTCCCCGAAGCAGGTGTTCTGTTGTGTTCCTCCTTGGGTCCACCCCCAGGCTTTCCTCTTTCACGTGTGTAAAAAGACCAAAAAGATATAAAGATGCAGATAAAATATTCTACGTACACAGACACATCCGCACCCAAACTTGGAACCTTGCCCTCAGAAAAGGATCGTGTGGACACCCACCAGCACACGCGAGGTACACAGGGGGTTATTCTCAGGGGATGGCAAAGCAGTAAGGTTGGAGCTGGTCGCCGCAGAGCACGCCGGTATGCTCTCTGGCATCCTTGACAGATGGTGTCCAGCTTCTCACCGAAACCTCCGACAATCCCTAATCAAGTCTTCCACGGAGCACGTACACACCCTGTGCTCTTACATCCTAGGGGATGGCCACATCTACACTCCCCTCGTTGTCAGGTTTGTGCCTGTCTCCATCACTGAGTAAGTCCTTTGAGATAAAGGATAAAATGATACAGGAGAGCTGGGTCCTTGTCTCACAGGGTCCAAGAACGAACCTCGCAGACACAGGCGAGTGAGCAAAGCCATGGACGTTTATTAAGCAGAGATAGAGAGAAGGGTCTCAGGAGTGAGACGGGTCCCAACAGGGTTGCCACCGAGGGCTTTTGGGTTGGCCTTTTATTGGGAACCGAACCAGGGACCCCAAGTCCTTGAGATTTCTTTGTGCTGTCTCACGTGATTGACACTGGGCTCTCTGTTTGAGGGTCTGGTGAATCTCACCTCTGGGACTGTCTGGTAACCATCAAGGGGAGATACACCCTAACACCCTGGAGCTATGGAGCCTCATTTACTTTCTTCTCTGTTTTTATTGTTTTATCTCTGTTTCCTTGGGATGGGTAGGTGCCTGCCTCTGGACCACTTGGTGTCCTTGGGATCTATGAGAGCCCACAGATTTATGGGAGCCAGACACTGGGCCTATCCCTTAACTTCCCCTGCCTAGCCCCATCTACCCCTAACTCGTTCCTACATCAAAAGTATCACCAGCTTTCTCATTTTTCCGTCTCCCCGCAATGTATAGACTATTCCTATGCTGTTAGTAGATGCTCAGTAAATATGTGTTGAGCAAGTGAGTTACATCATCAGAGATCCCATATGATGGTTCTGAGAAGGTAGTTTATTTGAAGTAAAATATCTCCCAAACCCAATTTGTCCTTCTTTCTGTTTATGTATAATTTAACATATTTAGAATCTTAAAATCAACAAGAGATCAGTTTTTATTTCCTGAGTCAAGGGTTGGATTTAGATTGATTGTTTTTTTTTTTAATACTTGACATTTTAATTTCAAGGAGTATTAGACCTCTAAAGGAAAGTCAAAATTGTCTAGTCATTTTGCATATTGGGAATCCAAAACCAATCATTAGCAGAGCCTGGGCTTAAGGGTGGGTCATGTGACTCTTAATCCCACATTTTTTCCACCCTACCATTCTGCAAGCACTCGATAATTCACAACTTCCTTTATCCCATGTAGCTTTTTGATCCTTAAATCTATGCTGTAGCAATAACACGTTATGCTGTTATGGTTCAGAGAGTGGGGAAAATGAAGTCTCAAAGAGGTGCAAGGACATCCTGCATCAGGGGGTAGTAAAGTCATGAAAGAACCCAGATTCAACTCTGTTTTTTCCTTCTATTGGACCAATCCAAGGAAATATATATATAAATAGACATGTCTTTAAAATGGGAAGGGTGGAGAAAATAAAGTCATCTCTAACCTGGGTGGTGATAGTCCAAGTCAAAGGTAGCTGCTACCCGCTCCCAGCATTAAATACCAACTGGACAATTCTGAGGATTCAAACACCTGAGCTGTGTGCAATGGAAACCAACCCAAGGGTGAGCATGAAGCAAGTTTCCCCCTCATTTAATGCATGAGAAAAAAAAATTCCCTCTGCCTAGGGGCCATCATGGGATAGAAAACAGGAAAAAGAGAACCAGCCTTTGCAGGGAGTCAAACTTCGGATAATTTTCCTTACCAAAAGGAGAAAACTGAGATATATCTAATTAGTAAATTTAAGTCAGTATGCCACCTCTCATTTCCTGCTATCTTATCTGTCACTCGTATCATAACATGCATGAACATTCTTTGAGACATTGAGAAGAAATATATAGGCGGTTGCCTCACGGATCTAGTATTTGACATAAGGTTCTTAGAAGGATGCATGATTACTTACCTGGCTTCCCTGCCCAGTGCTGCCTCCTCCCCACAGAGGGAGAGCCAGCAGGGGTGTGAACAGGGCAGTTCCCTGCTTTCCAGAAGCAGGAGCTCCGGCACTAGCATGCAGGTTCAGCAAGCTGGAGATGCGTGTCTGCCCAGGCAGAGGGAAATCACAACATTCTTAATGAGGCATCGCGACTTGGCTGTTCTCAGTTGGAATCAAAGTAGAGGAAACTGAAATTGTCTTGTAGATGGTGAATCATTTGCAGCTCAAGGAATAAAGTAAGACTATGATTATGGCTCTTTTCTATGATTTCTGGAATGGCCCCATGTATTGCAATCCTCCTCTTTCCTGCCAATCCGCTGATCAATAAACACCATCTGAAGACCCACAGGCACCAGGAATTTGGGAAGTCTCTTCCAGTCTCTTCCAGCCATGCCTGTACCCACAGGGCTAAGGAGCCCTGATCACCTGGAGCCCACACTCTGCCTTCTGTTCCACATTCTCTGTACCCAGTGCCTCAGAATCTCTTACCCAGGAGGCCTGAGCTTGTTTTTAGGACCTACACGAACGACTTCCCCGAGTTCAATTTATAAACAGTCGACTACACAAAAGCAGATGCCATTCTAGCCTGGAAGCATAGGCACATAGGCAGTGTTAGTTATTTGTGGAGGGTGTGGAGTGAGGCCGGATTTACGGTCTGGAGGATCCACATGTATGGATGTGGGGCTCTGTACTGTGCAAAACTGAACTAGGGATGGACTAGAAGAGAGCAAGAGCTTCCATGGTATTCTCGTCAGGACCCACAAATGTGAGGTGTGGGTCCAGCGGCTTCTTTAGACTTTTGTCCCTCTGGTTTTTTGTACTTAGTGATAGGACAAGCACCTTCCCTAAGTTGTAGTGAAGTAGTAGCACACAGGGAACCTACTGAGCCCATTATAGGATTTGCAAGTAGATGCATAGGACTTTATTAAAGGCCTGGAGGCATGAATGGATATGGGGGAAGAAGCAATACAAACACGTGGGAAGAGCAGGGTTCAAATGAGACAGAGCTGACCGCCAGGGTTCTGACCTGCCACTTCTTAGGTCTGGGACCTTGAGCACATTACTTCAGCTCTCTGAATCATGTCTCTAAATTGAGGCTTAAATTTTACCTACTGGGGTGCCCCAGTGGTTCAGTTGGTTAAGTGCTGGCCTCTTGGTTCCGGCTCAGGTCACGACCTCGGGGTTGTGAGATTGAGCCCCGTGTCGGGCTCTGCATTCAGTCTTGAGTCTGTTGGAGATTCTCTCTCCCCCTCTCCCTCTGCCCCTTCCCACTGTGTGCTCTATGTCTCTTTCTCTCTCTCTTTTTAAAAATTAATCTTTAAAGAAGAGATGTTTACCTACCTTCTAGAATTATACAGGCAGGTATACACGTGAGTGACATCCAGCAGGATACTTCACCCACTCAGGAGGCATCTTATAAAAGTAGTTATAGGTATGAAGGGTAAGGAGGAAGCAGATTTTGCAACATAGGAAAAAAAACCCACGGTGAAGTGGGGGTTATTGGCCTCAGAAAGGTCTAGATTAATTGAAAGATGCCACCTACCGAATGTCAAATAGAACAGATATTTCTCTTTTGAGAAAATTGATTTGCCAACATTAAGTAAATAGCATCTTACTCATTTTAAAAAGACTATAATAAATGGACAGTAGACGCTCACGATTCATAGTATTGTGCAGCTGTATAATTAATGGAAGTGTGCGAGCACTTAGGAGTCCTGTGGGCATTTCTTCTGAATTCTTCTCTGATATTTAATCATGTTTTCAGTCCCCTTTTTTCTGTCTTTCTCTTTCATCATCCTTTACTTGTCCTTTTAACTTGAATGTTTTTAAATCATGCCGACCTCTGGACTGCAGTAATTAAAAGATTTGAGTTAGCTTACACTACATTAGTGCCTCAGGTTAAAAGCAAATTGGGTGAGAATAGATATTACTAGAACGGAGGGCTTCACGAAGCTCACATTTGGAGACCGTTATACCGGCATCTGCAGTCTTATGTAAATCTTTAAACCACATTTTCTAGTAAAATGATGTGACATAATTAAAGTTTATAGGAGAAGAGTATGGAGAAAGTCCACTTTTAGAATGAGAAAGGTCAGGAGGTTTCTAAAAAGTTACACATATTGTCAATACTTCTTTTAAAAATGTTTTGCAAGAATATCTTGACTTATTAAATGAAGTGGTTGAAGTTGCTTCTTACTCGAAGGTTTGAAGCAAACTGTTGAGCTTTTCTTTACTTATTAGGGAGACTAAGCATATTTGTACAAGCTCCTGGGATCATCAAATCCAAAGTTTAGATGTTTTTAGAACCATGGATGATAAGTAACTGAAAGGAAGATGTTCAGAGAACTACAGATTGCTTAATAGGTTTTTGTTTCTAACTCATAGGCGTGTCACAGTTCAATACCTACTTATGGAATATTTATTAAGCATTTAACGTGGGCCAGGCATTTGAACCGGTGCTCTCCTGGACCTTTCTATGACCTTTTTGTTATGACTACTTTTTAGTATATAAGTCCAATAAAGTCAGATAGGTTGCATATCAATAGAAAGTAAACAAGTATCAGATCTTGGTCTGGTCGTAAATTCTCTAAACCTCAATGTAGGGAAAAAAAAAATCTGTGAAAATTGAGAGAACTTCCTATCTCCAAGGGTCATCTATCTCAAAGAGTTCAAAAGAGCTAAAATATGTGACCGAATTCAACATGTTGTGCTGGGATCAAAATATGTTTTGGAGACCGCTAAAAAAATGTACCATGTTGGGTGTTCAAAAGTCAGTCCTGGTAGCTACTAAAGAGAAATGTGAAGTATCCACCGTGAACCAGCAATTCCACTTCAGGCATCTACCCGAAAGGAAATTGTATACGTCTACCAAAAGACTTGTGAAAGAACGTTCGTGACAGCTGTATTCATAATAACCAAGTATTGGAACCAACCCAGATACCCACAACAGTAAAATGGATGTATTCATATAACGGAACACGACACAGCAATAAAAAAACAATACACTGCTGCCAGACGGTGGACGAGTCACACATCTATAATGATGAAAGAAAAAAAAAAAAAAAACAAGCACAATAAACTGCATTGTGTATGATTCCATTAATACGAAGTTCAATAACAAGCAAAACTAAGGCCTCGGTGATACGTCAGAAGAGCGGTTCCTCCTGGTGCAGGCCAGTATTGGGTAGAAGAATGAGGGACATGTGATAGATTAAACATGTTCAGTATCTTGAGGTGGGTGGTGTTTACGCGTGTGCGCTCCTTTGTGTGTATGTGGATACAAACATTCGTCAAGACGCACACCCAAGACTCTATAGTTCCTACCTCAATACCCAATTGAATGAAGAGACAAGACTCTATCTCCTTTTCCTGAATAGTGAGCGCTGTGTGACACGGGGACTGTGGTTTTGTTGGATTACAAGTATTTGCATAGAGATAGGAGCTGCGTAAAATGAAAATACTGCTCCTCTGTTTAAATGTCAAGAGTTTCATGATGGTAGAAGCAGACCTTTAAAGTGAGTGTGGGAACCTTCTAAGCCAGGTCCTACTGCACACCCATGACGCCAGCCCTACGCAGAGATACTCAGAAGAACTTCTCAAAATGGAGGAAGCCTCGCTAACATCAGCCACCTACCTGGTGTGACAATCCTGGTTGTGCGGGGCAAGTGGAGTTTGGGGTGGAGGAGATGGTATCCCATCGAGGCAGGTGACTAGGACGTGTTTCTACTCTATCGAAAAGGCAACAGGACAAATACTTAGCATGGGAAAACATTAAAACTGAGATGAAATACAGCACCTTAATCAAGAGAAGAGCATCTACAGGAGAGCTGTGACGGGACACGTGTGTTCCGTCAAAAGGAAACGAGCAGTGGTCTCCACGCGGGGAGAGAAATGCTGCAACCGCACAGTGCTAGTGAGCTAAGTGACGTGCCTGCTGGTGCTGCCCATCCCTTCACTGATGGAGAATGCCTGGTGCTGTAGTCATGTGGCCTCAATCATTAAATACACTGGAATTCTTTGAAAAACTCCCGCCTCCAGGGTGAAGTATTTGACATATGAGATCATGGAGACAAAGGGAGGCTCGGAGAATGGGGGGTGGCCAGGCCGCCGGGCCCAGACTTTGCTTCCTTCCTCCCAAGTGAGAGCCAGCCATCCGGTGTCATCGAGCAGTCCCCTGCCTTTCAGAGACGGAGTCCCTAGGACTAGCGCCAGGGCCCAGCACCCTGGAAAGGGAGAGCCTCCCCGAGCAGAAAAGGGTCACAGCGTTCTTTGAGTCTTGTTTCTCGTATTTAGTCTCTTTTATTTAAAGTGTCCATCGTGGTGACTTGATGTACACGCACACTGTGGAAGGATCCTCATCGAGCTAACTCACATCTGCAGCTTCACGTGCTTATCTGTGTGTGAGGAGTTTCACCTTGGGCCGTTAGCCGATCTCAGCCGGGCCCTGCAGTGCTGTCCACCGTAGTCAGCTCGCTTTACGTGACATCCTCAGCTCTTAGTCCTCGTGGAGCTGAGAGTCTGTACCCTTCTACCCCTTCTACTAATCTCTTCCTATTTCCCCCACGTTCCAGCTCTTGGCAACTGTTTTCTACTCTCTGCAAGTTCAAGGCTGGTTTGGTTTGGTTTGGTTTGAGAATCCACACATTACGTGTGTGGTTTCTTTGTCTGGTTTACTTCGCGCCGTGTCATGCGCTCACGTTCTATCCGTGCTGTTGCACGTGGTGCCAGGCTTTACTTCCTTGCCGTGGCTCTAAAATATCCTGCTGTAGGTAGATGCGGCATCCTCGTTATCTGTCCATCCATTGAGGAGCACTTACGTTGTGTCCATGTCTTGGGTTCTGTGAATAATGCTGCAGTGAACGTAAGAGTGTGGATTTCACTTCAATACCCTGTCTTCATTCCCTTTTGGATATACACCCAAAAAGTGGGACTGTAGGATCATGTGGTACTTCATTCATTCATTCAATCAAGATTTTATTTATTTGAGAGAGAGCAAGAACATGAGTTGGGGGGAAAAGAAGGGGAAAGGAAACAGGCTCCCTGCTCAGCACAGGGCTCTATCCCAGGACCTTGGGATCAAGACCTGAGCTGAAGGCAGACACTTAACCACCTGAGCCACCCAGGTGCCCCTCCTTTTGTATTTTTTTTTTTGAGGAGCCTCCATACTGTTTTCAATAGCGGCTGCACCAATTTACATTCCTACCGAAAAGATACAAGAGTTTCCTTTTCTGCACATCCTTGCCAACCCTTGTTACCTGGTCTTCGTGGTGATAGCCATTCCAACAGGTGTAAGACGATGTCTCATTGTGGTTTGGTTTGTGTTTCCCAGATGCTTAGTAATGTTGCCCAGTGTTTCATGTACCTATTGGACATTTCATATCCTCTTCAGAAAAATGTCTATTCACTTCCTGTGCCCATTTTTAATTGAATTTTTTGGGGTTATGGGGTTGTGTGAATTCTTTATATATTTTTGATATTAGCCCCTTATCAGATATACGATTTGCAAATATTTTCTCTCATTCTGGAGGTTACATTTTTATCTTGTTGGTAGTTTCCTTTGCTGGGCAGAAGTTTTTTTCTTTATTTTTTTTTAATTGAGCTGTAGTCGACATACAGTGTTTATTAGTTTCAGGTGTACAACATAGTGATTCGATTCTGCACATTATGCTCTGTTCACCATAAGTATAGTTGCCATCTGTCCCTATCCCATGTTATTATGATATCATTGACTACATTCCCTACGCTGTGTTTTTCACCACTGTGACTTATTTATTTTATAACTGGAAGTTTATACCTCTTAATACCCTTCACCTATGGCAACCAACACTTTGTTCTCTGTATTAATGATTCTATTTCTGGGTTTGTTTGTTTGTTTTGGTCTATTTTGATTTTTAGATTAAGTGAAATCATGTGATTTTGTCTTTTTCTGTCTGACTTATATCACTTAGCATACTACCCTTTAAGTCCATCCATGTTATTGCAAATGACAAAATCTCATTCTTTTTTTATGATGGAGTAATATTACAGTGTGTGTGTGTGTGTACACACCACGTCCTTTTGATCCATTCATCTACTGGTAGACTTAGGTTATCTCCATCTCTTGGCTATTGTAAATAACGCTGCAATAAACACAGAAGTAACTATGTATTTTCAAATTCATGTTTTTTTTGTTTTCTTTGGGTAAATACCCAGTGGTACAATTATTGGATCATATGCTATTTTTTAAAATTTTTTGAGGAATTTCCATACTGTTTTCGACAGTGGTTGCGCCACTCTACATGTTTACCAGGAGTGCCCAAGTGTCCCCCTCTCTTCACACCCTCACCAGCAATTGTTATTCCTTATCTTTTTGATACTAGCCATCCTGACAGGTGTAAGGTGATATCTTGTTATGTACAACATTCTCAATGAGGCATTGCAACCTGGCTGTTCTGAGCTGGAATGCAAGTGAAGGAAGTTGTCTTGTAGAGAACAAGTAACCATTGGCATGAGGAATAACACATGAGAAAACTAAACTACGATAGCTGTGATTAGTTTCTTTCTTTGGTTTCTTGAATGCCAACATATGTTCCCATTTACATCGATGCCTTGTTTCCAACTACACAGCTACAGTAAGGACCTTTTGAAAATCTAGTGGCAGAGGAGTGCCTGGGTGGCTCAGTTGGTTAAACATCTGCCTTTGGCTTGGGTCATGATCTTGGGATCCTGGGATGGAGCCTCATGTAGGGCTCCCTGCTCAGCTGGAAGTCTGCTTCTCCCTCTCTCTATCTCTCATTCTCACCCCCCACCCCTAGCTCATGGTCTCACTCTCAAATTGACAAATAAAGTCATAAAAAAAATCTAGTAGCAGAGAGCAAGCATTCCATTAAAATTACAGTGAGGTCACTCTGAGCTGCATGGGTTCACAAATGAATGTGGGTCTTAAGACATTTTATAGAAATCTTCATAGCTTTTTCATGGATGGTTATCTTGTCTGTAAGCCTTTCCCTCACAAACATTCATAATAACATGAAGTTTCCAATAGTTTACAAGGCTGCTGACATAAAGGAGACTTTATTTGTGTAGGAATACCTTATTTCATTTTGCTTTGCTTTATTGTGCCCCATAGATATTGCAATTTTTTAATTTTATTTTTATTTTTTTACAAATTGAAGGCTTGTGGCAACCCTCTCATAAGCAAGTCTATCATTCTATTTTTCCCACAGCATTCGCTTGCTTCTTTTCCTTATGTCACATTTTGGTAATTCTCACAGTATTTTAAGCTTTTTCATTATTATTATATTTGTTACGGTGATCTGTGATCAATGATCTTACTACTGTAATTGTGTGGAGTGCCACAAACTGCATTTGTATAAGACAGCAAACTTAATCAGTCAATGTTGTATGTACTCTAACCCTTCCTCTCCCAGGGCCTCCCTATCCTCTGAGACACAATAAAGTTAAATATATGCCAATTAATAGCCATACAATGGCCTCTACGTGCTCAAGTGAAATAAAGAGGTGCATATCCCTCACTTTAATTGAAGGAAATAATTAAGAAATGATTAAGCTTAGTGCGGAAGGCATATGGAAAGCTCTGGCTCCAAGCTCCGCCTCCTGCGTCAACTAGTTAGCCAAGCTGTGAATGTAAAGGAAAACTTGAATAAACTTAAAAGTGCTGCTCCAGCAGTGAATAGGGAAATAATAAGAAAGCAAAAACAGCCTTGTAGCTGATATGGGGGAAGTTTTAGTGGTCTTGTTAGTGGCTCGAACCCATCACATTTCCTTGAGCCAAAGCTGATCTGGGGCAAAGCCCTAACTCTTAAATCCATGAAGGCTGAGAGAGGTGATGGGCTGCAGAAGAAAAATGTGAAGCAACAGAGTTGGGTTCATGAGGTTTTAGGAAATAATCCATCTCCATAGTATCAAAGTGGAAGTTGAAGCTGCAAGTGCTAACATAGAACCTATAACAAGTGATCCAGAAGATCTAGCCAAGATCATTCGCCAAGGTGGCTCCATTAAACAACAGATTTTCTTTGTTAATGAAACAGTCTTCTATTGGAAGCAGATGTGATCGAGGACTTTCACAGCTGGAAAAAATTCAGTGCCTGGCTTCAAATCTTCAAAGGGCAGGCCGAGTCTCCTGTTAGGGGCCAATGCACCTGGTGACTTGACGTTAGAGCCAATGCTCATTTACAATTCCAAAAATTCTAGGACCCCTAAGAATTTACACTAAATCTACCCTGCCTGTGCATTATAAATGGAACAACAAAGCCTAGATGACAGCACATCTGTCTACAATATGGTTTACTGAATATTTTAAGCCCACTCTAGAGACCTGCTGCTCAGAAAATAAAGGTTCCTTTCAAAACATTACTGCTCGTTGACAGTGCACCTGGTCACCCAAGAGCTCTGATGGAGATGTATGAGATTAATTTTGTTTGCATGCCTCCGAACACAACACCCATTTTGCAGCCCATGGATCAAAGAGTAATTTCAACTTTCAAGAATTATTATTTAAGAAATACATTTCATAGGGCTATAGCTGCCATAGATAGTGATTCCTCTGGCAGAGTAAATTGAAAACCTTCTGGAAAAGATTCACTATTTTCATTCCATTAAGCACATTCATGATTTACGAGAAGAGGTCCAAATATCCCCATTAACAAGAGTTTGGAAGAAGTTGATTCCAACCTTCATGGATGACTTTGAGGGGCTCTAGACTTCCGTGGAAGAAGTAACCGCAGATGTGATAGAAATAGCCAGAGGAGTAGAATCAGAATTAGAAGTTGAGCTTGAAGCTGTGACCAAATTGCTACCATTTCGTGATAAAACTTAAACGAAGGAGGAGTTGGATCTTACCCATGAGCAAAGATAGTGGTATCCTGAGACGGGATCTTCTCTTGCTGAACATGCTGTAAAGACTGTTGAAATGACAACAAAGGGTTTAGTAAACTTACTTGATAAAGCAGCAGTGGGGTTTGGGAGGACTGACTGGTATTGAAAGAAGTTCTACTGTGGGTGAAATGCTATCAAACAGCACCGCATGCTACGAGATAGCTTTGTGAAGAGCCAATCGATATGGCAAATTTCACTACTGTCTTGTCCTAAGAAATTGCCACAGCCCCCCTAACCTCCAGCAACCACCATCCTGAGCACTCAGGAGTCATCAACACTGAGGCAAGACCCTCGAGCAGCAAAAAGATTACAAGTCACAGAAAACTCAGATGATTGATTAGCATTTTTTATCAATAAAATATGTTTTAAATTATCTACATTTTTATACATGATGCTAATGCATACTTATTAGACTACAGTGTAGTATAACCATAACTTTTATATGCACAGGGAAATAAAAAAATTCATTTGACTTCCTTCATTTTTTAAAAAAATATTTTATTTATTCATGAGAGATACAGAGAGAGAGGCAGAGACATAGGCAGAGGGAGAAGTAGCCTCCCTGCGGGGAACCTGATGTGGGACTTGATCCCGGGACCCCAGGATCACCCCCTGAGTTGAAAGCAGATGCTCAACCGCTGAGCCACCCAGGCATCTTGACTTCCTTCATTGAGATATTCACTTTATTGTGTTGTTCTGGAACCAAACCTGCGATATCTCTATGTATGCCTATATTAATATCTGAATTTATCCTCACCCGTACTGCATTGACAGTCACCTCCATTGGTTACCTCTGGATGTCCGGTAGGTTGTTCCATACGTACCACCTGCACTTCTGCCCTGGATTCCTGGTAGGTGCTCCTGAGCCACCTCAAAGTCATCAATAACTTTATGGAAGGAGACATCGTGGTGATCCCTGGATAAATGCTAGAAAGAAAAGTCTAAGGATGCAGAGGAGTAGAAGAGATGTCACTAATCGGGGAGACAACTTTCCCCTTCAGAAGTAATACTTGTGCTGAGATGTAAAGATGAGATAGGAATTAACTGGGCACCATCAGAACAGTAGGAACAAAGCCCTGTGGAGGGAGGGAGCTTGGTGTGGGCAGGGGAATATGGTAAGGAAAAAGCGTCTGCTCCAGCAACCACAACAACCCCTGAAATATCAGTGCCTTAGCACCATGGCTGTTTATTCCTTATTTCCATAGTGGAAAATTGCATCACACAGGCCCCATGAGCCCTGGCTGACAGGGATCCCGCCGTCTTATTTTTTTTTTTCCTAAAGGTTTTATTTATTTGTTCATGAGAGACAGAGAGAGGGGGGAGGCGGGGCAGAGACACAGGCAGAGGGAGAAGCAGGCTCCATGCAGGGAGCCTGACATGGGACTCGATCCCGGAACCCCAGGATCACGCCCTGGGCTGAAGGCAGGCACCAAACCGCTGAGCCCCCCAGGGATCCCCCGAGATCCCACTGTCTTGAGTGCTTGATCTTCGATGTCATTTTGTGCGTTGACAATCCAGCTGTAGAAGGACAAGAGAAAAAAGCATGGAGGGTAGTGTGGGGAGGTCTGGAAAAGCCACATAACATTTCCACGTATATTTCAATTACTCTGTCTCAGGAACTTGGCCACAATGGATGGTCAAATCCATGGAGGAATTAAAGTTTTTAGAAACTAATTCATAGTTCAGAAGCTTCATAGATTATAATTGAGACCATTAGAACCTGAGATCGTTTATTACTGTGGCTGAGTTGAGAAATAGGCTTATTCCTTTACTCATTTAGTCACTCTTTCATCCACTTATTCCTTGAAAAGTTATCAGGTACCAACAGTATACACTATGCGATTGGTCAATAAACTACATTTTCATGCAGAGATTAATAAGGTGGACAGGTCATAAACCAAAATGCCAGATGGAGACATGGGCAAACTCTTTTCATTTCACATTTTGGAAAATCGTTTAAGGAGAAAGCTGAAATTGATCATTGGTGCTTAAATGAAATTCTTATGAATATAAAACAGGTAGAATTAGGGAAAAAGTTTTTATTTTTTCTTTTTAAAGATCTTGTTTATTTAATCATGAGAAACACAGAGAGGCAGAGACACAGGCAGATGGAGAAGCGGGCTCCCTGCGGGGAGCCTGATGCGGGACTTGATCTCAGGACCCCGAGATCACGCCCTGGGCTGAAGGCAGGCGCTCAACCACTGAGCCACCCAGGGGCCCCAGGGAAAAAGCTTTAAAGCAGGGAATTCATTAAAAAGAAAACACTTGATAAACTAAAATCTGTGAAAGTATCTTTAATGCAATTCCATTGTTCCATCCTTCCAAATTGTTCTGTGCTTTTAGATGTCCCAGGCATAGCCACTCAGATTGCTGCACATAAACCACCTTTTTTTTATTTTTTTGTACTGAAAAAAACTCAGCAGTTGGATTTGCTTTACTAATTGTCAAGTGAGATGTTAGGAAACATGTAATGATTTCTACTGTTCCCCTCTTGTATTTTTCGAATACATTTTTAAATTGCTATATGTGATCAATACTGAATGACTGCTTGAGGGAGATTCGCAGACACAGAAATTACCCACACAGAGGAAAATATGATAGTGTTCCACATTCTTGACTAGCGGGAGTTAGGTGGCCGATAAAACACTTTTCTAGGCATGAGCAGTGCCCGATTTAAACACCACGCCAATCATCATAGCATATTTTATGTTGGCACTTAAAGAATGTCTCTGCTGTCTTTACTTTCAGATCCTTGGCTCAGTTGTGACACATAAAGAAAGCTTTACAAGAAGTGTGAGTAATTAAAGCAACAAGCAATTAACTAATTGATCCTAAAAAAAATAGCTTACACAACACCAACAGTATATTTGCAGCCACTTTGTGAGACAGCCTGGTCTATGATCATGCTCGAGTCTTCGTTGCTACTCTTCTGCAACAAGCAACCAGACTTTTAAAAACCTGCAGATAAATGTTCACTGGTATTTTTTTTTTAAGATTTTATTTATTTATTCATGAGAGACACAGAGAGAGAGAGAGGCAGAGACACAGGCAGAGGGAGAAGCAGGCTCCATGCTGGGAGCCTGACACGGGACTCGATTCCAGGTCCCCAGGATCAGGCCCTGGGCCGAAGGCGGCGCTAAACCACTGAGCCACTGGTGCTGCCCTGTTCACTGGTGTTTCAAACACCTGGACTTTCTTCCGGTTGCTGTCTCTCACCTGTGTCTCTTTCCTTGTTCCTCTTTCCTTGTTTCCTTTTAAAAAATATTTTATTTATTCATGAGAGACACACAGAGAGAAGCAGAGACATAGGTAGAGAAGCAGGCTCCACGCAGAGAGCCTGATGTGGGACTCGATCCCAGGACCCCGGGGTCACACCGTGGGCCGAAGGCTGGCCCTCAACTGCTGAGCCACCCAGACATCCCTGTTTCCTGTTTCTTTGTTCCTGTTTCCTTGACCTGGACATCTCTTCTCCCTCGTTCTCCTATGTCAATTAACGGATGATCCTTTGCTTCTATGGGAAATCTTCCCTTATGTCCTCCTCTTCCAAAGAATCTATTTGGACACTTGTTCAGGGCTTCTGCAGCTTCTTGTTAGGCCCCTTCATAGATAGGACCAGTGAAATAATTTTCATGCCCGGTGAAAAATGAAAATGCAGGGTGCATGTTGACAAACTTTAAGGATTTAAAAATGGCACCAGCAGAGCACGAGACCAAGCCTGGAGGCCATCTGAGCAGGGGATGGGGTGGGTATATGGGGGTTGAACCCTGTGGAACTGTAAGCATCACCTGCCCATGAAACTGATTCTGTTCACAGCCTCCTCTCGGGGTTGCTGCCGTCTTGTCCTGCAAAGGTAAAGCTGCACAAAGCAGGAGCCCCGTGTCACGTGTTCTCTATATTACCCTCAGCACCAAGTGCCTGCCTGGTCCAGGTAGCATTAAATATCATGATGTGCGAGACAGTACCTAACCTGGATGTTTCTGCTTCTCTGATGATGTCAGCTCCTTCTCTCTACCTCACTGTCCCAGATTCTTACTTGTCTTCCTGGATATTCTCTTTGTCTTGGGGCCTTCACATGTGCTTTGCTATCCCCCAACTAAATCATACGGTTCTGCAAATCTTCTAGGTCTTGACTCAAGCCTTCCTTCCTCGGAGAGCCCTCCCTTGGCCACTGCTGACTCAAGTAACCCCCAACAGCCACTCTCCCACTGCCTGGGTTTATATTCCTGTGCTGATTATTATTTTAACTTACATGTGTTGGATCACCATTTCCTGGCACCTGTCTCCAAAACATAAGCTCCATCAGGACAAGAACTTTGTCTCCTTTGGTTTCCACTCTATCTGCAAGGAAAGATGAAACACAGGGCCTTATTCCTCTAAGAACTTGTTGAATAAATGAATAAATAAGCAAATGGACCTTCAGACACTGCTTTTTGTCTAATCTTAGTTATCTGGCAAAAAATTGAGAATTAAAACTGAGTTTCTGCCCCTAAATGCCAGGAGTGCACAAGCGCAGCTCAAAGGCCACATCCAGCTCACCTGTTTTGGTAAATCAAGATTTCCTGGAAATACAACTGTGCCCACTCATTTCCATCACATCAGGGTCTACTTTAGTGAAAGAACGGCGGGGCTGAGTAGTTCCAACCAGACCGGTCTGCAAGCCTCTTTATTCCCTTGGCCTTCAGAGAAAGAATTTGCCAACCTCTGGCATAGAGCATGTACCATTTGAGAACCAAAGAAGAAATGACCTGTCAAAAGAGTTTAGAGTCCTCTCCATTAACAACACAAACGAAAAGTAAACCAACCGCGAAAAGCCATTTAACCTTCTTTTTAAAATAAAGAATTCTCACATTTATCTGCCTTGAAGTGAAAACTGCTCCCGTAAGTCTGTTCTGTGACTATGGTGAATCAACTGGGTGCTTGGCTAACTCTTATTTAGGAATGAAAAGAGCAGGAGAGGGGAAAGAAGACAGTAAGAATGAGAGGGCAAGACTGAACCTGAACAAGACAAAGCTCCACAAAGCAAAAACGAAGGAGACGGAACACACATTGAAAGAAGAGCTGAGAGGAGAACAATTTGGTGGTTCCTCAAAAAGCTGAACATGGAATTATCATGTGATCTAGTAACCTTCTTCAGAGGTGTACACCCCAAAGAATTGAACACAGGGATTCAAACAGATACATGTACATCGAGGTTCACAGCATCATTCTCCACAGTTGCCCAAAAGGATTGAAAAACCCAAGTGTTCTTCAGATAAATGGAAAAATTAAATGTAGTGTATGCACTTGATGGCATATCATTCAGGCATAGAAAGGACAAGATTCTGACACGTGCTACCGTGTGGATGAACCTTGAAAAAGTTATGCTAAGTGGGATCCCTGGGTGGCTCAGTGGTTTAGTGCCACCTTCGGCCCAGGGTGTGATCCTGGGGTCCTGGGATCGAGTCCCGCATGGGGCTCCCTGCGAGGAGTCTGCTTCTCCCTCTGCCTGTGTCTCTGTCTCTCTCTCTGTGTCTCTCTGAATAAATAAAATAAATAAAATCTTTTCAAAAAATTAAAAATAAATGCAAAATAAATAACAATTTTAAAAAGCCAAATATAGTATGATTGCACTTCTAGGAACTGGTGTAGTCCAATTCTCGAGTCTTACTCGAGACTAAGGAGGGGAGGGAAAGGGATTACCACTTAAGGACCATGGAGTTGTTACTTGGGATGAGGAGAAATTTCTGGAAGTAGATGGTGGCAATGGTTACACAACATCACAAATATACTTAATGCCACCGAATTGTACACTTAAGAAGGTTAAGATGGCATATTCCAGATCACATGTATTTTACCGCAATAAAATTATTATTATTTTTTTAATTAAGATGAAAAAGAATAGAGACTGGCAACAGAAGTACCAGGCTCCCCTTGTCCTTAAAGCCAGGCTCAGTTCCAGAAGAAAGGTGTAGAGCCTGAGACAACAGTGTATGGAAAAGCACAGGCCACACTGAGTATGGAAGCTCGAACTGGTGAGCGATCCACCTGGATACTCAGCTGGGGAGATTTCTAAGCGAAGTGCTGAAGGAGCAACTTGGCAAAAGATGAGAGAAGTGAATTGAAGACAGCATGGTTAAGCAAAGAGACAGAACTTAGAGATTTGGAAAGTTCTCAGCCTGTCCACCTGACCAAAGAGAGAGAGAGAGAGAGAGAAAGTGAAAGTGAAAGTGTGTCTGGAAGACAAGACACTAAATGTGTGGAAGAACCATTTGTCAAAGAGATCCACGTGGGTGTGAACCACAGAATTATCCACCCCAGCAGGAAACCCCCAATTTGAATGGACATGGAAGGCGAAGGGACCTAATGAAGGAAAGCTGCAAAATGGGTGCTTTCTCAAGAAAAAGGAAGGATCCTGAAGGCAATTCGGAGGTCGTCAAGGCCATGGCCTGGGTTTTCGTAGGTCAGACAGGCTCTAACAGATGCTCTGGGGAGAGGGCCACTCTGAGCCACTGGAGTGCAGTCCCTGCCTGGCAGACAGCTGTAGTGGGAGCTGCACCCCTCTGAGTTGTGCAGGTGACATTGCCACCCCAGTGAGTCTGGAAGGTGGAACACTGAGCCAAAGAGGACTGTTTTCGGCTGTAAAGGCTCATGGCGTTTGCTGTGCTAGATCTTGGACTCACTCAGGACCCATCGTTCTTTCTTTCCTTTCCCATTTCCCCTTTTTGAAATGGGAATCCCTTCCCTATGCCTTTCCCATCATTGTGTTTGGAAGCATATAACACATTTGATTTCAGAGGCTCATAGCTGGAGAGGAATTTTGTCTCTGGATGAATCCCACTTCCAATCTCTCTCTCATATCTGCGTTAGACATTTAGACAAGGCTTTGGACTTCTTTAGACTCTAGTTGATGCTGGAACAAGTTAAGATTTGAGGGCCCTTGGGATAGAATGTGTGTCTCTTGCATGTGAGAAAAATGAATTTGGGGGGGCAAGAGGGGTACACACTTTTGATCCACAGCATTCCATCAGACTCTTACAGATTGATTACATGCCTCTAAAATTTTTATCCCCCCCCCCTCCAAAATTCATATATTGAAGCCCTAATACAATGCTAGTTGGAGGTGGAATTTTGGAAGATAATTACAAGAAGGTGGAGCTTCCGTGATGGTTCTTATAAGAAGAGTAAAAGAAGACTTGTCTGTTAGCCAGGAAGAGGGCCCTCACCAAGAACCAACCATACTGGCACCCTGATTTTGGACTTTCCAGCCTCTAAACTGTGGGAAATCAATGTTTGTTTTTTAAGGCCCCCACTGTAGGTTATTTTATTACAACATCCTGAGTAGACTAAGACAAGAGTGAACTGAAGATGGATTGAAGATGAGTGGTCATTAATAAAATGGGTGCAAAGAGGCTCTGTGTTATTTTTATTTTGATATTGTAATTTCAAGTCCACATTAACAACAGAGAAAAGCACGTAAGATTCTGTACACTTACTTGATACTCACAAGTTATTATTGGTTTCCTCCATGTAAAAAAAAAAAATTCTCAGTTTATCTGACTTTATTTCTAAAACCAGATGATTTATCATTAATCTATATGTTGAATGGAGTGTTCTTCTCAGGAACTAAAAAAAAAAAAAAAACAAAAACAAAACTTGAGACTTAACTGATGATGTGACCGAGAATTGATGTGATTGCAGAATTAAAGCAGTATAACATTTTGATGAAACTTTTTACCTATATGAAAATGCTGATATTACCTACTGGTAGAAACTCTACAGTTAAATTTCTCTCCTGAACTGTAATAAATTTCCCTTCAGAGAAAAATGGGATGGCTGCTTGTAGGTTACAGGTCTAGAGAAAAGGATTCAAAATTAATCCTTACCATTAAGAATAAGACATTGTGGAATGGATGAATATTGGGGAGAATAACGGATTAAGATTTCTATTTAGAAGCATAAAAATGAATCGTTTGTTGAGGTCATGTCATTTTGGTGAGAAAAAAAGATCATAATAATAACAAAAATAAGGATCTCCACCATTCAGTATATGCCCACTATGTGCCAGGCGGTGGCCCCTCTGCTTTCCATATCGCCAAACGGTCAAGGAAGAGGGTATAAAGGAACTGAGAAATCAGGAATAAAAGCATCGCTTCCTTTTGAGTGCGTTAAGCCATATTTTTTGAGACGAACCCTGCCACCTTTAAATCGACTTCATCCATCATTTAAGAGTCTAAACTGATCTCTGGAAAAATCTGTTTCGTCTGTGATGGATTGTTCATCTTCCAAGAGCAGCATAACTGTGTTTCATGACCAGGTGCACCGGCCGACGTAACTGTAGATCCCTGGGCCTCCTTTCCTGGTTGCCCGGCCTTCTGTTGTTGGACACGTGGACCTCCACCTTCCAGACTAGGAACCGTCTCCTTGGCACGCTCAGAAAGGGGATTACACGATACCAGTCAGACAAATTGGCCCATGGCAGGGCCAGGCTCGCTGTTTCCTTGTAGCATAAAAAGTTTCAGAAGACTATGTCCACCTTCCGTCATTCAGCTGCACGCAGTTGATCACTTACGCGTCCTCTCCAGGCGCCAAGTGTGGAAGCATAAGATGTGGGCTCAAATGCCTTTAAAATATCCTGTCCACCCTATCACGCATTTCAACGTTCCGATACGCCTGAGTTCTTCTTCCTCTGCTATCAAACACGCAAAGCTCTCAGATGAGCAGGTGACTCAGAATGCCGGATAACTAATGTGCTATGTGTCCCCCGTGTTTTGGCTTGACATCCAACTCTACCTTTGCTCACAGTCTCTCTGTGCTCACTGCAAACAATTCTCCTTTTGACCATTTTGCTTCTTACTGTAATAAATGACAAAGAAATTGAATTCATAGAGGCATTGCTTGGAAAAATGATACTAGCAGATTGAATTCCAGGGCAATGCTATTATTTTCGAAAGCCACAATTCTCTGATCTACCAGGATTTACCTTTGTTTCCCTATCCAGGGAAGGATTACTGCTGACAAACTGTAACTCCTTTGCAAAACATTTACTTTTTCCTTTTTAAGGTTTCCTCGTGAAACCTTTGAAACTCAGAAATAAGCGCTGTGAGGCAGGAGTAACAGCAGCTGCACCATCTAAATGTAATTACACAGTTAATTTGCATGGGACTTGGTTAGGTGGAAGACTATGTAAATAGATTCTTGTCTTTGTTGGCTATTAGAATTTCTTTTATTTTTAGGCCCTCTCTCTCCCTTTCTTTCTTCTTCTTCTTTTTTTTTTTTTTTTTTATCCTAGAATGGCAAATAAAGTACAATGTCCTTAGGTTTGCTCTTTAAGCCTGTGGAGTTTAGGATGTTGGTTGATAACTGTTTGCTAACCTTTTACTTTTGGTTCCTGTTCATCGTTGAATCTCCAGCACCTGATCCCAGGTCTGGAACACATGAGGGTTGCCTGCCCGGCCCCGATGCCCCCCAAGAAAGAAACAAAGGGAAATTGTACTCAGTTGACAATGGTAAGAGGAGTGTGGCACATGTTGTGCTCTTGAGATTTACTTATTTATTTGAGTGAGAGAGAACGAGCGTGGGGGGAAGTCCTCAAGCAGACTCCACACTGAGCGGGGAGTTGGACACAGGGCTTGACCCCACAAGCCTTGAGATAGTGACCTGAGTCGAAACCAGGAATTGGAGGCTTAGCCGACTGAGGCACGCAGGTGCCCTGGCACACACGGAGCTCCTAAGGGGCAGCGCCTTCCTACATCCCTGACGTCATGTTGACCGTTGCAGCCAAAGAGAGAGTAGGCTTCATGATCCCCACAGTTAGCTGAAGGACGGGCCATGAGGTCTGTGGTTCCAATGCCCCAAGATTGTTTAGCAGGTCATACTTATAATGGTTATAATGATATAATCATTAAAAGGAACATGAAAAAGCCGAAAACCCTCCCCCTGTGATCCTCCTACTGGGAGAACTGCAGTTTTAGAATGAGCAAAATTCATATTCAGGAGCGTGAAATGGTCAAAGCCTTTAACACAGACATGGGAAATTCTTGAAATCTTCTTTGGCACTTTTTTTTTTCCTTACATCACTTAAGAATTCTATTTCCTGTATGTTGGCAAATTGAATTTAAATAAAATTTTTAAAAAATTAAAAAGGGGGGGATCCCTGGGTGGCGCAGCGGTTTGGCGCCTGCCTTTGGCCCAGGGCGCGATCCTGGAGACCCGGGATCGAATCCCACATCAGGCTCCCGGTGCATGGAGCCTGCTTCTCCCTCCGCCTGTGTCTCTGCCTCTCTCTCTCTCTCTGTGACTATCATAAATAAATAAAAAATTAAAAAAAAAAAAAATTAAAAAGGGGGCATCTGGGTGGCTCAGTGATCAAGCACCTGTTCAGCTCAGGTCATGACCCCAGGGTCCTGGGATCGAGTCCCACATCGGGCTCCCTGCATGGAGCCTGCTTCTCCCTCTGCCTGTGTCTCTACCTCTGTCTCTGAGTCTCTCGTGAATAAATAAAATCTTTAAAAAAAATTTAGAAAAGAATCCTATTGCCTCACAAAGACCACATTATGTTTTTTTTTTCTTTTTCTTTAATTCTTAGCCACAGAGATGGACTTGAACTACAAAGGTGTAGATACTCAGGCACACAAAGGGTTTGATGGAAAAGCCTCACTGGTGTAGCTGAGGATGTAAAAAGCAGAAGAAATGCAAATGTCAGAAATAAAATGAAGGAGAAAATTAAACCCCTGAATTCAATGTTTTGCTAGACCTCTGGCATTTGAGCGAAGATTTTATCAACCTGAATAATAATAATAACAATAATCATTACAAAGCTGAATAACTTTATATTTCCGATGGACATAAACGGCCGCTAGCAATTTTGTCCTGCAAAATATTAACTGATAACAGGAGTGGAATCTTATGCAGACACAGACTCAGCAATGGAACGTTCCATTGGCCGTTCAATGTGGTGCCGTAAAATGATTTCTGTTAATGTTTCAAAAGGGCCTGGAAGCTGGATGTAGATTTTAAAAAGACATGTGAGTGGAGCTGTGGAGTGGGGTCGGGAGATGCCTTTGAAAGGTTTCAGTAGTACCAGGCCTGACCTCACCCTCACATTAACTAATTCATTCTACCTGCATCTACTGTGTTGCGATCATGACATTACTAGCAATTATCATGAAACGCTTGGCAGGTGTCAGGTAAAATCCGAAGTGTCTGATATATATTATTCTTTTACACTTTATAATGGCTCTGCGACATAGGTACAATTCTGGTTTGATCGAAGAGGAAACCTATTAAAGAACTTGACAGTTTTGCCCAGGTATGGAGAGTATAGGGTTTTGGTCGGGTTCAAATCCAGGCCTTTCTGGGTCTAAAGCAGGCTCCTTACCATGGGCTGTTAATCCATTACCATGACGGTTAGTATCACGGAGGGAAAGTCCAGAGTGTTATTGTGGGTAGAGGGATGGTACTCGAAGGAAATAGAAAGAAATCCTGATGTACAGGTGGAGAAGTGGGACTTATAAACATCAGGAAGGTTTTTTTTTTCCTTAGACTTTAAATTCCAAAATCATCAATTCAAAGTATTCCTTTCCTAACACATGTTTGCATTTTTTTGAGTGCTGAGCTGAATTTCTTGGTAGTCCCTCTATAGATAACACAGCTATTTATTTATTTATTTATTTATTCATTCATTTATTATTTATTTATTTATTTATTTTATTATTTATTTTATTATTTATCTATTTATTATTTATTTATGTATTTATTTTTTGTAAATTTATTTTTTATTGTTCAATTTGCCAATGTATAGAATAACACCCAGTGCTCATCCCATCACAGCCATATATTTAGACACAAAATAGCATAGGAAATGTTACCTCTAATATGTTATTATCACCTTTAACATTTTCCTGCGCCCATTGAGAAGAGAGGAAGGGAAGCCATACTCTTTGGTCAATGTTTTATTTGATTCAAGTGCCTGTTCGCTACTTCTGGCCCATTGTTGCCTGCTGCTGGAGGTGCAGCAGTGTAAGTGAGCAAAATCAGGGTGTGGGTAGTAGGAGATTTTGGCTTTGAAGATTTGCTTTTCCCCTTCTGGTTTTCTCTTCCATCCGATGCAAGTGTCCCCGTTTATAAAACTGCATCTACAAGGCAATGGCACCAGGAATTCTTTGGAACAATGTTGTCGCCATTCAGAACTCATGGTAAAGGTAAAGCCTAACAAAATTGTGAAATATGACCAGCCTTCCCTTCACCTAGAGAAGTAGTATTTCCTGGCTGCCAACCATATGGCAGGTGCTATGGGATTTTTAAAGGCTTTCTCATTTTACGGTCACATCGACCTGATGAACTGGGAATTGGTGCCATTACTGTTGTTGGTAAGGTTAGATTCATGTGACCGATGGTAACACTGAGGTTCAGACAAATTAAGTGAATTTCCCCAAGCCAAAGGCTAGTGAAGGGAGCAGTTTTCAGTGCTGGGGTCAGTGGGCTACAGAGCCTGTGCTCCTTCCACCCTGGCTGAGGGGTGGTTCTGTATTTGATGTCATTTTGTTTCAGCCCAGCTAGAACAGGAGCTGCACGTCGTCAGGATATATCAACCAGGGAGTGTGCACAATCTAGAGGCAGAGCTAAGAACTTGCGGAAGGAACGTGCTGGAGAATGAGTGAGGATGATCTAAGTGTCCTAACGCCAGAGTCATTGGGTTGCTGGGAGAGCCTGACTTACATGCAACGTGTCCTGGAACGTGATACCCTTCTGTTCTTTTAAATAAGCCAAATCCTATTAAATTTCTCACCCTTTCCTTTGTCCCTAGCAGAGGACAGGCATGCATATTCAAAATAAGCAAAAATGAATTTTAAAGTAGAAATCTTCCCAGTGAGGATGAATGAACAGGTCTCACCCTTCAGGGTTATGCCCTTTGCATCCTGCCACAGTCTCTTGGAGATCCTTTGGCCCTTGATAAATATCAATGATCCAATTACAGGTTAGGAAATCTATTAGAAAACCCATCTGAATGCTACTGTGTACAATCGCGCATGGTTAGTTTCCTTGGAATTTCATGTTTGCTTAGTTTGGAAGGAAAAACGTAAATGTGCATATCAAAAGATGTTTAAAATAGTAAGTATCGTGCTTTTGTCTTAAGGATTGTCAGAAATGGACCACATACCCATGTAAATGATAACTTTGACTTTTATTGCCTTCAGCTGAGCTCTCCCTTAGAGGTATAACAAAATAAATGAATTACTTATGGTCATATTGCCCAGAAGAAAACAAAATGAGAAAATGCCCATGTTGCCTTAAGCCGAACATATGGAGTCTAGAGAAAAAAAGCCATGCTACCATAAAATATGATGTTTGGTGGCTGCTTTTTCCTAAGCCTATTAAGTTGAGCCATTGAAAAATAATGGGTTGAGAAAGGCAAGTAGGGAAATCGTGTTTTTATTTTAAGTGTATGAAGTGGTGTCAGTTTATCTAAATCCTTCTTTAATTATTGAATTTTCAAATAAGATTAGACATTTGAACCGGTTTCAGTAGGAGATGCTTTATAAGGTAATATGTATTCTCCAGGAGAATTTATTTTATCTCCATTTTCTCTCCCTTACCCAACCTTGACTTTGGGCCTCCTGTCTACCTCCCCAGAATAAGGGGAACCTCTTTAAAAGAGGTTTAAAGAACTTAAAGAACCTCTTTAAAGAATCTCTGAAAAAAATATAAAATAAAATAAAATAAAATAAAATAAAATAAATAAAATAAAATAAAATAAAATAAAATAAAATAAAATAAAATAAAGAACCTCTGATACAGAGCAGTAGTTCTGGGGCCCCAGCGGGAGCCTTTGCTGGAAATAGTCGTAGGTGTTTGCTAGCTGTGCCAGTGCAAGCGATTGGGTTAAGCAAAGTGTATATTTCTCTCATCAAATCACTGATTCTTCATGACAGTTGGGCTACAATCTATAGGATCATATAAGTGTTGAACAGAAGATCCTCAGAGGAGTGAAGAAGAGCAGAGAGAAAGGAGAGAGGATAAGGACCTGGGAAGGAGGGCTGAAGGAGCGTGGTTGGGAACCCGGGCTCCTGGGCGGGAATGCAGAGAGGGGGGCAGTGACTCGCCTGGAAGCCAGAGTTAGGCTATTTGTGTTTGAAATCAAGGGAAGACGCCGCTTGATTATGGAAAGGAGACAGACAGTCTGGATTTCCAGGCCTGCGCGGAAAGATGTAGTCATCTGTGAACAAGGAGCGGTGCTACCAGGGGCAGGAGCGAGGACAGCAGCACCAGGACAGTGGTCAAGGGCTTATTTCGGTTCACCCCCAGGGAACCATTCCTCCTGCTGCTGGTGCTCCCGTAGCTGCCTGCTGGTGTCCCGGATGGCCTGCGGGGACCCCTCTGCCACCGCAGAACAGGTCGGAAAGGGGATTGCACTCCTCTCAGATGCAAGGGGAAACAAGAACTGCAAGTGTCTTGCCCCTGAAGATTAGTTGGGAAGGTCCACAAGGATGTGGCGGTGACCCGCTACCTTTAGCTCCGGAGCGGCCACGCTCACCTAGGTGGGCAGGACCCGGGGGAGCAGGTGTTTCTATCCCCATTTCACAGGCGGGGAAGTGGAGGCTGCGTGCTCGGGGGCGCAGGGGCAGCGACGCTCCGGGCCGGGCGGCCAGGGTCCTGGGCTCTGCAGGTGCCCGCGGAGTCAGGATGAAGCTTTCCGGGTGCCAGATCCTGAGCCATAGGAGGTGATGTTGCCTTCCAAAGCTGAGCACCAGTTGAATTTTAGAGAAAAACCATCATCTTAAGATTCCAGACCGAGCGTTATGTGCATTCTGTTTTATGCAATATTTATATTTCTAGAAATTATGCTGAAGGAAAACAACTTTTTGCAACTCTAGGCCATTTGGTATCCAAGAAACTTGGACTTTCTGCCTGGACGTGCTGACCTAGTACCACCACCCGGTGGCAGCTAAAGACCTAGTACCACCACCCGGTGGCAGCTAAGGACCTAGTACCACCACCCGGTGGCAGCTAAGGACCTACTACCACCACCCGGTGGCAGCTAAAGATCTACTACCACCACCCGGTGGCAGCTAAGGACCTACTACCACCACCCGGTGGCAGCTAAAGACCTAGTACCACCACCCAGTGGCAGCTAAGGACCTACTACCACCACCCGGTGCAGCTAAGGACCTAGTACCACCACCCGGTGGCAGCTAAGGACCTAATACCACCTGGTGGCAGCTAAGGACCTAGTACCACCACCCGGTGGCAGCTAAGGACCTAGTACCACCACCCGGTGGCAGCTAAGGACCTAGTACCACCACCCGGTGGCAGCTAAGGACCTAATACCACCTGGTGGCAGCTAAGGACCTAGTACCACCACCCGGTGGCAGCTAAGGACCTACTACCACCACCCAGTGGCAGCTAAGGACCTAGTACCACCACCCGGTGGCAGCTAAGGACCTAGTACCACCACCCGGTGGCAGCTAAGGACCTAGTACCACCACCCGGTGGCAGCTAAGGACCTACTACCACCACCTGGTGGCAGCTAAAGACCTAGTACCACCACCCAGTGGCAGCTAAGGACCTAGTACCACCACCCGGTGGCAGCTAAGGACCTAGTACCACCACCCGGTGGCAGCTAAAGACCTGGTACCACCACCTGGTGGCAGCTAAAGACATAGTACCGCCCGGTGGCAGCTAAAGTGATGCCAGGCGAGGAGAAGACGCGCGGCCTTCCTTCCCTGTTGCTCAAGTCCCAGTTCAGTCTGGGAGGGAGCGGTCAGTCACCGAGAATGCTGGCGGGGATCCGGGGATCCCTGTGTTAGGGGCTGGAACTCTGGGCCCGATGCCGATGCCAGGAGTCTCCCCGCTGTCCAGCAGCGCCTCAGCCACGGTCGGTGGAGGTTCACTCCTTTGTTCTCCTTCTCCCGGGTTCCACACGTTGGTGCAGAGGGCAGCCCAACGGCATTGGGTTGCCGAAGTGGAGCGTAGAGGTGTCAAACCTATCACCTTGTCCTCATTAATATCAGGTTACAGCTAACTGTGCTAACAGCACCTTCTGTCTCCCCCCATCCTTATGTAATCATGACTTTCTTTTCCTCGCTGGCTTAAATTGCTTTTTTAGATCTAGTCCCCTGAAAATTTCTTATCTTCCTCTAGACACTCTGCTGGAAAACATTTATTCGACCAATATTGATTGAGTATCCGCTGTGGCCAAATGCTAGGCTGGGTCCTAGGAGTTTACCATCGGGCTAAAGGATTAAATTCCGGTTCTTACGGTGCTAGTGGAAGAGACGGCGACTTGTGCTGCTGCTACTGTTCCTAGAACTGCTGGTACCACTAGTATTGGCCCCACTGCTGCTGTTTCTACCAGCACTATTGCTGCTGCTGCTGCTAGGACTAGTACTAGTGCTACTGTTTCTACTAGTACTGCTGCTGCTACTGGTAGTACTGCTGTTGCTACTAGTACTACTGCTAGTGTTTCTTCTAGTCTTGCTGCCACTACTACTAGTACTGCTGCTACTAATACTAGTGCTGGTGTTTCTACTAGTACTACTACTGCTACTAGTAGTATTGCCGTTGCTGCTAGTACTAGTACTACTCCTGGTATTTCTACTAGTACTGCTGTTACTGATACTAGTACTACTGCTAGCAGCAGTCCCACTACTACTTTTAACTGCTACTAACTTATTTAATGCCACCCTGTGCCAGGCTCTGTTCTAAGTGATTGATTGATTGATTGAGATTTTATGTATTAATTCACGAGAGACACAGAGAGAGCAGAGACACAGGCAGAAGGAGAAGCAGGCTCCATGCAGGGAATCCGATGTGGGACTCGATCTCAGGACTCTGGGATCACGCCCTGAGCCGAATGCAGATGCTCAACCGCTGAGCCACCCAGGTGCCCCTAAGTGGTTTATTTTTGTTGATTCATTTAATTCACACAACAACCTCATGAGGTCAGTACTATTTGCATCCCAATTTTATTAATGAAGAAATTGAAGTGCAGGGAAATTAAGTAACTTGCTCATGGTCACCCAAAAAATAAGTGGTTGAGATGGGATTCGAACCGGTTCTGGAGTCTCTTCTTAACCACCACCTCTCAATGAATAAGAGAAACAAGACAGAACCACTAATAAACAGATTTACAATAGTTCACAATAGCAAATAATTGCTTTATAATTTATAATTCATTGTAAAACCATGTGCAGTAGCAAAATGAGCCACAAGGAAGATCTAATGTGACCATGAGGACGGAGAATGATGGTCTAGGAGGAGAAGTGAGAACGGAGGGGCTCCTCTAGACCCTGTGGCCACAGACGTCTCTCAGTCATAAGAGAGAATCCTTTTCTGTGAAGCCTGAGGCAGAGGAGCCCCCCAGGAAGAGGGAACACCAAGCGCAAAGGCAAGAAGAACGTTTGAGGAGATTTGGGCTGTAGAGAGATGGTGTCTGCAGTTGGGGTGGAGGGAACAAGGAAGTGGAGGAGAAGAAGCTGGGAAGGTATCAAGGGCCTGACCCTGCAGAGTTTGAAAGGTGAAGGCCAAGAGGAAGAAGGTGTGTGGTCTCCTCCTGCAGGTGCCGCCGTTCCCCTGGTGAAATCCGTTCTACTGGCAGTGAGACGTCCCTGGGTCGCCTTGAGCAAGGACATGATACAACCCCTTTCACCATCCGGACTGCTTCTGCTGGAAGCTTTTCTGCTCGTCACAGGTTCTACACTATTTCTCAAAAACATTCCAGCATGCACGTAGGAAACGTGTATCTCATATCCCAAATGTCCTTAGCAGCTTCTTTCATTGAAAGGCCAACAGCCTTCCTTCTCTTGACTGTTCTTCTCCAGACATTCTTCTTTCTAACTGGTCTGAATGTCCACTGACAGCATCCAGTAGCCGTGAAGGTAGACCATAATCATATCTCCGCCGACTAAGGGCTGCAGAAGAAGCATTCCGAAAGTGCTGAAAGCAAATGAAATCATGTTTTATTGCTAGAAACTGGAGACTGTTTGGCATTTAGTAAAGCAAATGTTTGACCGAAGGGCACTATTGTACTAGTGTTAGTCATGAATCTCTGCTATGTTTGTTTTATTAAGTTCCAAGATTTTACTCTCTGATGAATAGTGTTCCCACAGTGAATGTGAAGGGCCCATGGGGAAGAATTACAGCATCTGTAGTAATGGTATGTAATGAACGCAGTGAGGGCAGAAGAAAGGCTGCCTGGTTGTCGCAAAGGACGCAGGGCGTGTGCTTCCTCACATGTATGTGAGAAACTCAACTTCCTCAGCCTTTCACATGTGCTTGACTTAGGCTTACTCATTAGATTGAAAAATCCCTAAGTAGAGAAGTTTTATAGTGTTTTATTACCACAAAATCAAGCATGACACAGCACCGTAATTTATAAGGTACATATGGTTAAATTGGATGGATGGATGGATGGATGGATGGATGGATGAATAGATGAGTAGATGGTTGGATGCATAAATGAGAATTCAAAAGACTTAACAGTCCGAGTGCAGTCCTGGGAATCCTTCTTCCCTGTAAGGGACCCTTGGTGATGATCAAACCAGATGAGGTAACGTGGTCAGGAGCTGAAATAACACTAATCATCAGTCTTAAGAGAAACTTCACCATTGATGTCTAGAGTATGGCTGAGTTTAGCTCCACCTGTTTCTAAATGTGGAGTCAGGCAAGTCAAGGGCATTTAATCAGATGATATTAGTTCAGGACAAAACTTGTCAACCTATCCTGACCCCTGGTTCACTCCATTGGTTTCAGAGTCACTGCCTTCAGGAATGTATTCCTCACCTCTAGGTAAATTAAGTGCACATCCCACTTGCCTTATTGCACAAGAATAGGCTATAAATTGCTACGTAAATGTCATGTTGTTTCAAGTTCTCTCCACGGTGTTTGAAATCTAGTATAATATATTAAAATTGCCAGGGATGTTATCTCTTAATAGGTAAAGTCACTCTCTGTCTGGAATCCAAACTTTTTTTTTTTTAAGATTTTATTTATTTGAAAGACAGAGTGAGAGAGAGAGAGTGAGCACAAGCCAGGGGAGAGGAAGAGGGAGAAGGAGAAGCAGACTCCCGCCCTGAGCAGGGAGCCTGATGCAGGAGTCCATCCCAGGACCCTGGGACCATGACCTGAGCCAAAGGCAGACTCCCAACCAACTGAGCCACCCACCCAAGAGGCCCTGGGATCCAAACTTAAAACAGATCCAGTATAAGCTCTCTCAGGATAAGCCTTTACGTATATTCCTGTAGTCAAGAGATTGGGATGTTACTATATAATCACTGTATGGTTCACCACATAAAAAATACTGGAAGTAAGTAGGGAGATACATAAATAAATACATAGAGCATTATTTGCCTTATTAATTGGTAGGACCTGTCTATAAAGATCTAGTATAATCATTTTTTTATATCTGCCTAGATATATTCAGGGTGGGAGGGTTATAGGGGAGCATTTGGAGAACAGAAGCCGTAGCAACTCGCCAACATTATCTTTTTCTCTCTTTATTGAATTTAAACAAGAAAAAAATAGTTTTAAAAAAGACCTTTCCATTTAAATATATCTGTAAAGATAGGGGCTATGAGATACACTCAAAGATTATTAATTTGTATTCACATTATCTTGTGTTCTCGTCCAAATGACACATTAATTTTTTTCTCTTCTTTATTTATTTAAAGTACAGTCCATGTCAGCTGCCTCCACTTTCCTGCTCATTTATTCTTCAACCATATATATGTGTTTTTTTGTCTTACTGGCTTTTTATTTAGTTTATAAGTTTTCACTAATTCTTATATATATTATTTTTTTCATCAGAAAAGCATATTTTAATATATCTAAAGTAGAACTCTAAGCATATAAATATTTATACTACTTTATTGTAAGTCAGTGTTTTTCTTATTTATAGGCAATCGGAATGAAAAAGTATCATTGGGATTATTAAACTCTGGAACTGGAAGTCTGATTCATATAATTAATCTAGAATTACTTTGAGAGCATTTCAGCTATTTGTCCATGGATTTTGAAAGGATGCAGAAGTCAGATTTATGAGAGCTTGGGTAATTGTGCTTTTAGGCATTTATTTAAAATGGTGTCATCATAAACATTTCAGTATATTTATGTTCTTTATGAACTTAGGTCTTGAGTAATTAGATGTAATGGAAAGAGTACTTGGTTTCTTAGCAGCCTGTTACAAGCCCTTGATGGAAAAAATATTTATTGTCTCAACAGTCTCCTCAGCCACCACTATCATCATAACCTCAGTGACCTATTCCGTACTTTGCTCAGTGCATGATCCTTAATGGGGGCTCCGTGAACTGCATGGGGTTGAAGAGAAAATGAGCCAAAAGAAGTGGAGGGAGATAATGTAAACTGTACTTGAAGGAGATGGATAGATGAAAGAAAAAAAAATAAATGAGGTGTTATTTGGAAGAGAACATGAGTACAAAAAAAGCATTTATAAAGACCATTGATTTCTCACCTGTTATAAATGCAACATAAATTTGTTATAAGAAATTTAGAAAATTCAGAGAAATGCAAAGAAAATTAAAATCCCCCCTCATCTCATAAGCTAGAATTAAATTTTAATTTGTTTCACTGTATACCCACATGTACACACTCGCACACACTCATTTATATGATTCTTAGGACAAATTTAAGATATTTTACTCATGACCAGAGATTTTCCCTTGTAACTTATTGTTTTTTCAAAACATCCATCTTATATATCTATCCATCCATCTGCCCTACTCTTTTACTTCTACTTTAGTAAACTACTAAGGACACATGATTACTATACCTGGAAATGAACCTAGATCTGTGAATCCACTGGCCCTCATATGAACTCCAGGAGCAGTAATGGAACTGACATTAGGTGACACCAGATGACACGTGGAAGCACCATCCTCAAATTTGAAAAACACTGCTCTGGACAAGAAATACAAGAAAGACAATAAAATCTTCATTCCTATCAATATTTATGTTTTTCAACTAGAGAAACAGGTGAAAGAACTTGCGTTGACTTTCAAGCACATCTTCTAACTTATAATTGCATATATAATCAAAATTAAGCCTTGAAGCTGTATTATGCCCTTTGGAGCCCCCAGACTAACCACTTTCATTAAGAGGCAGGACCTTATTTCTAAGGCAGATAATTAAAACTTGTTGTAATAAAGATGGAAATGATAGTGTCTTATGCTAAGTCCGTGGGGATTTGTAGCTGAAGTAGGTTGAGGCTTTAATAGTGAAAAGATGTTTTTGATAAACCTGCCTGGGGCATGCTAATAGATAGGTCTCTCTGAACTTAATTTGGAGAAGTATAATAGCTTGTGAAATGTGGGGGGAAACTACTGAAAACTTTTTTTTAAGTTTTCTTTTTAAGATGTGCTATAATTTTCATGCAGGGAGTAGTTTTTAAATATTCATTCAAGCATTTAATAGCTATTTTATAATTCCTGGTATCGTGCAAGGTGCACACAGTGGGGAGGATCAGAGAGATGAGATGTATCTATGAACATAAGCTTTCCTGCCCATGGGAATCTCACAATCGCCTGCTCCCATAATGCATGCTCTGATAAGACATCATGCACATAGTTTATCCTTAAAGAATTCTTATTGAACTAGAACTCTAAAGAACCTAACCGCAGTTCTATGTTTTAAAATTTGAAATTCTAATAATGTTGAGGAGAGTCAAATATCTTCCACTAAATTTTATTATCCATGAGGTCAAGGACATATTATTTTTACTCTACACTGAAATCCCTATGCAATGGCTGCTTACAATAGGCACTCAATAATTTGAACAAATGAGCCAATCGTCCCAGTCATCCTGGCACAAGGATATGGAATTCCCATTGCTGAAGTGCTGTTTTTTTGTTTTGTTTTGTTTTGTTTTGTTTTATGGATTTAGAAATTATCTCCAGCACAGAGCCTGCTGAAATGTAAATATGTATTATCTGAGGGGTATTTAATAACTGAATGCCTTTTTTTTTTTAAACAGCAACAGTATTGGGTTAATGTATGAGATAACTCAAACTTTGAAAGCAGACCCTGGGGGGCAGAGAGAAGTGTTGGATGTACTTTGATATCTTAGAAGGGAGTTTTAGATTTGGAAAGAGTCTCAGAATATTAGAACTAAAAAAGCCCATAGATTTCCAGATATGTCTCCTAAGGCAAGGAAAATCAAAGCAAACATAAACTACTGGGACTTCACCAAAATAAATAGCTTTTGCACAGCAAAGGAAACCATCAACAAAACAAAAAGGCAGCCTATGAATGGGAAAAGATATTTGCAAATGATATATCTAAGAGGGGAGTAATATTCCAAATATAGAAAGAACTTATACACCTTACCACTAGAAATCGCATAAATAATCCAATTAGAAAATGGGCAGAGGGGATCCCTGGGTGGCGCAGCGGTTTGGCGCCTGCCTTTGGCCCAGGGCGTGATCCTGGAGACCCGGGATCGAATCCCACATCGGGCTCCCGGTGCATGGAGCCTGCTTCTCCCTCTGCCTATGTCTCTGCCTCTCTCTCTCTCTCTGTGACTATCATAAATAAATAAATAAAAATTTTTTAAAAAACGTCTTAGAAAAAAAAAAAAAAAAGAAAATGGGCAGAGGACCCGAATAGATATTTTTCCAAAGACAAACAAACGGCCAAAAGACACTTGAAAAGTTTTTCAACATCATTAATCATTATGGGAATGCATATCAAAACCACAATGAGATAACCATGCTATACCCCTCAGAATGTCAAGAATAAAAAAAGACAAAAATAGCAAATGTTTGAAAGGATGTGAAGAAAAAGGAACCCTCACAAGAGTGTTATATGGGAATGTAAACCAATATATCCATTGTGGAAAATGGTATGGAAGTTTCTCAAAAAATTAAAAATAGAAATACCATGTGATCCAGTAATTTTAAAGAAAACTAAAACACTAATTTGAAAATGTATATAAACCCTACATTTATTGCAGCATCAGTTACCATAGCCAAGATAGGGTAGCAAATTGGGTGTTCATTAATAGATGAAGCAATACAATGGAATATCACACAGCCATAAAACAGGATGAAATCTTGCCATTTGTGACAACAAATGAGTTGTTATGGGTATTATGCTAAGCGAGATAAGTCAGACAGAGAAAGACACCATATCATTTCACTTATATGTGGAATCTAAAAACCAAAATGAACAAAAAAAAAGGAGAAACAGACCCATAGACATAGAAGATAAACTGATGGTTCCCAGAGGGAAAGGGGTGTGGTGGGATGGGAAACATAGGTAAAGCAGAGTGGGAGATACAGGCTTCCAGTTATGGAATGAATGAATCACAGGAATAATAGGACAGCAAAGGGAATACAGTCAATGGGAATGTAAAAGCATTGTATGGTGACAGGTGACAGCTATGCTCGTGGTGAACAACATAATATATAGATTTGTTGAATCACTATGTTATACACTTGAAACTGATGTCACACATGGCAAGATATCCTGTTTTATGGCTGAGCAATAATTCCATTGTATCGAGCCATTGGCCAATGGACACCTAGATCACTTCCATATCTTGGCTACGATAACTAATGCTGCACTAAATGTAAGGGTGCATATCCCTTTTCAAATTAGTTTTTTTTTTCTTTAATTTTCTTTGGGCAAACACCCAGGAGTGGATTACTAGATCACATGGTATTTCCAGCCATAATTGTTTTGAAGAACCTCCATACTGTTTTCCATAGTGGCTGCACTAATTTACATTTAAGTCGGTGGAGGGGGAGGATTTTAAACATTGGGATGAGTGAATGGGAAAGCATTTGACAACGTGAGGGAGTGGTTGGTCAGTGTTACTAGGTCACCTGTGTTTGCTAATTGTTGCTTATGAAACTGGGTGACAGACATCAAGGAGGGCACATGATGAGAGGAGGGCACATGATGAGATGAGCACTGGGTGTTATACTACGTGTTGGCAAATTAAATTTAAATGAAATATTAAAAAAAGAAAGAAAAAAATTTGGCTCCCATAGAGTCTTGGAAACAGATGCTGTTTCTTTATTGATGATTACATTTCAAAGGGAATGTTATCAGGTCCTTGAAGAAGACTTTTTGGGTGTAGGATATTTACATCACAAAGGGTCAGAGACAGATCCCAGCTTTTCTTTTCTTTTCTTTTCTTTTCTTTTCTTTTCTTTTCTTTTCTTTTCTTTTTTTAAGATTTATTTATTTATTCATGAGAGATAGAAAGAAAGGCAGAGACACAGGCAGAGGGAGAAGCAGGCTCCTTGGAGGGAGCCCGATGTGGGACTCGATCCCAGGACCCAAGAGTCACGCCCTGATCCGAAGGCAGACACTCAACCAGTGAACCACCCAGGCACCCAAAATCCCAGCTTTTCTAAAGGAAATACTCTAAGGAAAGGGAGGTCAGGAGCCTATATTCAGGAAGTATCTTGTCTGAAGTAGAGTCGAGGTCGGGGGACATTCAATGCCCTCATCTGTAAAGAGGAGGTAACCAAATCATATCTTGAGAAAGTTTGGAAATTATATGGGTTAATATCATCAATACTCTTTTATCTGTAGAACTTAATATCATACAGATATCAAATACTAGAGAGCCTATGAGAGCTCATCAGATAAGACGAGCTTTGGTTAAATGTGAAGATGATGAAAAGGATAAAACTCATAATTTCTCATAGATAACAAGGAGCTAACACATTATGTCTAATCCCCTAAAATTTATCATTATTTTTATTTTGCAGAGAAATAAACCAAGTCTCAGAAAGTTTAAGTCCTTTGTTCAAGGTTGAACACCAGCAGGGGTAGAGCTGTGATTCAACCAAAGAGCTGTCTAACCTCTAAGCCCTTGCTTTTTCCTCAAATACCAAACTTCTCAGAAACTTTATCAGGCCTGAGGCCAGAGACAACAAACCTATATAGTCATCCTGTCTGGAAACCTGAGAGGTCAACCTTACTGTTATTTTGTTCCCAAGTTTTGTTGATTGTGGGTGTTAAAATGAGAGGCAAGAATTGAGTGGACCTATTGACTGGACAATAGACCCATTCAACAAACTGCCAACCAGGAGCTCTAAAGGTGCCATTTGACATTTTCTGGGACAGGCCATGTGAGCACTTAAGGACATCAGTGCCCCATTAGGAGGAAGGCAGGTGACCTTTTCTTTCCTTGCCTTCTATACTTGGCATTAGCAAGAAAGAAGTGGGGTGGGCAGAGACAAGAAAAGCTCTCTGTCACAAGCAAGAGCCTTTTACCTCCTTGGGTACAGCTGGGCAAGAAGTATTTTATGAGAAGCCACATACAAAATAAAAGCTTTTCTTTTTTTGTTTAGACAGCAGCATGTGACTTTCTCTCCCACTCTGCTTATCAAGTCAAAGAAAATCTATTCAATAATGCTGCTGGAGATGTGATTTAGGAGGTGAACTCACCTCGCTGAGGTCAGAAGCTCTTTGCAGACAGAACTGGCCCTAGTGTCACAGGCTTGGGTTTTAAGCTACTTTCCCTAAGAGGTTATGACCAGAGGGAAAGCACTATTTTTTTTTTCCTCTGAGCCTCAATTTCTTCCCCCATGGAAAACTATAAACTAAATCACTCCTGAGATTGGTTTCTTACAGTCTTTAATTAGGGTTCGAAGGAGTCATCCAAATAATATTTCTTCCCAGAGGCCTTTTGGAATCACCCTAGCCAGAAGAGATCCTTCCTTCTCTGAATTCCCGTCCTGCTGACTCTTTGGACCTCTCGGATATACTTGCCCTGATCTTTGTTTGCGTGGGAGGCAGCCTTGCGTGATGGAACAAAACCTAGAGGCAGGCAGATGTGCCAAATGCTCACCCTGCTGCTTAGTACTTGCATGATGTGGAATCAATGATCTAACCTGTGAGCCTCAGTCTCCTCATCTATAAGATGGAGATGTAGTGGATATTTTTCAAATGTTTTTGTCTATATACCCCCTCCCCCCCGCCTAACACTTTAAACAATATCTTTCCTTTAATTGGGGAGTTTCCCATCTAGAAGTCCCTCTCTCCAAATTCAAAGTACATACTCGCTTTTCCAGCCCTTCCTTGCACATAGGGCTCAGTTATCTGATCAAACCCTCCATCAATCAGATACACAATCTCAGGACTTTGATTTGAATGTAAGGAAACAGATGCCATGAAGAATCCATTTTTTGACAAGGGTGATGATAGGGTCACTCAGGTCCCAAGGAGAGGGTGTTGGGGAATTAGATGTTCATGTTGGCCACGCAGGCTGTAGTGCTCTCCCCTCGGCAGGCAGGCCGGGGGCTGTGATTGGCATCAAGCCTGACCAAGAGTAATCCGAGAGTGATACTGCAGCGCTCTCCGAAATGCTCAGAGCTACTGAATATCCTTTAATGAATTCCCCTGTTGCTCAAACTCACTGCAGCAGGGCCTCTGTTGGCAACTGGAATTTCTGTGGTGTCAGGTTGGTTTGAGGGTTAAATCAAGTCAGGAATGTACTGAACTTAATGCCTGGAGCAGAGTGGGTGCTTTATACATGGCATTTGTTTTACTATCTTTGCATATTCAATCTTGTCAAGTACGTGAAGAGCTCTTCGTACGTAGACCACTAGCCATGCCATATCAGGGTACCATGGTGAGTCCTGAGAGGGCATCAAAGAAACCCTCATAATTATCTTTCCCTGAAGGACCTTACATCTCAGTAGGAGAGACAGTAGAACATGAGCTCATGTGTTAGGTTATCTATATTCCCATCCTATCTTTTGCAGCTCTAAAGCTCTCCCACCATTTTTTTTTTTTAACACTAGGCAATCCTATACCTGTGTTATGTTCTCAGCAAAATAATACATAAGTTCCCACCTTATATAGTTTATGTAAATATTACATGAGTTAATTCAACTAAAACATTCAGAATAAAGCTTGGTACATAGTAATTGCTCAGTAGATGCCAGCTCTGAGGAATAGGAGATTGCTATGTCCACTGAGAGGTGGTTCATGCTTGGGCACAGCTATCCAAGAGCAGTAGGAAAGGTGCTGTCTCTCACAAAGAAGGAATCTTCTTTCAGCATAGGGCTGTGTTTTGTTTTGTTTTGTTTTAATTTTATTTATTCATTTACTTGAGGGGGGGGAAGGGGCAGAGGGAAAGAGAGAGAGAGAGAGAGAGAATCTTAAGCAGGCTCCTCACCCATCACAGGGCACAATGTGGGGCTCAATCTCAGGACCCTTAGATCATGACCTGGGCCAAAATCAAGACTCAGATGCTCAACTGACTGGATCACCTAGGTAGCCCTGAGACACTATTTGAATTGCAGAATTTGCTCTTCTTGAATCTACATAGTCATTATCTGTCTAGGAATTTATTAACAGTTGTAATAGGGAAGTGTTGGTGACAATTTCCTACAGTACAGGACTAATTTTCTTCTCTACCCCAATGGTTTAGCTAAAACTCACTCTGTCATGGATGCAGTTGGATTTGGCCATTTAACCACCTAAAAGCATATTAGAAGCTTGCAAAGAGAATCCATAGAGGAAATGGAGCCATTTATGTAGATTTATTTGTAATTCAAACCTGAAACAGTCGAATCCTTAGTTATTGGGGGGCAATTGAACTGAAAAATATTGCCACTCCCAGAATACAAATTAAAGCTAAGGAAAGCAAAATAGTCAGCATATAAAGGTCCCCACCTGACAACCCATTTTCCACTTCAAAATTAAATCTAGTGTGATTAAATACAGCAGGTTGAGATATAAGAAATATGTGACACAGGGGATTAAAAAAGAATTAGAACATGAGTCAAACTTCTACATCTGTAAAAAGGGAAATTTACTTTTTATCTATGAAAAATGTGTCTCAGCTGATAAGTAATATACGCATTATCATAAGTATTATAAGTATATTTTTAAATTAGTTTTTGGTGTTTTATTTTCTACATGTCAAATAAAATCCCAGCAAATCAGTGTAAAATACACTTGGTTGCAATGTACACCAAGTATTCATAATGCAGTTAAATTCAGGTTTCACTGGATGCTCAAATGACATTTACTACAATATTGCTTGTTACAGCTGCTATTCTGTTAAACAATGATCTTCATGTTCTCTGCTTCCTCTCTGACTCAGCTCCCAGGGATTAATGCATTAAAATTAAAATATGGACATTTTATATTTGGGTAAAATTATATTATGTTTACTGACAGTCTCAAATATTACTTTTTCATGTTTATCTAAATTTTCCAAAGAGGTCTGGGGTCTTTACACTATTGGCTGACCACAAAGGGCAAAATTTCTTCAAAGATGGTTAGCCACCCAAGCCAGTTACACATTCTACTCCATAGTATACTCATGGTTATAGTTATAATAAAGAAAATACTCCCCTTCATCCTGTAAAAAAATAGCTTGATAAAATTGACGCCGAAGAAAGAATTACCATGTTTCACTAATGATTTTAAAAGTTACTCAACACAGAACTCCATGAATGGGAGGAGTCTGTTATCTGTGGCTGGGTCATCATGGCCATATCCAAACATAGACCTCTGTGGTAAAGGTTTACTAAATGCAATTTGATTTTTCCTTAAAGGTACTTTAATCTCAAGAGTACCTTTTTTTCCCCCCTTCCAAACATTCTGTTTATTTGAACTCCTAGTGGCTTGGACTCTGAATAAATAAAGCTGCATTTGTTTCTCTATAGAAATAGGATAACAAGGTAAGGATGCTCTTTTTTGATATGTGGGGGAATGTTTGCCCGCATTATAGAATAGGCCTAACAGAAATCTAATTGTTTAAGAGAATGACAGTTCTTCTGGACTATAACTCATAAAATAAGAAAACAGAGATGCACAAAAGATTTTGAACACAAAAAGTCAGGGCCAGAGGCTAGAGAGTGAGTAGCACATGGGGTGAGCCATTCTGGGGTCTTCTTTTTTTAAGATTTTATTTATTTATTCATGAGAGACAGACAGAGAGAGAGAGGGGGGCAGAGACACAGGCAGAGGGAGAAGCAGGCTCCGTACAGAAAACCCCATGTGGGACTCGATCCCGGGTCTTCAGGATCAGGCCCTGGGCTGAAGGCGGCGCCAAACCACTGAGCCACCCAGGCTGCCCAGTTCTGGGGTCCTTTCATTTAGGACCAGATTTATATCAGAAGCCAGTTGTGGGAGGACTGCCCTAAAAAGCAAAAATAAAACATAACCAGAAAAAGTAATTGGGGCTCCTGGGTAGCTCAGTAGGTTGAGTATCTGACTCTTGATTTCAGGTCAGGTCATGATCTCAGGGTCATGAGATCAAGCCCTGTGTCCACCTCTGTGCTTGGCAGGGAATCTGCTTGAGATTCTCTCCATCTCCCCCTGTTTACTCACAATCTCTTTCTCTTTCTCTCTCTCTCTTAAAAATAAATAATCTTCAAAAAAAAACCAGAATCAAACAAAAAAGTTGTGACCAATTTGGCAGCTTTGGGCCCTTATTCATTCAATGAAAACTTATTTCTAATATCTATTTTGGGGATCCCTGGGTGGCGCAGCGGTTTGGCGCCTGCCTTTGGCCCAGGGCGCGATCCTGGAGACCCGGGATCGAATCCCACATCAGGCTCCCGGTGCATGGAGCCTGCTTCTCCCTCCGCCTGTGTCTCTGCCTCTTTCTCTCTCTCTCTCTTTCTCTGTGACTATCATAAATAAATAAAAAATTAAAAAAAAATATCTATTTTGCCAAAAAGCCTACTGGTACAGTTTGATAACACTATTGAAGTGCTTTTTGTATCCACCTTGGAAGTTTTCATTTTTGATTCAAGGATGATAGCATTCAAAGCTGTAGATACAGGTTGACTTACATCAATTCTTTATGAAAAAGAATTTTAAATAAATTTGCTTGTGTGCGCAACATCGCTGGGGCTGTTGGCAGAGTAGAAGTGATATAGATGTGTTTTACGACTATCAGCGGCTCTAATCACAGTCATAGATCGAAAGGAGAGTGAGCAAATAGAAGTAAACTGTCAGGTGTTTCCTGGTACTTGAGAAGATTTTATTTGTGAGCACATGTGAGGTATATCAGTGAACTCCCAGAAATACATGCAAATCATGTTTTAAAGAGATGGTATAGAGATGGGGCAGTGAGGGCAAAGGCAGATATGCTGTTTGATGATTCTTGTCTTGACCCTTTGACTTTGTTTTCTCCAGGTTAATATGGCCTGGATGTAGAATGTTTACAAATATAAAGTTCCGAATCGTGTTGGGTGTATATTGGGAACTCAATAAATATTGTTATTCCTAGTCTATCAAAGATTGTTGAGTTATTTTCTGAGACTATTGGAAATTAAGGCTCCATCTACCTTAGGATAATAGGCCTTTGAATGTAAGAGAAAAATCTAGATGGTTTCTGTAAAGCTGTCCTTTATTTGCATATCTGTTTCCATAGCCTGCCTAGCCTAGTAGTAAAAAGAGACCCTGCACACCTGTGCTTAAAAGGGTCTTTTCCAGGTATGGACGCCTCTCTCTGGTGCACCTGATGCTGAGAGTTCACTATAACTATCAAACTGCAAAAGGGAATGGAGAGAGCTAAGTGCTGTTCATGGAGGGCTAAGGACAGACACTCATGGTTTCCTGCCACCATCTCTAAGCTTCTCTTTTGTCATCATTGTCCCCAAAGAAAAAGGGTTCCCAGTCAATACCATAGTATTACCAAACATGGCTGGGAGAAAGGCACTGATTAAAAGTAAAAAAGAGGAGTTGCTCTAGTACATGAAACTAGCCCTTCCGTCTTCCATTTATTTCTCTTTTCTTTTTTTTTTCTTTTCTTTTCTCTATTCCTTTCCTTTCTCTTCCTTCTTTCCTTCCTTCCTTCCTTCCTTCCTTCCTTCCTTCCTTCCTTCCTCCCTCCCTCTATTTTTTCCCTCCAAAACAAAAATAATGCTCTTTTTCTGATCAAACACATGGACAAATGAATCCCTTTAGGAATGCCTTTTATTTTAAGAACAATTGTTTGTGGGACACCTGGGTAGCTCAGCGGTTGAGCATCTGCCTTCTGCTCAGAGTGTGACCTGGGGTCCTGGGATAGCAGTCCCTAAGGGGAGCCTGCTTCTCCCTCTACCTGCCTGTCAACCTCTCTCTCTCTCTGTGTGTCTCTCATGATTAAATAAATAAAATCTTTAAAAAAAAATTATTCACTACCTGGAACACAAGGTGGCTTAAAAGCAGTCCAAATTTATAGCTACAGAGTTCTAAGACACTGATTTTTCTGAGAACTTTACGGTGGCTTCATCAGAGCATCAGAAGTCTTCCCCAGGACCATGAATCACTGCACAATTTCTATTCAAGTACTTTCTGTTCACAAAAGAACACAAGTGATTTCAGGCATCAGTAAGAACTGGAAATGGCAGTTCATCCTCTTTGTCACCCTCATTGTTTATCTTAAAGAAATATTTAGAAGTGGGAGGTGAGCAGGACTTTCATCTTACATTCTGTACTCTTGAGTGTAATTATAATTTTTATTAGACAAGAGCATGTAATGCATTTATAATTTTGTAAATGCTTCAAATAAAAGTGACAACTGATGAACAGTGGTGACTTGAACTTTAAAGGGCAGGAATGGCTTTGCGTGTCAGTGTTGATGACAATATTAACAAAGGAGCATTTAGCATATAATCTGTCAATCTCCACATTATAGAAAATGTATTTTTAGCACTAGTAAGTAGAGAGACATTAGAAACTCCATGCTAATGTGGTCTCAAATTGTTGAGTATGTGATGGGATCCAGAGTTTGATGCATTCATAACACGCTTTGAATCAGGAAAAATCCTAAGTGATTATTCTTTCTCTTTTACATTTTTAAATTAAGGTATATAGACATAAAATAAGTGGCACATTTCAAAATATTTAACTTGATAAGTTTATATCAATATCTATATATCCATTAATATATGGATATATATTATATATACTCAAACAAAAAAAGTTGTGACCCATTTGGCAGCATTGGGCCCTTATTCATTAAATAATTCCAATCCAAATAGTGAACTGTACATCTATCATCCTTAAAAGTTCCATGTCTCCTATAATCCCTTATTCCTGGCCTTCCTCACCACACTTCTCCAGGCCAGCATGGATCCATTTTCTAAATTAGTTTATTTTGCTTTAATTTTATGTTGTATTTTTTTAACATGAGTACAGTTGACACACAATGTGATGTTGTATGAGTTTCAGGTGTACAACATAGGGATTTGACAAATTTATATATTATGCTGTACTCACCACGAGCGTACGTCACCATACGGCACAACTGCAATATCTTCGACTGTATTCCCTATGCTGTAACTTTTATTCCTAAGACTTATTCATTCCATACCCGGAACCTGTATATCTCATCCCCCTTCACTCATTTTGCCCACTCCTCTCCCCTCTGCACTGTTATTAAAAATCAAATTTCCATTTATTCTGGCAGCCATCAGTTCTCAATATTTATAGGTCTGATTGGGCTTTTTGTTTATTCATTTATATTTTCTAGATTCCACATATAAGTGACATCATATGCTATTTGTCTTTCTTTGCCTGACAAACAACACATCCAGTTTTTTTAGCACCACTTGTCCAAAAGATTATTTTCAGTTGGTTTGCCTGCACTGTTATTAAAAATCAAATTTCCATTTATTAAGGGGCCTTTTTTGATTCCATCAATCTGTTTTACTGTTGTTGCATCCATACCACACTATGCTGATAATTATAGTTGTATACCAAGTCTTGAAATCTGGTAGTGTTATTTTTTCTTTTATTTCCTTGGAGCTATTTTAGATTCTTTGAATTTCCTTATGAATTCAGAATCAGCTTGTTGCTTTGTGAAAACAAAACAAAGCAAAAGCCTTCTATGGATTCGATTTGGATTGTGTGTTGAATCTATAAGTCATCTTGGGGAAAATTGACAATATTATTATGTCTTCAATTTTTAATGACACTGTAAATTGTTTTATTTTAATTTCTGGTTGTTCAACATAAGTATAAAGAAATGCACTTATACTAAATTTAGTTAACTCTAATAGATTTTTATGCATATTTCATTGGAATTTACACATAAACATGCCATCTTCAAATGAAAACCATTTTACTTCTTCATTTTCAGTCCTGAAATCTTCTGTCCTCCCTCCCTCCCTCCCTCCCTCCCTCCCCTTCTCTGCTTCTTTCTTCTTTCTTTCCTTCTTTTCTTTTCTTTTTCCTTCCTTCCTTCCTTCCTTCCTTCCTTCCTTCCTTCCTTCCTTCCTTCTTCCTTCCTTCTTTTTTTTTTCCTGATTGCACTAGCTAGAACCTGCACTATAATGTCAAATAGAAGAGGTGAGAGCAGATATCCATTTCTGATATTGGGGGAAGCATTCATTCTATCACCATTAAGTTGGCTACAAGATTTTCAAAGCTTTTGATTGGCTGGGGAAGTTTCCTTTTATTCTTGGTTTGCTGAATCTTTTCCTTAGGAACAGATGTTGGAGTTTTAGCAAATGGTCTTTTAGCATCTATAGAGATCATCACTTTTTTAGTATATTAATTTGGTAAATTACAGAGATTGATTTTCTAATGTTAGAAAATTGTTCCCTCTGCAATCCTGAGATAAGTCCTACTTGATCACAATGTATTGTCATTTAATATATCATTGAACTCGATTTGCTAACATTTGGTTTATATTTTTTTCTCTGTTCACTGGAGATATTCATCTGCAGTTTTCCTTCAACTATAATGTCTTTGTCTGGCTTGGGTATTAGGGTCATGCTGACCTCACAGAATGTATAGAAAAGTCTTTTTTCTTCAGTTTTATTGAATAGTTTGCTTAGAATGTCTATGATTTCCTCTTTATATGTTTGGAAGAATCAGTGAAACCATATGAGCCTGGAGTATTCTATATGAGAAATTTTTAATTACAAATTTAATGTCTTTAAACAGATGTAGAGTTACTCAGATTATCTATTTTTAAAAATTTCAGTTTTGTTGAGGTGTAATTATCAAGTCAAATTGTAAGATATTTAAAGTATACATCATGGTGATTTGATACTGATATACATTGTAAAAGGATTCCTCCCATCTAGTTAACTAGATCCATCCCCTCATATATTTATCTTTTTATCTTCTTTTTCTAACCCATGTGGCAGTTCTAGTTTGGTTTTGACGGAATAATTTTTTACTTGTTTTGTTGATTGTATTTTTTGGGTTTCTTATATAGAACCTGGTAATCTGATTAGAGACCAAATGTCGTGAATTTTATGTTATTGTGTGCTGGGATTTTTTTCCTTATTGTACATATTCTTGAGCTTTGTTCTAGAATTCAGTTTAGTTACTTCAAATCAGTTTGTTTCTTTTGGGTTTTGTTTTTCTTTTCTTTTTTCTTTTTTTTTCTTTTTTTTTTTTTTTTTTTGAGAGAGAGAGAGAAAAAGAGAGAGAGAGGAGGGGCAGAAGGAAAGAGAACATCTTAAGCAGGTTCTAGACCCAGCATGAAGCCCAACATGGGGCTCGATCTCACAACCCTGAGATCATGATCTGAGCTGAAATCAACAGTCAGATGATAAGCCACCCAGACACCCTGGGTTTTGTTTTTAATATTTGTTGACTATAATGAAAACAGCATTTTGCCTACAGTAATTATATTTCACTCTTGAGTCTAGACCTTTCTGCATATTTTACCCAATGCTCTCATGTCCCATGAATTATCTAATGTCCCAATCTCATAATTGAGAGGTTACACCTGGTCCTGTGTGAGTTCTGAGTACTATCTCCTCTAATATTTTGTAAAGGTTCTTTCTCTATCCTTGCGTCATTTCTCACATGCATATGATGATCAGAATTCTGATCAGTAATCAAGGTGGATGCTCTGCACATCTGAGTCTTCTCTCTGTGAAGTTTTCTTTTCTCTGATACTCTGTCCAGTAAACATTAGCTGCCTCAGTCTCCGCAGTCTCAACAAATTCACCTGAGTTCCCACTCCCTACATGACCTGAAACTTCTTTCAAGATGGCAAGCTAGGACAATTGTAGGACTCACTTCATTCCTGATGGTTCAGAGAAAAAACAAGAAAGGAAAGTATACAGTAGAGACCAGATACAACCCACAAAGTATACAGAGACTTTATTAACCCTTGCCCTAGGGTAAGGCTTGCATTCACAAGTCATCTTTATGGTCAAACACAGTTGGAGTTATAGCCATCTTGCTTACATCCCAAGCAGCAGGAAGGAGAAAAGAAGAAAGGACAAGAAGGACATGCCTCCCAGGTGAGGCAGTTCCTTTTAGGGCTCCATGCTGAAGCCCACTGCAGGACTTCAACTCAAGACCCTGAGATCAAAACCTGAGCTTAGATAAAGAGTTGGACACTCAGCCATCTGAGCCACGCAGGCACCCTGGGAGCTTTCCTGATGTCTTACACATCACTTATTTTTACAATGCGTTGGATTGAACTTTACCACATGGCCAGATCCAGCTGCATCAAATCTGGAAACATGGTCTTTTGGCTGAGAGCATTATCACTCCTCATAAAATTGGCATTCTGTTGTTAACAAAAACAGATGTTAGATAGGCAAGTATCCGTCTCTTTTGCAGGTCTGATAATGAATCATTTAAGCTCTCTAGGCTGCCATTCCAACATCAATAAAGTAAGAGTCCTAGCAGTTGTGAATAATACAAGCTTATGTAATTAAAATGAAATGTAAATTGAAGAACTGGTCACAATTCTGAAATGAGTTGAAAGCACAATGAATAATGATTGTTCAGCATATACTTTTAGGTCTTTTATTTTGAATTTCTGTATTGCTTGTATATAAACATGCATTCACTCCTACTGTTTTCGGTTCTTTTAAGGTCAGGGCCATGTCTTATTTCTTTTACTATCTCTAGTGCTCTTCAACTGTGGTAGAGGTAAAATTGACATTTGGATTTTTGTTTTAAAGTAAATATACCGAGTCACATTATTTTGCTTTAAAATCTATACCATAAGGAAGAATGCACTTTTTCACTCATGAATTATTACTGAGCACATGCTGCAAGCCAGGCAATGTACTAGGTGATACTAGTGAATGAAACAGATGAAAATCCAGATTCTCAAGCAACTTATATCCTAGTACAATGAAAGAAATAATAAATATATAAATAATAAAAATATATATCATGTTCAATGACAAATGTTATCAATAAACAAAAGTAGAATAAACTAATGCTGGATAAGGAATTTTGTGTGGAGGGAGTGGGGATTAAAAGATTGATTGATTGATTGATTGATTGATTGATTGATGAGAGAAACAGAGAGAGAGGCGGAGGGAGAAGCAAGCTCCCTGCAGGGAGCCTGATGTGGGACTTGATTCCAAGACCCTGGTATCACAACCTGAGCTGAAGGTGGATACTCAACCACTGAGCCACCCAAGTGCCCTAGGGTTAAGAATTTTAAAGAGCTATTCAGGGAAGTCTTCAAAGATAAGGTGTGATATGAGAAAAAAAAAAAAAGTAAAAGAAAAAAAAAGAGGTAAGAATGCCACATAGGTAGCTGGAGGAAGAGTATTCAAGAGACAGAAGATTTCAAATGCAAGACACATGGTGGACATGTTCAAGTAATAGCAAGGGAACTGCTGGCATGATTAGACCAAAAGAAGTGAGGGAGAATTGGGGCACCTGGGTGACTCAGTAGGTTAAACATCCGACTTGATTTAGCTCAGGTCATGATCTCAGGGTTATGAGATTGTGCCTCATTTTGGGCTCTGCATGGAATAAGGAGCCTCCTTGAGATTCTCTTTCCCTTTCCTTCTGCCCATCACCTGCAATGTCCCCCCCCTCCCAAATAAATAAATAAATAAATAAATAAATAAATAAATCCTTAAAAAAAAAAGAAGTGAGGGAGACTAAAGTGAAAACTTAGCACTTGATGTGAAATCTTGTAAGCTATTATGATGACTTTGGCTTCTACTCCGAGTGTCAAGGGAAGCCATTGGAAAGTTTTGCACAGAAAAACAATACAATCTGGCTGACCTTTCAGAAGGATTACTCTGATCATTATGATATGTATAAATAGAAGATGTGCTGGGGTAAAGCAAGAAGATTAGTTGGAAATTAATGCAATAATGTGGAGAGAAACCATGATGTCTGGGACAAGGTGGGAGAGGTAAACTTAGAAAGATTGTACTGTGCATACATTCTGAAGGTAAAGACAACAGACTTTGCTGATATATTGAGCATGGGTATTGAGAACAAAAAGGAGGTCAAATTGCCATGAAATTCATTTGGAAGGATAAAACTCAGTAGAACACACTGAGTTTAAGATTCCTATAATAGACCCATGTGTAGAGGTGACCATGAGATTGGCTTTCAGTGGAGAGTTGCAAGATGGAGATATAAAGTTTAGAACTGTCAACGTATAGATAGCATGTTCAGTATCCAGGAAATCATGTGAAGAAAGTATTTCAAGGAGGAAGGAATGATCGATTATGTGGAAAACTGCCAGCCAATCAAGTTAGTAACTGAGAATTGATTATTGGGTGAGCTACATAGAAGTCATGTTTGATCTCGACAATGGAAATTTTACTAACGTGTAAGGAGAAAATATTGATTAGAATAAATTGAAAGGATAATGTGTTCCTATCACAGATAATGGGATAATCTCTGTAGTATATAAATAGTTTAAAGAAATTGAGAAGAAAAAGAGCAGCAACCCACAAAAAAAAAAAAAAAAAACAGGCAAAGGCTTTGTATCTAAAAACTGTTAACAGAGAAAGAAATAACAATGCTCTTTAACCATACAGAAAACGTGTTCAATGGCACTCATAATTATAGAAATACAAATTAAAACCACACTTAAATATGATTTTTTGTGGATCTATCAATATAAAGTATGACACAGTTGGCAAAGTTTCAGGAAAATAAGTTTCATACGTTGTTGGTTGAAGGAGAATATGGAATAGCTCCTAAGAAGCAAAACTTGACAATAAATTATGGATGCATTTGCTCTCTGAGCAAGCAGTCTACTACTCAGAAATTATTCTGCACAGACACTTGCACAAATATGAAATGCCACATGTAGTTCTGTTTGTATGACAGTAACAAGCAACTGTCCATCAAGAGAGGAATGGGGAATAACTGATGACATGCAGCCATTAGGAAAAAAAAATAGAATGAAGAAATTCTTCAAACATTGACAGTGGAAAGATCTTCAGGTTATGTCTTTGAGTAAAAACAAATAAAAGGCAGGAAAGACTGTATGGTGTACTGACTTCTGCAAAAGAAAGGATCAGAAAATTAGAAACTCACAGAAGGGTTCATATATGAATTGGGAGGAGCAGAGACAGAAGCAAGATTTCTTTGTTCATAGTTTTCTACATTGTTTGAATTGTGGCATTGCTTCTTTTGAAAAGAGAGAGATGGGAGGAGAGAAGTTAGAATGAATACGGGCACACTGTTTGGGGCGATTTGCTGTAATAGGGAGTAAAGAGGCAGTAAGATTGGAGGAGCATGTGGGGTTGAAAGGCTCCTCAATTTTATTTTCATATTTATTTTAAAGATAGGGAACTCTCAGTATTGTGTAGCCTGATGGCACCAGTCCGGCAGAGAAAGGGAAGCTACAGATAGAGAAGAGAAAGGAATACCTGAAGTGACCTCCCTGAGCATGAAGAACTCCTCAGAGCCAGCGCACAGGGGGTGGGCGGGCTTGGACAGGAGCCCACACCCTTCATCTACAGGCAGGAAGGGAAGGCTATCGTACAAGAGAGGGGACTGCCATGGACTGAATTGTGTCCTCACCCCCAAAATTCATATGCTCAGGCCTTAGCCCCAATCTGATGGCATTTGGAGGTCCCTTTGGGCGATAAGCTGACTGAGAAGAGGGCATGAGGATAGGGCCCTGGCGATAGAAGTGGTGTCCTTATAAGAGGAGTCATGAGAGAACTTGCTCTCTTTCTCCCCCATTATGTGTGGACACAGCCTGAAGGCAGCTGTCTGCAAGCCAGGACGACAGCTCTCCGCAGACCCCGACGGTGCTGGCATCCTGATCGTGGAGCCCCCAGCCTCCAGGACCGTGAAAGACAAATTGTTGTTGTTCATGCGACTCGATCTATGTTAATTTGTTGTAGCAGCTCAAGTAGACCTAGACAGAGACCCAAGGGCCAGATAGGATTGCTGGAGCCTGTGAAAGTCATGAGTTAGAGTTTTAGTTTTAATAGCATATTCATGGTTCTTTTATATAAATTGAGTTAGTGTTTGATCAATACTGTCATTGTCTCTGGAATTCATTTAACTGCATTTAAATCTTTAAGGAAGCAAAGTTTCTTGCAATCGTTCTAACAAAGGTACCTTCCTTTAACGCTCATTCCTAGTCTTCAGTTTAGAATCTGTATAGTCCTCGCGGTCGTTGAAAAGAGACTTTTTAATATCACAGGGAGGCCCCTTGCCCTTCTTAGCGAGTAGATATTTAGATAGAAACATAACTCCACGATGACAAGATACAGGATGAGCGTGAAGATGTAACTTAAATGTTATGGTAACAGGGATATAAATTTTATATTCATTATCTTCTGTGCCTATTAACAAGAAGTAATGGCTAGCTCGGGGCCTGTCTTCTCAAAGCACCCCAGTGAACAGATTGCCTTTATTTCAAGCTCCTTCATTAACTGCTTATTAAGACTGATAGTCTCTGAATTGAGGTCTACTTTTCTACCAGGGCAGAACTACAGAATATGGGGCTTATCAATTTCCAATTTGATTCAATTGAGCTCTCAATGACTTTCTTATTGAATGAGTAAACACACACGCAATTTTACGCTCACAAATTGCTCCGGAATAATAACCAGTTGAATTATGTGGTTATCTCTTGCTCTGTTTCTAATTATTCCCTCCCCAATGCACACATTCACATACACATTCACACCATCACCCAACTATAGTGAACACTCCTCCAAGACAAGGGGGGCTAATAATGTCTTTGACCAAGGCCTCAGCACCTGCTCTGGGTCCCCAGGTTGGGACCAGGCTAACTGAGATAACAACCTGGGGAGCCCTTCCAGAAAATCAGACTCAAGGGTGGTTTTGCAAGTGACGCAATGTGCATGCTTCCCTGACTGGCCTCCCTCTTTTCAGTCTTGCTTCCCTCCATGCTTGTTTCCACCTTGAATCCAGAGTGCCAACGGAGTCAGGCGCTATCCTGCTTACCACTGTCATCCTCCTCAAATCAATCCCAAAGGTCCCCAAGTTCTGTATACCCTAGACATCAGCTGGCTCTCCCATCCCCCGAATCTCAAGGATCGGCTCCAACTCCTGCACACTGTCTTATGGACAGTCTCACACTCTCTCCCACATTCCTGCAGGCTCCAGAGTCACCTCTGGCTCCTACACCCTCTCTCCATTGAATTGCTGCTTTACCCTACATCCTGAGTCTAACGGCCAGGTCTGTAGGTCCATCTCTGCGCTGGTATCACAACAGATGTGGAATTGGGACTCTCTCTTTGATGTCTACAAGCATAAAACAAAGTAGGAATAATCCTACGTGTCCTTTGTCTTTGTGGTAGACAATATTGATATTTTGGGGGGAGAAGTGAGAAAAGGACATTTTCAACACAGTGAAACAAACAAATTGCCTGTTTTATAACTTCTTTGCCCCCATTCGTATTTCTCTCCCTGCTCTTTTATCTCCCCAGTTCCTTCTCATTTTCTCATGTCCTCAAACCATGAAAGCCTGTTTCTTTCCGATACAGATCGATTAGCTTTCTCTCTTCTTAACTTCAGTGCTTGCTACCGGCCTTCCTCGGAGCCTTGCTTCTTAGCCCAAGTGTGGGTATATCCCTAACCAGAGCTCATTTCCTTCCTAACAGGGATATCAGACAACCACTAATAGCTTTTCTTTCACCTCACCATTCTAAAAATCCTTTCCTCATCTTACCATATGTCAACAATGTCCTCTGCTGAAACTTCACATCTTTGTTCTTGCCAAACTCAACTTCTTGGGATTCCCTCAGGTGGTCCAGGGCCCTCTCATTTCTGGCCTTTTGAAGATGTTACTACCTCTGCTTGGAAGCTCCTTCACTTGCAACCCTTCTCTGTTCACTTAGGTAATCCCTCTGAATCTTTTAGGTCTCAACATAGAGTTCATTTCCCAGCTTCCTCGACAGTAGAGCAGAGGCTCCAGGTATGTAGGTCTGGAAGACTCAGAGCACTTTCAGGTATATAGACAATCCAATTACTCAGATGAAGTCTTCTGACCATTTTTCTTTTCTTTGATGACAGGGACGTTCCCATATCCAACCACCATTTCCTAAGACAAACTTTGTACTCAAGAGTATTTCAATAAATAGTAAAATGCATAAATGCATGAAGGAAGAAAGAGACAAAAATTTAGGGTTTTATAAATTGTTTTGTCTGAAACCATAAAACTCTTTCTAGTTCACTGCAAATGTCTTTGATCAAACTCAATATTTCTCTTTGTGTAATCCTCTTAGCCTTTTACTGCATTTAGAATTCAAGAACATTTCAAATGCAGGGACCTACATATAATCAATTATTATTTTAGTTTGTACACTTATGTGATTCCTCTTAAGAAAAGTGTTTGGTTCGAATAAAGCTACTGGGAAGATATTTCTAAGCTGAAAATCCATCTTTTAATGCGGTATATTCAAAACCAATTTAATTCACATCTTCTTTTACTATATCCAAATTTGACATGTTAGAAGCAGTGCAATTTTCCATTCAGCAAAGTTTGAGTGTTCATCAAAACAGATAGATCATTTATATTGCCGCTCAGAGATAAATAAAATAATTTAGCAAATTGAATTGTGATGTCTTTCTCAGTAGGGATAAATCTTCTGTTATTTGTTGTGATTTGTCACTTCCCTTGGCTTTTCTTAGTGTTGTTTCCTTCAGCTGCCTTTTTTTTTTTTTTTTTTTTCCTCATGGAGTATCACATTTTGAATTTGGTCCAGTTCTCTTTCAGGACCAATACTTCCTGAACTGAAAAAAGAAAAACCAATGATTAATGCATCTTGACAGCAGAAGTTTACTGTTTATATTTAATCATGTTAAAATTAGTAAAATAATTTGCATTTGATGAAAGTATCATATGATGGAATGGTGTAAGCATACTTTAATATTAGACAAAACACAATGACTATCATCAAATACATTAAAATTATGCAGGAACATGAAAAGTGTAACACTAATTTAGTCATCCAAATATGGGTTTGGTAGTTTCAATATTCCATATTTCCAGATTATTAACTCCATTACTCACCATCCTGTCAAAGACTTAGCAATTGTTGACACAGGCATACTGTTTTTCCTCTCTGAGGGTTGTTATTTTGGGATAAATTATTCTTTTATAATAAACAATGTTTAGGAACACATGGTTTCTTGACCTAAAGTATTTTGGTACAATATAACAAACATAAACACTGTCATGGATTTAAGCTGTTGAGCAAAAAACATTATATCAAAAGTTAGGTCATTAATCGACAGAGTCCCAATTTTCATACTATGGAGAGATTAATTGAATAATATTTAGTCTATGATTTAGAAGAAAAAGTCCCTGGTTTGTATGGGCATAAAATTACTTAAAATGCCAGAAGTCATAGAAACATTACTTGATTTTTTCTCTTATCTTTTTTTAAGGGATTAACCCATAACCTAAAAAAAAAAAAAAAAGCCATAAATCCAGTTTTGAAACAAATGAGTAATAAGTACATCTTTTTAAAACTTTGGTAATAAAGTTAAATTCTATGCTAGAAGCTAAGCTACTTTGAAGCAGTTTATAAGCCATAGGCTTATGAGTATAACGCCATTCAATTAATGTATTGATCAGGGTCAAGTCAGAAAGGTATGGAATACACACATTCAGTAATTTGAGAAGAGTTTAATAAGGGAACTATTTGCAAAGTACACTCTCCTAGGCTAGTAACAGCAGGACTTACTGGGCCATCTTGAAACCAGATGAAATAAAGGAGGAGCAGCTGGTACATCCCAGCAGGTGTTGGGGGTGGGGGGAAGGTGTACAGAGAGCAAGAGATGTAAGTGACCTTTGGTCAAGGAGTGAACTCAGCTGCAGCCAGGCCTGGGGGAAGAGCCAGGCCTCTGGGAAGGACTTAAACACTTCATCTCTCTCTTCTCCTCCCTCTCAACTCAGCCAGAGCACCCTAGGGGCTGAACCCAACCCAGAAGCTGGAGAGCTTGGAAGCCTTTAAGGCTCTTGGTGTAGCACCCAAGACAGAGCAGGGAGTGTAGAAGGATGCAAGGAGGGGCAAACAGATACACCCCCCAGTAACCATGGGAAACTGGAATGTGTGTTGATAGAGCAAATGAGCAAAAATATTGATTTACAACTTTCATTGCACTTAATACTGATCATATCCTAGTTTGTTTTGAATATAAAAATAGTTTTATGTCCTGCTGTGTTTTAAAATTTCGTCATATTAGTTTCTAGAAGGAAGAGCTTCATTTTCACTGACAATTATTTTCTTTTTTTTTTTCTTTATTTCTCAGAGACTTGTCATGTGTAAACACATACCTCTGATAACAAATTTGCTGAGGGCTCTATCTATGGGTGGTTATTTGAGGACTGCAAGACCGTGACATAAAGGGACAGGGAGATTTATTCTCACCATTTTGGAAGTACAGAGGACTTTCTAACCTGCATTTCATATGGGATGGGTGTATGTGGGGGGAATGTAAACATCATGCTGGTGACTGATCTTCCCTGTCTGGGGGAAACTGACAGATCTGGATTCTGTACATCCGTGTCCTACTTTGAAGGAATTTTCTCTTTCCCCATATCCAAAATAATTCTTTAAATGATGGACTTTACAAAGCCAGTGTATAACTGGGAATGACAGGATTTACACTTTAAAATGGATTGCATGTACTGAATTGAACAGTATTATGTAAGCATAAAGATAGAAGCAATAAATCGCAAACAATTATGTAGATATCCTTGCAGGGGAGCCCTGATGTTTATGCCCAGCCTCTTCTAGCTAAGGGTTCGGTGAAGTCTTTAGTTCGATGTGGCTGTTGGAAACATCTCTTTTCTAGTCCTGACTCTTCCTTTCTTCATCTCCTCTGAGTAACGACCAGGACATTATCTGAGCTGCGATGATTTTCATCAAGCTCATTGCTTTACTTGAATCAAAGCCAATGTGGTTACTTCAAAGATAGAAGAACAGTTGTTTCAATATCAGACATTAATCAAAGCTCTTTCTACCTGCATTTTTTATGGCATCTGCATTCTCTACTGTACAGAGCCCAGTGCCCAGGAAATGTTGGAGGACGGTTGCCCTTGTGTGCTTTAGCCAAGCTTGGAGTCATGGGATGAGATCCCTTTTTGAGCTAGAGCAGTGGTTTTCAAAGCTCTTCATACATGGGCCAGCTACATCTACTTCACCTGTGAAACTTTTTTAAAAGCACAGATCCCCTGAAGTTTTATTCAGGATATTGGGCTGCAGTTCAGGCCCCCACGTATTTAAAATCTCCTAGGTTTGTAACTTTCCCCTTCCCCATGAAGCTCTAGATAACTTTTGGCACTTCTCATTGCATAACTTATTACCTTTACTAAGAATGCAGAAAGAACTGAGAGCAGGCTCTAAAGAAGCAGAGGTTTTAGGGCTTTATTTGCATGGCCTCCATGAGTGCTCTGGGTTGCAGGAAGTTTAGAGTGGGGCGGGGGCCAGGTTATAGTCAGGGGCATGAAGATTTTTGACTTTGTTAGTTTCTTATGATTTCTTATCTCATCCTGAAGGACTATCTAATTTTTCTTTTCTTAATATGTCTCTCCTCTGCCTAATGATGGCCCTCCAAATAGAAGAAATGCCAGGCATCCAACACTGGATCTGGCTCTGTTTAAGCTTCTTGTTTGTGTGAGAAGAAATGAGGATGAGTGGAAGCAGAGACAGAAAGAGGGAGTGGCTGTGAAGGAAGTAATAGATGCTGAATTCATAGCCTTTGAGAACCAGTTGGATATAGGGAGAAAAGGAAGTGAAAGGATAAAGGGTTTCTATGTTGTGAAGTTTGAGTGATTAGGAAGATGTTGTCATCAAGAATGGACTAAGGAAATGGGGGAAGAGGTGTTGAATACAATGAAAGGAGACAAGCTCCATTTGGCATTAGAAAACTATATGACAGAATGGAAGGGAAGGTGTGTTCTTCAATAATTTTTGTGATATGTTTGAGTCTTGATTTCCTGACCTTAAATGGAGACTCCTCTTACCAGACTTGGGGGGTTTGGTGTAAGGAATAGATGAGAATTTAAGTACAACACTGAGCCCTCTTCTAGTCTTAAGATATGAGATCCATAAATATTTGTCTCTGCCCTATAACATTTGGAAATCCCTGAATGGATCACTGTTAAATGATACATTTCTAAATTAAGACTCTTACACAGACTTAAAATGAATGCATGTTAAATATTTTATTTAACTCATTAATTAATAAGGGAACCAATAGGATGTTACAACTGAATCAAAAGAGAATTTAATGTACCACCCATATATGGGCAGATAAATTATGAAATGAATTTACAAATAGAGGAAAAATAGCTTATTCCTTAGAGTAGAGGGAGATTGTATTTCTTCTGATGGATAAAATTCATCTGCATGTCTATTGACAAAAATCATTTGTATTATCAGTTATCTATGACTTACAGAATTATACAATAGTTCAAGGAAAATGAAAGGCCCAGGTGCTCCATAAAATAAAAGCCCTGAGGATTGACACCCAGTGTGTTGGTTTTTGGTTTCTGTGTACAAATTATCACAAACTCAATGGCTTAAAACATACCCATTTATTAGCTCTTAGTTCTATCAACCAGAAAGCCAGCATGGCTTAACTGTGTCTTGCACAGTTTTTTTTTTCTCTTACAAACCAGCATAAAGAAATTGTTCTGTGTGGTTTAAATTTTAGGGTCCAGTCTTGCGTGTTTTAGGTAGATATGAACTAAGCATAGTAAGAACATACAAATGCTTCCTTCTTAACCATAGCTTCAGTCTGTTCGTAACATCAATTTTCAATATGCAAACCTTATAGGTCATGCAAATATTCACTGTGTAATCCCTTAATTCTCAAATTATTACATGGCATTAGGCTTATTATCACTTTCTAATAGCTGTGACATTTCTCAGGAGTGCATGCATCTCATTTGTGTCAGTAGCATTTGTTCAGAAAGCGTGACAAAAGAAAGGGATGCTCCTGAGAAAGCAAGGCTAGGGAAGGGACAAGAAGAGAACCTAGTGCCTCTGACCTCAGATCTTTACTGCTTACCTACAGCTAACATATCCAGGAGTCAGCAGGGCCCTAGGAACATTGGTTAAAAATTACATTTCTGAGGCAGCAATATTAGAAATAATCTTCCTTCCTGAATCTCCAAAATGGGGTTGCTAAAGCCAAAGAATCACCGTAAGCCAAGAATATGAAAGTTTTAACATTTCTACATGTAAGTAACCCTTCCAATTTTGCAAGGCTTGTCACTAATTATTCCTAAAACTAGTCAACTTATCACCCTCTCCGGATTTTCATGTGCTCCAAACTTCATCATCTCTAAGACCAAACTGTTCCCTGAGAAAATAATACAGAAGCTTATTTAGTCTCCAGAAGGCTTTTCTCCTATCAAAGCATATTCTAATACCTAATAGCTCATGGCATCTTTCATTTTTTCCCGTTTTTCTCTTGTCTTGAAGCCCTCTACACAGATCTATATAACACCCCATTTTATTTCATCTATTCCATTTATATATGATGCCCTAGAATAAGATTTTCTTGTCAAATCAACTCAGACTCATTTGAATTGTTTCCCATTTAAATTCATGCACAGAATAACACTTGCATTTCAATAAAAGGGCATGCTTTTCCTAAAATGTCCCAACTTGATTATTCTATGGTAAGTATATATTCAAACATTTATCCAACACAGGAAACTACACAAATCCTTATATAAAAACAATTTGTTGATATCCTACAGTGAAGACCCAAAAATTCTCTTTGTTTATACTTTTTTTTCAAGTCGTAGCTGATAGGTTTTATTTTTCCAACAAACCATGCAAAAAAATATTATGTAAATACTACCATCCAAAGGAAATCAATAGCTAGTTATTGAATGTCTATGATAAGAATAATAACCATACTCTTTTCTATGGAAAAGGGATTAAAACTCGGACTCACCGTTCCTAAACCATGCACAGTATAGTTTACATAGAAGACACACTTACCAAAATGATTAATAATAGTATACAGTTCTTAAAAGAAAGAGAAAAAAAATGGTTATTCCAAACAATACATGCTAGTGGGGGCAGAGATGGAGGCAGGGTCAGAGGGAAGAACAACCTTCATGGAGAAGCTGGGCTGAGAAGACTACATGTGAGTGATACACAGTAGGGGGACTTTCCAGCCGTGGAAACTAACTTGAGTTAATGCATTCTTGCAGAAAGGAAGGAGGGCTAAGGACTGTGTTAACTTGGCTGCAGTAAACAACAGAAAGATGCAAAATAGCCTGGAAAAGTAGTTGTAAGTTGGGCCACAAAAAATGTGTTATTCCTTGGGCTGCCATAAGGATATACCACAAACCCAGTAGCTTAGACAACAGAAATTTCTCATGTCTCATAGTCCTGGAGGCTAACAGTCTAAAATAAAAGTGTTGGCAGGATTGGTCCCTTCTGAAAGCTGTGGAGGAGAATCCACTCCATGTCTCTGTCCTAGGTTCTGGTGGTTTGTTGGCAATCTTTTGCGTTCCTCAGCTGGCTTATAGATACATCACCCTGATCTCTGTCTTTGTGCCCACATGGCATTCTCCCAGTGTGTGCATGTTTTTGTCCAAATTTCCCATTTTTATAAGGATATATTCAATTAGGGGCCCAGGATGGCCTCATTTTAGATAATTACATTTACAATGATCCAATTTCCACATAAGATTGCATTCTGAGGTACTAGGAACTAGGACTTCAACGTATAATTTTAGGTGGACACGATTCAGCCCCAAACACAGGGCCCTGTTAAAGCTGCCTTCGGTTTGGTCTTGATTTGTTAGGCACTACGAGACTACTCAAGATTTAGTTACTGCCAAATGTAAATGTCAAATTAAATTTACTTATTGTTAAGAACTTATTGTTAAATTGGTTTGTAGAGCAGTGGAGTGCGCTGAAGAAGAAAGAAACCTATTAACATGAAGTTATAAATTAAAATTCTGGCACAGAGGAGGTGTGTGGTATTGATATTGCAGGATTCCTATAGGTATATTAATTAATTAATCAGATACCCTAAGCACAGAGGAAAAAGAATGTATCTATGAGGTTTAAATGAATTTTAAGCACTCCCTGAGTACTTAATGTATTGAACATTGTTCTGAAAACTTTTCATGAACTAATTTAACCTCCTTCAATATCCCAATGGTATGTATATATATTCTAATGATTTCATTTTTGGTAAAAAGGGTAAGTACTGGGCGAAACTGGTAAAACATAGATTCCAACCTGGGTAGTCTGACACAGTAAAGCAACCAGCTATAAGTAAGAGATTATCTTTGAAGGAGTCATACTTGAATTTAAAAACTCATTATCTACTCTGATATTGTTAATTTAAAAACAGCATTTTAAATTTCTGGTTAGAGTAAAATTGACCCTGCACAAGATCCTTGATCTGTGACTTTTCACTTGAAGTTCTAGAAGATGTAAAGCCTAGTATGAGAAAGCACTGGAGCCTGGAGGAAGATAGAGGCTCAATAAATGTGGCTTTGAGTAAATTAGTCAATGTTTTGACACTTAGGTTTTTTCACTCTAGAAATTGCATCCTAGGTTGGGGGCCCTGAGACGTGACCCCTGAGAGATGTTTAGTGTGAAGAATATTGATGGGATGCTCTTGAGATCAACACCTCAAGAGAAGAGAAGAGGAAGAGCGTATGCAGCAGAAGATGCTGAGCTGCGAGGTAGTCTTAGTGGAAGCTTCAGCCAATCCCGTGGAGAGCGCTGACACTAGAATGTCCTTCAGAGTTGTCCCACGTGGGGCAAGATGGAAAGCTAAAATCTCAGTGGATATGGGTCATCCTGGGAAAGGCACAAACAGGGGCAGGGTGGCTGTCTGCACCTGAGGCCATCCCTGAAAGAACCGGCAGCAGAGTGTGGTCTGCGGACAGCTGTCAGCAGCTGGCCAAGAAGTCCTTTATTGAGGGTGCATCCACGAAGAGCATCCTAATTCATAGTTTTTCTAATGACAAATTTTACCTGGTAGGTGCTCAAAACATTGTTTTCCTTCTCATTTTACCTAACAACTTTCTGACTGGTACAGTAAAACTGTAAGTATTGGTTACTCTTGTTTACATTTCTTTCATATTATTTTTTTCTATTCTTTTTCTTCTCTTCAAAGCACAAGTCAAATATTTGAAACAAATGATGATTTATGGGCTGAACTTTGCCCATTCCTCATATGTTGAAGCACTATGAATGTGCTTTGGGGAAAACCAGAATGTGATTTGGGGAGAGGAGCTTTAAAGAAGTGATTCAGTTAAAATGAAGCTCTTAGGGTGGGCCCTAATCCAATTTGAATAATATTCTTTTTTTTTAAGATTTTATTTATTTATTCATGAGAGACAGAGAGACAGAGAGAGAGAGAGAGAGAGAGAGAAAGAGGCAGAGACACAGGCAGAGAGAGAAGCAGGCTCCATGCAGGGAGCCCGATGAGGGACTCAATCCCGGGTCTCCAAGAGCATGTCCTGGGCCGAAGGCGGTGCTAAACCGCTGAGCCACCCGGGCTGCCCCAATCTGAATAATATTCTTAATAAGAAGAAAATATTTGGGCATAAGAACACCAAAGAGGTACAGGCACAGAGGAAAGAGCATGTGAGGGTGGGGTCAGAGGTGGCCATCTGCAAACCAAAGAGAGGCCTGAGCAGAAGTGAAACTTAGTGACACCTTGATCCTGAACTTCCAGCAATTAGAACTGTAATAAAATAAAATTCTATTGTTTGAGTCACTCAGTCTGTGGTATTTCCTTATGGCAACCTTAGCAAACTAATACAGAGTTTATGCCAGCTCATGATGCAGTTTTGAGATCCCTAATTATTGTTCCAGGGACTATCCTTAAAAAATAATAATAATCACAATATTGGTGTGACGAGAGTTACTTTATTTGAAGCAAAACCTGAAACAAATGCAAAATGAAAACCCAAGTCAAAAAACACCTAGTTAGTGTTGGAATGGGAGAATTTTATTAGTTTCCCATGGCCGCTGTAGCAAATTACCACAACTTAGAGGCTTAGAAGAATATGACTTTGTTGTCTTAAAATTCTGGAGGTCAGAAGTTGAAAATGAATTTCACTGAGTTAATATCAATGTGTTGGCAGGGGTGCATTCCTTTCCAGAGGCTGTAGCAGAGAATCCACTTTTTTGCCTTTCTCATCTTGGGGCTGTCCACACTCCTGGACTCAGGGCCCCTTCCATCTTCAAAATGGGAGGTCAGGTCTTCCTCACGCTGCACCACTGGGACACCCATTTCCCCACCTTCCTTATGACCCTTGTGAATCTTTTGGTTCCACCCAGGAAATCCAAGATCATTGCAACAATCTTAATCAATGTGCAGCCCCTTTTGTCATATAAGGTAATATTTTCACAGATCCTGAGAATTAGGACTCATACATTTTTAGATAATCATCATTCTGTCTGCCCCAGGGATGTGAGAAAATTGTGAGAGAACAAAAGAAGTGCTACGTAATGTTTAAATATGTTACGGTGCTTACATAAATGATTCCGACAGTTGGTAGCAATATAATGTGTTCAATATACTTAATTGGTTACTATATGGCTATGGAAAAAATTTTCTGAAGGCTAAAATGGTATGGTTCATTGGTTTTCAAAAGTAAATGTTTCTTTGTCTTCTACTCCCATGTTCATATATATAAACCATGCTTAATATACAAATAATTGGGATTTGAATGTAATAATATTTTCAGTTTTTAAACAACAACAACAACAACAAAACCCTGCCCAGGTTGGTGCTGGGAAAGGCTGCAGGATTTGAGATTTTAGGGTTAGTAAGTAATTCCCAGGGGGAATTAAAACAAGGATTGACTCTCCAGACAGAAAGAACATAGCATGAGAAAGTATGTATGTGTTTGGAGAAATAAGTGATACATTTTGTCATTCGGAGCAAGAAATAAGTACGAAAAAAAAAATAAGATGGGACAATCAGATGGAAATTAGGGCATTTGAACTGTGTTTAAAGGAAATAATAATATTTAAGCATTCTTAATGGAATCCATAGGAAGCAGGGTGAGAGGACATTGGAAATTAAAAAAAAGGAATTTCACGTGGCAGAAACAGCACCAGCAAAGTCGAGGAGATGGTAATGCTGAGCACATTCATTTTTACGGTGTCCTTGGGAATGTAAGGAACATCCTGGGAAATATAGTTATCAGAGTTTCTATTAGGTTCAAAGGAGGCTTCAAGATTCAAAAAGTAGGTAGGCTAGAGGGGGAAATACCTATTTTAGAAAGATACATTTTTATTAGACATTATTTTCTAAACATGCACATCTTAACGTCCAAAGTTTTCCACTACTATGGAAAGTTTTCCAGTCACTGGTTTTTCTACTGTTTTTTTCCCATAACTGTGTCAAAAGTCTAACCATAAATATCCTGTATCGAGTTGCTATGTGACAATACGGTAGTAAGCGCTGCATTAAGAATCATACCCATTGAACAGATGAAAAGAGGCTCTGGGAAGTTAAGATATTAAGCCACACAGAGGCAGATCTAAGATATTTTTCTGGAGTTAATACTCCTATAAGATTGTAAGAAATGAGTCCACCTGGGTGGCTCAGCATTTAAGCGTCTGCCTTTGGCTCAGGGCAGAGTTCTGGGATCGAGTCCTGCATCGGACTCCCTGCATGGACCCTGCTTCTCCCTCTGCCTGTGTCTCTGCCTCTCTCTCTGTGTCTCTCATGAATAAGTAAATAAAATCTTTAAAGAAATAGATTGTAAGAAGTGAACATTATTTTGTCCATTTATAAAATTGCAGACTCAGAAGAAGCCTGCTTTTCTACCCACCCCCCCCAACATATAGTATCTTCAAATCTAAAGTAATGTGTAAAAAAGAAATGAAGGAAAGAAACAATGGAGGAGGAGGAAGAGAAAGGATCCCTTCTGGTTGTCCTGATTAGAAAGATTTGAAGAATCATCTGTTGACTGTTGGGAGTTGCCACTTACAGGGATGTGGATCCCTTGGTTAGTTACCATCTCTGGGAACGCCACTCACTGCTGTTCTCTTTTGTTGAAGAAGTTGGTTTATCTCCAGGAAGATCCAGTGATTTGCTCTGCGATGGGTAATTCTTCTAGTGTACCAGTGAGGCGTCAGGCAGAGATCCTGAAGGGACTCTGGGGTCTTCCAGCCCTTGGAAACTAACCTTCAGAGTTGATCTTTATTTTTTTTATTTTTTAAAGATTTTTATTTATTTATTCATGAGAGACACACAGAGAGAGAGAAAGAGAGAGAGGGGGGCAGAGATACAGGCAGAGGGAGAAGCAGGCTCCATCCATGCAGGGAGCCCGACGTGGGACTCAATCCCAGGACCCCAGGGTCACGTCCTGGGCTGAAGGTGGCTAAACCGCTGAGCCAATGGGGCTGCCCCAGAGTTGATCTTTTACCCGATACTTATTGTTAAAATATTTAACCAAGATGGAGGGACAGAAAAAGGAGACCTTAACTCACTGTATTCATTTATTAAGCGGGGCGATCAAAGGTATGGAATGCAGAGGTCAATTCTGAGAAGGGTCCAGAAGTTCATAGAGAGCAAGTCAAAGAAGAGGTGTGGGCAGAACACAGACATAGTGAAGGTTGTAGAATATCAACAGCATGAAGGTAGCAAGAGTCTTGTTGGAGGAAGAAGGGAGTCACAAACAAATGGAAAACAGAATTTATCTTGCTGGGACCCTTCAACATCAGTACTGGACTTGACGAGTTGGCGTGGGTTGGAAGATGACTCTTAGATATTTAGGTTTCTGAACTTTATGCTAGAAGAATTGTACTCAGAGGAGGCTTCTCCTCTTTCTAAGAGAAGAATGGACAAGAGGAAGAGCAGAAACCATCTAGAACATTCTGGTTAGAACACGTCTCCAGCGATTGGATAGTTTCCTCAAGATTCAGCACTCTGTGACTTCTGGCTTACAAACCCAGTGACCACCAAATCCTTAATTACTGAGCTAATTAACAGAACAACGGTCAAATCACATTTCAGTGTGGTAATATTTAAAAACAAGAATGCATTGCTGGGTCTGTGCACTTTGCTGCTTTCATTGTTCCTTCTAAGAATTATTCTTTGCTAATTTTCCCAGAAGATTACTAGCTTCCTCCAGTGGTTGTTTGTTCTTCAGGCAAGTCATTAGGTGGGGAACAGAAGGTCAGAAAATAAAGCACTTTGCACCATAGGCCATTAAACAGTGGTAAATAAAATTAAAACACAGAGACGTGTTGGAACCTTAGGACAAGGCAAGCATCAGGAAACATTTTCATGGCTCAGAAAATTTAAGGCATTACTTTAAATTACTCAGTTAGTGTCAAAGCGAAGGCTGTGCTCTAAAAACAGCTTTCTCCAGGTATCTGCAGAGTATATTTTAAACCTGCGATAAAACCATTTTGCTTTGGGAGATGTAATAGATTCTGCTACCTAGACTGGATTATAACATTAATGGTAACAGTTAAGATTTGCCGACCATTTACTTTGGGCCATAAAACAAAATATTTCAATTAATATTTATAATAACAAAATGAAGGGATATTATTTTTCCCCCATTTGACAAAAGAGGAGAGTAGAGCTCAAAGATATTCAGTAGCCACCCCTAGGTAGTGTGGCTAATAGGTGGCCAAGCCTTGAGTCAAATCTGTTGTGTTAGGCTTTATAGCCCATGTTCATCCTCACTGGGCAGTTCTTGGAGTGCTCTCAATTTGCGAATATTCTGGATAATCAAAAACTACCACTGACACATTTTTAAGAGTTTTCAATAGAATAAATTGTGTGTGATATTCACACACATATACCCACGCACATACATAATTACATATATTCATATATGTGTGGGATACATACGTGTACCTGTATAATTCAATTCCACCATCCTTTAGACATTCAGAAAACATTTTAGGATTTTGCAATATAGCAAGGTTATCATCCCCCCTAGAACTTATCAATTTCCCTGTAAAAATGCAAACATGATGGCTGATAGTTTTGCACTAAAGAGAGGCAACAGCTTTTATGCTAGCTGAAATGTATGATGCAGCCCGTAGGCTCCATAATTAAAGGTTTACCCAAATGGGGATTAATTAGTGAAGTTATCTGGGTACAGAAGGACAGATACAGTATGATTCCACTCATATGAGGAATCTAAAAGAATCAAACACCTAGAAAGAATAAAATGGCAGTTACCAGGGACTGGGAGGAGGGGAAGTGGGGGGCTGCTGTTCGAGGACCATGAACTCCCAGTTGCACAAATGACTAAGTCCTCGGGTTCTGCTGTACTGTGCCTATAGTTAACAGTACTGCATCGTGCACTTAAACATCCAAGAGGGTAGAACTCTTGATCTACCGCAATAATAATGATATTTTTAAAAGGCGATGATTAATAGCACGTCTTTACTTCCGTGGTCCCATAGATCCTCAGTGAAATCAGTTTCTCTGCATGAGACTATGTATCAAAGCCTATGAAGTCATCTCAGCAACTGCAATCGCTCAGCTCGAGTCCATATCATTTTGAAAGCACAGTATCTTCCCCCTTTGACCCACTCCATGTCTCTGCTAATCTTAAGTGAGGAGAATAATGCTTTTGACCAGCAGAGAGCAGCAATGATATACTTTATAAGAGCAAGTCTGGTGAACCTTTGCTTTGGGAGATGTAATAGATTTTTCTCAAATGTCCTCTTTGTGAGATCAGCACAGGCTCTGTTTTGCATGATCCCCATCTTTGAGTGGAGCATTGCCAAAAGACCTCTGAGGTTCCCCAAACTCAGCAGATGAGGCTGCTATACTGGCCTGGGTCTCCATCCCATGTTATAGTCCTACTGGTTGCATGGGTAGCATAGGCCCCCACTTGCAGCATTGCCTCCTGGTGCTACCAGCAGAGGCTGGATGTCTGGGTCAAAGGGTGCCAATCCATCGTAGTGGTATCCGCCCTCACTACCCAGGTGCATTCAAGGCTGGAGCAATCCAAGGCATTGTGGTGCTTCATAGAGTTTGCATAGTGTTCTGTGTTGACTTACCATGTGGCCTTCTTGTATAAAAGGCTGTTGGGGATCTTCGAGGATAGTGGAAAGGATCACATTAATAGAGGAGTGGATAAGAACATAAACTTGGGGAATGTATATTTTCAGAAAACAAGAATAAAAGAAAGGAAATGGAACCGGAATCTAGAAAAAAGACAAAATGAAGAACCTATGTGTAGAAACTCAGAGAAGAGATTTCAACAAGATGCTTGATTTCTAAATCCCCTTGGTGATGGTGCAAGTAAAATTAGCAAAGTTATTGACCTTGGGAGTAGATGGGTTTGGAAGAAGATCGGTGTGGGGGACGTCAGGACAATTTTGGCCTCATTTTGAGGACTGAAGCTAGAGTACGTGGTGCCAAAGGGAAATGGTGAAGAAAGGATCCTACAGAAGAAAGCTGGTGTCAAAGCAACTTGGGAAAGAGGAATGACTCTTTTCCCCCAGTGCTAGAGGGAAGTAGAAAGCCATGAATAATGACACAGAGAGACTTTGAGATGAAAAGGAAATTGGCAATTAATTACCCAAATCTCCTCAATGAAGCAAAAAGGCCTTGGTTTCTGGAGTGTATGTTTTGTTTCTTTGAGGGTTGGTGGCTTCAGAACAGAAAACAGAAAATGAAATACAACTTAATAAGAAGGATGCTGAAGTCTTGTGAGTTTAGCTGAGATCATGTAGCACCTGATTGCAGTAGAACCAGAAGAAGTTGTGGTGATATCATCTTAATTACCAGAGACTGAGGTTTTCAGAAGACCATAGGTGGTAAAGTTCACTGAGTGGCATTGAGGAGAATGGTAGAAAATAAAGGGGTTGATGAATATAGGGAGACGATCATTGAATCGCCTAATCTTGGATTCTAGGCAAAATAGAAGACAAGACAAGGGGCTGTGCTGATGGGGAATAGGAGTTTGAGAAAATGGGAGCCCTACAGGACTCCAGAGGAATATGGGATGCAGACGAGCTGAAGATACTGCTCATTTTCCAATTGGCTCACTAATCTGTCTTGAGCATTTTAAGTTCTTGGCACATAGAAGATAATCCATGCATATCTGCAAAATAAATTAATAATTATTTTTAAACCCAGGCCATTTAAAAACTAAAGCATTAAAGTTGTATTTAGCAGGAAATGAGCACCTTTTGTTATAAATAGGGCAAACCTAGAGACATTTAATATGGGCATATTTTAGCTACATGTTCCCCTGCCCTCTCCACACCTATCACCCAAGGAGAGAAGTATTAGCGTTGTGTTATAATCACCAATGAGGCAATTAATGAATTCCCTTCTGTTAAAAAAAAAAAAAAGGACTGTTTTTGACATTCTCAAAAACAGTTCTTGCTCTGACATCCTGTCAATTACATGTGCTGCACAGCTGCAAACCCATCAAGAGGCTTTGCCCTTTACTTGCACCAGCCCCTGGAATCCAGGCTCACATCTTCAGAGCCACAGATGTCTAGAAATCTAAGGCTGGAAGATTCCTTGGGAGCAGCAGGACCATATAATTTACCTTCCATATCAAGCCAACTCAGAGACAAAGGGGACGCTTCCAATAATTAGCCAGATTGCAGTTTAAAACTGAGAATGTCAGTGTTGCAAACCTCTCTGTTTTACACAAGAAGCGAAGGCTCCAAGAGGATAAGTGGTTTCTCCTAACCCAGTGTCTCCATTCAACAAGTACAAGGATCTGGATAAACAGTAGACACTTCCCCAGGGTTTCCTGGGTGCTATGTTACAAAAGCAAGTGGCAAATCCATTTCTACCAAATGTATAAACATTTAACGGCAAGTGGTACAAGAACAAAGTACGCGGCTACAAACTGTTCTTAGACGCTTGATGAGGTCCCTGCTCTTGGTCCCTTTTGCACCTTGATTACAGCTTGCTGGAAAGGTCTTCGCTGCCTGCAAAACAGCCCTGGGACTGAAGGATATGCAAGTAAATTCTATTTACATTTTAAATAATTCATTTTGAAATATTTTCAAACCCCTAGAAAGGCGACCAGGATAGTACAAAGAACTCCCATCCTTCACTTCATCCAGAATCTCCAACACCTCTCTCTCTCTCTCTCTCTCTCTCTCTCTGTCTCTCTCTGTCTCTGTCTCTGTCTCTCATAACTAGTTTCTGAGTCAGGAAATCAACACTGATCTATGCTTCCACTTAATCCATTGACCCCATCTGAGGAGCCACATCTGGAAAGTAGATCCTTTCAAATGTCAGTTTAGCACTCCTGAGATTTATAAAGAAATGATGCTATGCACAAGTGTGTACGCTATATCGTTTATACCAAAGGAGTTTTTAACCTTTTTATTGAAGAATAATGTATATACAGGAAAGTACACATATCCTAGGTTACATCTTGAAGAATTTTTACAGCGTAGACTTATGTCACCATGGACCAGATCAAGGGCATAAACAGCATCACATAAACCGTCCTCATGCCCCTTCCTGTTGCCATACCCTCCCTCTGTGATAACCACTCACCCGGTTTCTAATAGCAGGGATGCCATTTTTGGTTTCGGTTCTCTACGTAAATGTATAACATATAGTATGTACTCTTGTGATTGCTCAAAATCATCTTTACCACCTCCCTCCACAGTGCTGCAATGTGTTTATAAGGTTCTTGCTTAACATCCCTGCGTGTGACTGGGCCCTAATTATTTTCTTCATTCTACAATCTCCACCCTATGTCTCTGCTTTCAAGGAATTTATAGTAGTGTGGAATCTACTGAGGGTGAGGATGGAACATGGAATGATTATTTTTAATTCTAAAGAGAAAGATTGATATGTTACCCAATGGAGACACTTCTTGAAACAGGTACCTTTTTAATTTTGAGGAATGGCTAGGAGTTGCATAGTGACAAAAGGAAAGAAAAGAATGTTAGCTTGTGCAATGGTTCAAAGGCAGAACAATTAGGGTAGTGATTCTCAGACCCACCCACCCCTTAGGATCACCTAGAAAAATTTTAGAAATATGGTGTCTGGGCTCCACCTCAATCCAATTAATTAAGAATCTGTGCAGGGAAGGATTAATTATCTAATTTTTACAATCTTGCCAGGTGATTGTAACGTAAAGTTATAAATGAGCAACCGGTTTATGGATGTAAATAACTGCAAGATGTTCATGATTTGTGCGTAGCCTAGGAGAGAAGGAATAGCAATTAAAATCCTGGAATAGAAGTCAACAGGCAGACCACCCACAGCTTCCTCCTTGGTCTAAAAGTCTGGTCAGAAAAAAAGAAGTCACGTTGGCTTATTACCTAATGCAGCTAATCCAGTGTGAAAAGTGGGTAGGGGAGTGGTATATAAGAATTCTCCTAGTCTGTGATGTTATAAAACATAATTTACATTCACACTGGTTTAATTAGCATTTCTGCTTCAACACCCTTTATATTATCTCACATTTTTTGACACATTTGTCTCAAGAACATCAACTTATATCAAACAAACATGTTTTAAATAGCAAACTTAGAGAATCTGCCCCCGCCCCGCACCCTGCCACAATGTTTTACATTTATCATGACCACAGGCCTGTGTCTCTACTATGAAGTAGGAAACATTCCCCTAAGTTGAGAACTTCTGTCAACTCACTGCTACTTTCCAAGTCAACAACAGCCCGTTCACTACTGCCGAAGTAGGGCTTGGGATAATAAGCTTGTGCAGTGGTTCAAATAATTGGATTATTTGCTTTTGGGGTGTCTGCATGTGTGTGTGGGGGGAAGCCAGAGAGGGAACCTGTATACCTGTATTCAAGTATACCTGAATTCCACCCCCCGCACAGGAAGGCTTAGAGTGTGGACAAAGACCATGGTTTGTGTAGTTAGGGAGAACTGAATCCCTATTTACTGAAATCCCAGTGGGATGATCCTGGAGATAGTCACCTAATCCTTCTGAAGCACAATCTTCTCGTCCTTACAATAGGAGGGAGAGTGACAAGTATTTTGTTGAGTGTGAACTCTGTCTCAAGCATTGGGTGTATGCTTTCAATAAATACGTTACTGAATCCCCTCCCCCCCGAATAATGAATAACTATGAAGTAATTAGCATTAATAGCTTCGTTATATGGCAGAGAAAAGAAGCTTAAAATTTCAGCAGCTGACTCCAAACCCAGCTCTTTTACTTACCACCCAGTGTTCACTTCGTAACACAAAACCGATCAAGAAATAGCATATTCTCTTTCTGGGGAGGCTATATATTAAAAAAAAAAAAAAAACAGCACAGAGTCAGAGTGCCTCTTACTGATCATAACATAAGTAAAAGATAGGTTACCCTGGTTTGAGCATGTTGTGTGTTCTTTTGTCCCAGAAAATTTAAGTAATTATGTCTTCCAGCTTTAAATGAGGTCTTTATTGAGCCCCTACTCTATGCCAGGTCTTCTAGGCACTGTGCATGCGAAGGAGCCGGTACATAAACAAGCCAGCCTCTACGTTCAGTATCCTTTAATCTCATATAGAGGCCAAACATTTCAGGGAAGAGCGTCCTCATCCTCCATCTGCGTAGCCCCTGTGTGGCTTGTTAAAGGGAATAAAACTAATTTAATGCTGTTTTTCTATTGAGTTGTGTTTATTTATTTAAACAAACTGTTAATAGAGGTATAGCTCCTATGTCATGGCTTGAAGTGTCACCTTCTTCATAAGCAAATGCTCATTTGATGTCGGCTTTGACAATATTTTTTAATCGGGGTGGGGGAAATGGTCTTGAAAGCCATGGGCTTTTGTTCTCTTCATTCCACATGAGCATCTCTAAACACAGGTTCTTTTCCCTTGACTCTCCCTCTTCATCTTGCCGAAGGCTGCTTGCTCCTTCCTGTGTTTTCATGTTGTTCTAGCTTTTTGCAGCTCTTCGTAATACAGATGATTGAACAAGCCAATACAATTTATTTTAATTCCCTAGCTTATTAAATCAAGCACTTGAAGGTTACTGTCAAACCAAAACAGACCAGGGTTTCTTTTAATAAGCGTAGATGGTTATGCAAGGCTAATGTGATAGGGGCCAAAGGAGCAGAGGCTCCTGATTCAGGATGTCTTCAATATCTGCTTATAAATATAGATGGAGGAGAATAATGAACTTCTTGGCCCCCAAACCTGGATTGATTTTTATATATCTTTCTAAACTTTCCATTGTGCAGGGCAGCATGTTTAACAAAAAGTGATTAATCAAGGAGAGGCTACAGCAATGGGAAGGATCTAACTAGGAGTAAAGCAAAAGGATAATGCCCCGATCTAGTAATTCAAGAATGTGACTTGCTAACCAAGATTCCTCTACAATGACATATTGGAGGGTTTCTTATATTCAGCATCTTCATTTGTTCATTTTGTTTATTCAAAAAACATTTTGTTGAGCATCTAATCTGCACTGAGTGATGTTCTAAATTCTGGGGATACCACAATGAACAGGACAGGCAAAGTCAAGCCACCATGATGTTTATATTTTAGTTTAGTTCTTAAATTTATTTTATTTATTTTATTTTTTTAAGTTTTTATTTTAATTGCAGTTAGTTAACATACAATGTTATATTAGTTTCAAGTGTACAATATAGCAATTCAACAATTCTATACATTATCCTGTGCTCATGACAAGTGCACTCCTTAATCCCCAGCACCTGTGTAACCCATCCCCCAACCCCTCTGACCTCTGATGACCATCAGTTTGTTCTCTATACTTAAGTGTCTTTTTTTTTGCTTTGCCTCTCTCTTCTTTATTTTTGCTCATTTGTTTTGTTTCTTAAATTCCACATATGAGTGAAATCATACGGTATCTGTATTTTTGACTGATTTTTTTTTTTTTTTTTTTTTTTTTTTTTGCTTAGCATTATCCTTTTTGGCTCCATGTGTGGTATTGCAAATGGCAAGACTCCATTCTTTTTATGGCTGATTAATTTTCATTATATATTTGGGGGTGTGCGGGGGTGTCTGTCTGTCTGTGTGTATGCACATCTTCTTTATCCATTCATCAACCAATCAATACTTTGGTTGCTTCTAATCTTTGGCTATTGTAAATAACACTGCTATAAACATCGGGGTGCATGTATCCCTTTGCACTAGGGTTCTTGTATTGTTTAGCTAAATACCCAGTACTGCAATTGCTGGATCATAAGGTAGCTCTGTTTTTAATTATTTGAGGAACTTCCATACTGTTTTCCATAGTGACTGCACCAGTTTGCATTCCCACCGACAGTGCAGAGGGTTTCTTTTTATCCTCACCCTCACCAACATCTGTTGTTTCTGGTGTTGTTGATTTTAGCCATTCTGACAGGTTATCTGTGAGCTGGTATATCATTGTAGTTTTGATTTGCATTTCCCTGATGATAAGACATCTTTTCATGTCTCTATTGGCTGTCTATAAGTCTTCTTTAGAGAAATGTCTGTTCATGTCTTCTGCCCATTTTTAATTGGATTATTTGTTTTCGGGGTGTTGAGTTGTATAAGTTTTTTATATATTTTGGGTACTAACCCTCTCTCAGATATATCATTTGCAAATATCTTCTCCCATTCTGTAGGTTGTCTATTAGAATTGTTGGTTGTTTCCTTTGCTGTGCAGAAGCTTTTTATTTTGATGAAGGCCCAGTAGTTTATTTATACTTTTGTTTCCCTTGCCTTGTTTTATAGCCTGATTACAGAGACATTTAGAGTTCAGAAAACATGTTTTGTTTTGTTAGCCAAATCACTTTCAGTAATTTAAGTATCCTAGTAGTTTCCAAAGTGTGGTCTAAGGTCCAGCCACCTGGGGAACAAGATCAGCTAAAAACTTCTATAAAATGCAAATTCTCAGGTCTCTACCCTAGGCCAGCTGAATTAAAAACTACAGAGGTAGTCCTATAAACCTATTTTAACAAGTCCTCCTGGAGATTTCTGATGCGCATTTCAGTCTGAGAACTACTGCTTTATTCATCTGGCAAAAAAGTATGAGTAGGGGGTTCTCAGGAGCAAAGGTGGGGCAGGGGCATCGTTCAGGAGTTCAGAGCCCACCATCTACAGGTGGGATGGACTTTCTTGGGGACTCCATTTTGCCTCCCTCTTTGGGGTACCTCGGATATCCCTAAACTACAGCTTCTTTATTTCTCTATCCCTAAGCCCCACCATTTCTGTTAAGCCTTGAACTTCAATAGCCAATGTCAGTCGTCAGGATTTTCCAGGATGTAGAAGGGGATTGAGATCATGTGGATGAGATCATGTTGGTGAGGGAGAGGAAAAATAAATAAAATTGTCCTTATGAGTCCATTGTGGGGCTAATCATCTGTTGTCAATACTAAATCTTCCTGTCAAAGTGACATGTTTATAGAATAGCCATGGGCTTTCCTTTGCTAAGAAACTGTAGCTTTTTCATCTCTGAATGTCATAAGAGCTCCCTTCCTTTATCCTAACTCAGCCAGCACCTGGGCCAGGAAGATGGGGAGGAGGAGAAAGAAAAAATCTTCTCCATTCAAATATTAAAGGACGCAGAGCAGCTGGAAATGTCATAGCTGGAAAAGTTTCTGACCAAAATTGAATCCAAACCACTCATTTTCAGAGGGAGGAAGTGGAAGCTTAGAGAGGTGAAATAACTTCTGAAGATCATAGGTTAGAACTCAGTTCTTCCAGGGACACCTGGGTGGCTCAGTTGGTTAAGTGTCTGCCTTCAGCTCATCATGATCTCAGGTTCCTGGAATGGGGCTCTGAGTCAGGGTCCCACTGAGTGGGGAGTCTGCTTCTCCCTCTACCCTTCTCGGTTACCCCTCCCCTCTATCTGTGCATGCTCTCTTTCTCTCTCAAATAAATAAATAAAACCTTAAAAAATAACTCAGGTCTCCCCAATGTGTGCTTTTTTAGTAACACCAGAGTCCCTGAACTCTGCTCCGTGGGTCTCTGAGGCCCTTTCAGGGGTCTATAGAGTAAACAATACTTTCATAGCCACATTAAGAACTAACTTGCCTTTTCACTCCATCCTTCTCTTGCAAACATCCCCTTGAGTCTTCCAGACACTGCATGATATTGATACCACAAATGGAATACAGAAGCCATGAACATTCAGCTCTTCTGTTAAATCAGACAGAAAACAGATTTGCAAACTTGATGTCACTCTCCTCACTCTTTGCTTTAGAAAATATAGCCATTTTTTAAATATGTTATTTTGTACATCTAACAGGTTTATTATTCTTTTAATGAAAGAATAAACAGTATTTTTAAATGTTATAGTTATTAACATAGTAATTACTGATTAATAAAACCTACATAAACAAAAGTTCTTTGTGGCCTTAATAATTTGGAAGATTATAGAGGCTCCTGGGTAGCTTAGTCGGTTAAGCATCTGACTCTTGATTTCTGCTCAGGTCATGATCTCAGAGTCGTGATATTGAGCCCTGTGTCAGGCTCTGCACTGGGCGTGGAGTCTACTTAAGATTCTCTCTCTCCAACTCTCTCTCCTTCTGTCCCACCCACCATACTCATGTTTTCTCTCTCTATCTGTCTCTCAATAAATAAATAAATAAATAAATAAATAAATAAATAAATAAATAAAAATTGGGAAGATAGTATAGAGATCCTGAGATCTAAAGGTTGATAATTGCTACACTCTACCATGACTTTTAAAAAGAAATGGTTAGATCTCCACTCAGCAAAAGATAATTTTGAAATTATAAGCCCTGTGGGAAGAGGGATGCTTGTCTTTTTTGGCTCAGAACTGTTTCCCAAGTTCCTAGATCAGTGCCTGGTATATCATAGACATTCAATACATCTGAATTGAATAAATGAAAGGATACATCTTTTGGGGCACCTGGGTAGCTCAGTCAATTGAGTCGCCGACTCTTGGTTTCGACTCAGGACCTTCATCTCAGGGTCATCAGATGGAGTCCTGCATCACGCTCCTTGCTCAGTGGGGAGTTGGCCTGAGCTCTCTGTCTCTCTTTCTCTTCCTCTGCTCCTATCCCCACTCTCTCTCTTTCTCTCTCAAATAAATAATTAAATCTTAGGAAAAAAAGAATATATACTTTATACAAAAGTCAATAGTAATTATTTAACCAACAGTTAGAGAATGAAAAATCCAGAAAGGAACTGTTTCAGAGAAACTGCCTACCTTTTGTCTTGGAGATAGAATCTGAAATCAGTGACAGGAAACCCCGACCTCGGTTGTCATCTTCATGTCCCAGAATCAACATAAAGTAGGAAGTAAGTACTCAGGACGCCTGGGTGGCTCAGCCTTTGGTTCAGGTCATGATCCTAGGGTCCTGGGATCGAGTCCCACATCAGGCTCCTCACAGGGAGCCTGCTTCTCCCTCTGCCTGTGTCTTTGCCTCTCTCTGTGTGTCTCTCATGAATAAATAAATAAAATCATTTTTTTTAAAGTGGGAAGTACTTAGGGTGCTGTTTATCCCCTGTTCACTTGTGCTTTCCCTGCTCATCTCCCCTTCCACCTTTCCATCCTCCACATATTTCTTTTTTGGGTACCAGCTTTATCTTAAGATGCAGAGATGTGACCTGGAAAATTTTAATTTAGGAAATAAGGTCCAATTCCCTTTCCACTTGGCTCAGAATTATCAAATGACCCCAAATAACGGGGGAAATCTTGACTTACAAAAATTACACATTGTCTCACTTTCCTTAGGCTGTTGTTTTTATCTTTTTTTGTTAAGAAATAATTTTTGCAGGAGAAATGTTTAGTAAATTTTACCTAAACATTTCAGCCTCCTGGTAACTTGTAAGGATTAATGCTTCTTCTCCAAAGTGGAACTCCACCTGACAGAGGAGATGGTCCTATCTCATTTACAGACCCAACTGTGTGCCAGGCACACTCTCTCTGTCTCTCTCTGTCTCTCTGTCTCTGTCTCTGTCTGTCTCTGTCTCTCTGTCCCTGTGTCTCTTTCTCTCTCTCACCTTGCATGCACGGTCCTCCTCATCAGTTGTGTTGAGTCCAAATGTTGGCCACTCTCTTAGTCTACTTGGGCCGATACAATGAAATACCAGCAGGGTGGCTATAAAGAAAAGCAAAGTTTCTCACAATTCAGGAGGCTGGAAGTCAAGATCAGGGTGCCAGCACGGTGATGTTCTGGTGAGGGCCTACTTCTAGGCTTCAGACTACAGCTTCGGGTTGTATCCTTGCATGGTGGGAAAAAGCTTGCTAGCTCTCTGGCCTCTTCTTATAAGGGCACTAATCCTATTCATGAAAGCTTAACCCTTATGACCTAATTAATCCCCAAAAATCTACATTGGGCATTAGGATTTTAAAACCTGAATTCAGGGGATCCCTGGGTGGCGCAGCGGTTTGGCGCCTGCCTTTGGCCCAGGGCGCGATCCTGGAGACCCGGGATCGAGTCCCACATCAGGCTCCCGGTGCATGGAGCCTGCTTCTCCCTCCTCCTGTGTCTCTGCCTCTCTCTCTCTCTCTATGTCCATCATGAATAAATAAATAAAAATCTTAAAAAAATAAAAATAAAAAATAAAATAAAACCTGAATTCAGAGAGAAGAGTAGGATACATACATTCAGACCATAGAAGTCATTGAAAAGTCTGAGGATCAGAGAGGCATTGTAGCCCTGAATAAGATATTGTTAGGATTACAATCCAGATTTTTGAGATCCTTATACAGGACCCCTTTATTTTTCGTGACAATATATGAGAAAGCTCTGACAATCATATTTCCACCTGCACAATTAACCTAGAGAAGAGAAAGGTTCTGTGTTGGGTATATGTTTACTCTTATACATGAAATATCTCATTTCTCCCTTACATTAGTGCATTTTAACCAATGAGTAACATGCAATTCAGAGAAAGTAACTTGTCCAAGGTCACACAGCCTGAATCAGAGATAGTATTTTAATAAAACATGTCTGTGCCTTGGTGAATTCCATTATAAGGCCTTCAAAATGAGAAAACATGCAAACAGGAACACAGGTATAAGACAACAGTGATTTAGGCTGGGATGCATGATTACCCAGAATCAAATAATGAAATAAATTTTAAAAAACTAACATGATTTCAAATCTAAGTAATTTGAATTCTCTAATCTGGAATGGCCCACCCACAAGACAGTCAGCGTTTATTACACATCAAGAATAACTACACTGTAATCTCTCTGCTAGGAGAAAAGGAGAGAAACTACTGCTTTTCCTATGGATTTTCACCTCCACCTTTCAGTTTCTTCCCCTGGGTAAGGGACGGGGTAGGATTGGAACAGAGGGCAGGCAGATTGTGGGCAAGAGACATCTGGGATTGAATATGGGTTGTAATAGCTTTAGAAATTGTCATTTCTCTTGCCTTGACCAGCCAGTTTTCTGGGAAGTAGAGGATATGAAAGCATTTGTGCTCTTCCAGAATAAGATGTGTATTCATGAAATTAGTTGTTGCTGTTAAATAAAATGTTTCCTTACGTACAAAATTCTCCAGCAGGCTGAATGGACTGAATTGTGTGCCCCCAAAATTCGTAGGTTGAAACTCGAATCCCCAGAACCTCAGAATGTGACTATTTGGAGATAGAGCCTTTAAAGAGGTAATTAAGGTTAAATGAGGTCATTGGGGTGGGTGGTACTCTGATATAACAGGTGTCCTCATTGATGAGGAGATTAGGACACACACTGAGGGAAGACCCTGTGATGAGCAGATGCCATTTACAAACCAGGTAGAGAGGCCTCAGAAGAACTACCCTCCCAGCACCTTGATCCCATATTTCTAGCTCCTAGAACTGTGAGAAATAAGCTTCTGTTGCTGGAGCCACCCAGTGTGTGGTACTTGCTGTGTGTATTAGTATAGCTCGCTAACAAACAGGCTCTGCTTTTTTTCATGAAAACGTTGGCCTCTACTATCATCTGAATGTTTGCGTCCCTTCAAAATTCGTGTCTTGAAAACCTAATGCCCAAGGTGATGAGGAGGTAGGGTGCTTGGGAAGTGATTAGGTGATGAGCGCAGAGCCCTCTCGGTGAGGATGAGTCCTTTATGAAAGAAGCCCAGAGAGCTCCCTAGCCTCTTCCGCCATGGGAGGGCATGGTGAGAAGTCGGCAGTCTGCAATCTGGAAGAGGCTTCCCTAGAACCCAGCCATGCTGGCACCTGCGCTTAGACTTCCAGCCTCCAGAACAGTGAGAAATAAGTTTCTGTGATTTACAAGCCCCCATGTCTGTGGTGATTTGTTCTAGCAGCTGGAACAGACTAAGACAGCCCAACACATTGGCATCTAAGGCTTTAGAGCACAGATTTACAGAGTCTAGACCCAGGACGACCATCCACCCCCTGTGGCCATCTTGGTGCCTCACTGAGTGGAAAGGGACTGGGGATACTGGAGTGACCCCAGAGATGGTTTCTGATCCATCCCCTCCCAAGAAGCACACCCCACTCAACACCTTCCTGTTCTGCTCCCTGGGGTGTGAGCCGTTTTTCCTCTGTGTTTCTAAATCACACAAAGCATTGGGTTGTCACTGCTGACACATTGAATAACACTTAATTAACGAGCACACACAACTCTAGCACCTTTTACTAATTAATTTACCCCAAGTTTAATTTTATTTGCCTCTCGGTTTCTAAATTCTAACTAAACCTGCTAATTACTTTGTGCTAATTCCATTGCATGCTTCTTGAAAGGAGGGGAAAAAAAAACTTACGATATCAGTTTGGGAGATAAAGAGGGACAACGAATTTAGTAAAGGACCCAATTACTGTTTAAGAAATGTAGGTTAGTTAGTAGGAAAGGACTTTTGGTTGTTGTTGTTTTAATTAAATATTGAGCCTTAATAAGAAAACAGTTTTTCCCAGTGTTTGGTTATGCCTTTTTAACCACTCGCACGTAATTAATAATTGTAGAAATCCAGGAGAACGTCCGCATCACACGTGGGAAGCTGAGTGAACTGATGTCTGTGGTTGGCCTGTAATGACTGAGGTGAACCACAGCATCTTCCCACCCACTGCACTGCGGCCAGCAGGAAAGCGACGGGGGTGTGGTCACCATGCGGACTTCCATGTTATCTTCACCTGATGAGCTTATCTCAGTAAAGCATCTGTACCAGCGGCTGTGGGCCTTAGAAGAAGACTAAAGGTCCATGTGTCCAAATCCTTCTCGGCTTTCTTGGCCTCCTCCAAATGCTGCGTCCTCCATGAGCCTCACACTGAGATCCTCCCGTTATCAGATCATGTTCTCTCCTGCACACTTCTGAGTAGCCACCTCAGGTTAGCACCACGGAAGTGTTTACCTGGGCAAAGCATCCTCACGGGCCTCCATGTCTATCCTGGACTTTCATACTGTTTGATGTTAAAGAAAACAAAGTCATTATTTGTAGGTAAATCCACTTAGTGGTGTTACTGTTCTCATTTCAGATGTGAGGGTTTTAAATTCATGATTTCATTCCTCTTTGGAGATTGATGCTAAGGTCTGACATTCTGACTCAAACACCACTGTGACTTTGGCAAGAAGTTAAGTCTCCGCTTCCTCAGGTTGATCCTTCTGAATGTGATGCAGGGTCCAGTTACCATTTCTGTCACGGTGCCTGTCAGCTCCCTGGAGGCACCTTCAAGAGGAGGCAAGGGGATTTCAGGGAAACATATGGGAAAGCCACCTTGGAGAGAGTGGGCTCAAAATTCCAACACAGCCCCCCCTTCCCCTTGCTGCATGGAAATAAATGAAGACTATTCAGAGAGAACAAGTGCTGATTTATTCTGAGCTTGTGATAGCTGGGGAGTCCGCGCCGTCACCTGTGCTTGGCAGAGACAAAGGCAGGCAAAGGAGAGGGCAAGTTCTATGGTGAAAAGGAGGAAAGCTTCAGGCGTGCTCTGGTGGGAGGTTGTTGGCTTGGCTGGAGGTGGGCTTACTGGACGGGGAGCATCTTCTGTGATTGGCTCCGGAAGCACATTGAGTTTTCTTCGATTGGTTCTGATTTGGAAGAGGACAGAAGTTAGGGGAGCTGACAGTTGTCCAAGTCCCGCCTGACCTAGGTGGGTCACTGCAGACGTGGCTTGTCTGCCTGGATTGGTTGCTGCTGCGCTGTGGGTCAGAGTTCTGCCGTCGTACAGTCTGGCCATTGCTTTTTCATGCTTTCAGTCTCTTTGCTCTAAGAGGAACAGGTAGGACCAATTGAACATGGCCGTGGGTCTCAAACATTAGCCTGATCAGACTGAATGACACATCCTGAGAGACAGTCAGACGGACACGTAGTCACAGGCAGGTGGGAACTCTACAACTCAGCCTGCCCCATGTGTCCACATGTTTCCCTCCAACGTTCTTAGCTCTTTGGGAACTTCTCTAAGTCGTTTCATACTGTCAGTGTATTAACACCTAACATGTATTTACAGTTTGGTCTGGGTTCTTTTATTAATATCTTTGGTTTGACTCTGATTAATAGAAAAAAATTGGCTCCACTGTAGGAAATAGGGGCATCTGGGTGGCTCAGATGGTTGGTGAGGTGTCTGCCTTTGGCTCAGGTCATGATCTCAGGGTCCTGGGATCCAGCCCTGTGTCTGGCTCCCTGCTCAGCTTCTCCCTCTACCCTTTCCCCCTGTTCGTGCTCTCTCACTCTCTCAAGTAAATAGATAAAATCTTTAAAAAAAAAAAATAAGAGTACAAAATAAAACTCCTGTTGCCTACTCTGAGTGCTAATTGCCTAAAGCACAGTGGCTCCTCTCTCTGCAACAGAGAGGCAGCATGCAGGGATGACACATTAAGGATAATAGGGTGAGGGAATTGGAGAACATAAAACAAAGAAATGGACCTCAGAGCCCATTTGAACAACTTAAGTCAGTTTGATGCGGTCCGTAGCTCCCCCAGCACATCCCTGTCCCCATGAAAAAGTGAGCTAGACTGAGCTGGTCATTTACGGAATCTGCTTACTGCCTCTCTCTGGGAAATAGCATTAACTCTTTGGCAAGTGGTCTGGTCCGGGTAAATCAATTTTGACAAAATTGGTTCCATTATTTTCTCTGAGCGGCCAATTAAATGTTATTGTTATTTTTATGTGAATGGAACTGTCAATGTGTATTTCTTACAAAAAATAGAAAATGAAGAGATAATGCATTAAATTGCACATTAACTCATTCATCACCTGATGGCTAATAACTCACTTTGTAGAGTGGCGGTTATCAAGCGTGACTGCATTAGTAGGATCACCCAGGGAGAGTCTCCTGACGTCCTCATCTCGCCAGGCTCTGCCTCAGATCAATAAGTCAGAAACTCTGAGGGTGGAACACAGGATATTTAAAAGTCCTCAGGCAATTCCAATGTTTGACTAAAGTTGAAAGTTGCTGATCTAGAATCAGATCTTCTGATTTAAACCCCAGCACTTCTGCCAATTAGGTGAGCAAGTTGCTTAAGCTCCCTGAACTTCCGTCTCCTCGTCTGTGAAATAATGAAGGGAGTGGCATCTGCCTCCAAAAGCTTTAGAAAAGATTGAGGAAGACGATGCAGGAAGATGCTGGTACAGGTCCGGACACATACTAAGACATATTCTATTATTATTTTAATGCATATTGTAATGATATTATTTCTATAATTAAGCCCAATAGAAACACAGAAATAATAAAATATAAGGAAATATTTAAATAACTTTAATACTGGGAAGAAATAGAGGCGCCTGGGTGGCTCAGTGGTTGAGCATCCGCCTTTGGCTCAGGTCATGTTCCCAGGTCCTGGGATCGAGTCCCGCATAGGGCTCCCCAGAGGGAGACTGCTTCTCCCTCTGCCTGTCTCTCTGTCTCTCATAAAATCTTTTTAAAAAACACTGAGAAGGCTTATATTTTATGCAGCTATGCAGATAAAATCGTTGTGCTATGAGAAAAAAATAAAAGTGGATTTGTGGAAGGCACCATTGAAGTAGGAACCACTTAGTTGGGTCTCAAGATTTTTCTTCTCTTTTTATTTTATTTATTTTTTTTTCTTCTCTTTTTAAAAATATTTTATTTATTCATTCGTGAGAGAAACAGAGACAGAGGCGGAGACACAGGTAGAGGGAGAAGCAGGCTCCCTGTGGGGAACCTGATGCAGGATTCAATCTCAGGATCCTGGGATCACGCCCTGAGCCCAAGGCAGATGCTCAGCCACTGAGCCACCCAGGTGTCCCAAGATTTTTTCTTCTAATAATTTGATCTAGAAAGAGGAAAACATTATTCATTAATAACTGAGTTGAAAGCCTTATTTTAAACCAAAAAGAACTGTTTAGGGTTTTGTTGTTGTTGTTGTTAACTATTTCATTTTTATTACCGGTGCAGTGGACATGAATGAGGCAGACAGGAAGACATATTTAAATGTGTTATATTACACATTTGGAAAATCCCTAGGAGAAAAGAAAAATTGGTCAGTTTCTTGATGTATCTAACTGCCTGGGTAAATAGGGCTAAAACACCATATTGGATAGCCTAAAAGCTGCCATGAGTAGTGCTTTTTTGAGGGAAAACCCTCTGGCCACAGTCCCCAGCAAGGCAGTTGTAATTGTCAACAGTATTTCCTACACAGATGTCTGGTTCTGCCCATTTATCATTATGCCTAACCATCCGTTGGACCCTGTTATGTATGGGCAGCCAACTTATGGCCAGAAAATGGTCTGCTGGCTTGTCTATTCTGAGAGCTTTGACCCAGGAGGTCTAACTTATCACAGAGACAATCACATGGTTTTTTGGGGGGAATGGTAAGCCAGGGATAGGAAGAAGTAAGTACTCCTAGCAAAGCTTGAAAGATGAGTGGAGGAGACCCTGAAGTTGCAAAAGATGGGTGAAAGCAGAAGCCATGAGGTGTGGAGAAGTGATCCTGAGGGAAGCAGGATGTTAGTTATTAGTGACAGAAGCTGTAGAACTAGGGACAGGAAGTTATAGTCATTCTGAAGATGTTAGATCAAGGATTTCTACCTCCCAAAGGTAAGAGGAATGGCCTAATGCCCAAAGCTTCCCTTTTCAGTCTACCCAGTTTGAGAATCAGGTCCTTGGTCTGCAAAGTCTAGAGCTGTCCCAGTACCACCGGAAGTCGACATCCTGAGACTATCTTATTTATTTCCACCTTTCCTCAATTCCCATTCCTCCTCCCTATGTGACAGGAGACAGCAAGAATGGGTCTCTGTTCCTTGGCTAGGTGAATGAATGAATGAGTGAGTAAGTGAATGAATGCACCTAAGAAAACCAGAGCAAAGAAAACCTTTGCTAAATGGAATCTTAAAAGTTTCATGGATTCCAAGGGAGCACGTGGCTGTGATCAAAGGTCAAACCAAGGTTTGTGGGACTTGAAGTTGAAACAGTTTGGAGACCTTGTTTAAGAAAGGGAGTTTAAAAATCCTTATTTGCTATATATAAATACATAGGATTGGATGAGGCATGAGTCTACAGGAAGCCCTAAAGCTACAGGTTCTTTGGCTTTGTGATGAATTTGGAATAAAGAGGAGGGAAAATAACCTAGAGGAAAGTCAAGTATTCCCGACATGGTCTCTTCCACTGCTTGCCTAGGCCTGACCTGGCAGGAATTTTGGAAATTCTCATAATTTGTTGTTAGTCGTTCTAAATGACTTTATGACTTTAACAGTGCGACTGGTCCTCTTTCAAAAACTTTGGTCACATGTGTGTCCTTAAAAAACTTATATCTGTTGGGGTTATTCTCATGCATCAAGCATTTGTTTATCTTGCTGAGGTTCTAATACATCGTATTGTTTTTCAATGAAATATGATATTGATTGTAAAAATAATTTTGTTTACTCACTGGTGGTAGCCCAGAACATCTTTACTGAGGTTTGCTTTTCTTTTTGGTACCCATTTATTCCCAAGGACTAAAAATCCAATTTATTATTATCGATCTTTCAGCATGGTGCAGAATTGCGTTGGATTTGATTTTTTTTTTCATCTTTGGTTAGTTGCGTTTTATAATTAAACTCCTATTGAAGCTGAATTGTCAAACATTTTAATAAGTATTGGATAGATATGCGTTTATGCCCCTTTCTACTATTTTAAAGTGATTTAAGCCGATATGAAATTTCTAGAAAATTCATATAATACTCTATTTTGTTTAAAATTAGTTCCCATTTATTTATTTACACAACAATGTTTTATTTAGTCTTCTGTGAGTTTAATATTCTGTTTGGGGGTAAAAAGATGAATTGGAAATCCATAGACCCTGGTTTCAATGGGTAAGGGTTTATTTTAGATACAAGAGGAATATAATCTACATGAAATCAACTATTATTTATAGGAGCTTATGTCTGGATGCTTGTTCTGATTGCTACTGTATTAAGGTGTGTGTGAGTAAAAACGTGACCTGGAAGGGAATATGCAGATAGAATAACAGTGGCACTGTGGGAGGAGAGACAGGAAACGCCCTGTGGGGGAAGGCGTGAAGGAAGTTGCTGAAAAGCACACAGATCCATGGCAGGGACTTTAAGGATAATGGCGTATGGGGTGGGGACCCATGTGGAGGCAGGTGAAAATAAGTTTGACAGTAACAAGAAGCAGCCAGATCACTGGAAATCATAAGGTTTTCTCTTACTCTGGTGGAACATGAAATCGTCAATGATTCTTGGATGGGGGAAACAAATTTATTGTGCTGCCAACGATTTAATAGCTCTGAATTTATAGTCAAAGAGGTCTGTGTTCAATTCGTGTTAGCAGCTTACTAGCTGTGTCACTTTGGGCAAGTTCCCTAACCTTTTCAGGTTGAGTCTCTTCATCTGTAAGTGGTAGTATTAACGAACAGTTCTGTGTTTCATGGTATTGCTAAGCGTTTTTAATAGAGGAATGAATAATAAATATTTAGTATTGGCATCTGGGGACATAGTAAACACACGACATGAGTTGACTTTTGTCATGATTTCAAAGTTAGAGACTAGTATAGTGAGTATTTCGGTGCTGACCAAAACCCAAATGGAACACAGTGAAGATTTTGTTTGTTTTTAAAATATATTGAATTTAAGACAATAATGAAGCATGTCATTGGATATTATCAATAAAAACAATGTATATGTTTCTAGGTCACTTTATTTTCTTTAGGACACTAGATCATCTGGCATAGTCTGTGGATTTGTACACACTGCGTATACAACACATGGAGGGGAAATGAAGGATTTAAATAATTAGCTGATTAATCTTGGTCCTGATTTGTACTTTTGTTTGCATCCTAGAAAACACTGATAGGTTGTGCTTGTTTATTTAAGATAAGTCACTTGGATAATTGCTTTGAGACAGAAGAGAGTAGAATCCAGAGAGAGGCAAAGGAGGAGCTTCCGTTTTGGACACAGGCACCTCTCTATGATTACTTTCCCTTATTCTGAAGCTGTGAGGGTAGTTTCACAGCATATGGAAAGGGATCTGATGAGACTGAATCAGGGAGAGGAAGCAGGCTACAGAAGGGTATGGACCATATCAGATTCTCTCACTTTCCCATTTTCACCTCATCAATGTGACCAGACAGAGGAGAGGGGAAAGACTTCTGAATTCCAGACTTGGATCAAAATGGACTCATTTTAATTTTTTGATAGAGGAAGGAAATAATTATGAAATATTAAATTTAAGTCAAATGTCCCCTATTTCTTAGTATAGTTCTGACAATGCAAGTGTGTGTAGTGTGTGTGTGTGGGTATGTGTGTGTCTGTGTGTGTGCTTAAATGACTTAATGTATGATCTTATTTCATTTTACACAAATAATCATCAAACACCCCATAGGCAGATGACAAACAGTAGGAGAGATCTTTCATGATCTCTTTCATGAGGTTACACTTAGATTTTTTTTAGCATATCTAGGAATTAATACAGAGTTTGCTAAAAACACAAATTTGCAGGCCAAGCTCCAGATTTTAATTTAGTAGGACTAGGATAGTGCCTAGGAGCCTGAAAATTATCCACTAAGTTTGTCAATAAGAGATAAAGAGAATTCTGAAGAGTTAAACTTGCTCCTATTTCTGGTTTGAACTGGATAAATGGATAATGGGTAGGATAGGGTGAACCCCATTAGGAGAATCAAAGCAGAGGCAAGAAAAAGGTACAATATTTTGGCCTAGCTTAAGAGGTCCTGATATGAAAAGACCTTCAGTATCAAAACCAGAGAAAGAAGAAAGAGAAAAAGAAAGAAGAAAGAAAGAAAGAAAGAAAGAAAGAAAGAAAGAAAGAAAGAAAGAAAAGAAAGGAAGAAAGAAAGAAACAAAAAGAAAAGAGAAAAGAAAGAAAAGAAAAGAACACTGATACCTACTCAAGCACTGAGCAATTGTGAAAATACTCATCTTTTATACATGCTTGAATTCAATCCCAGAATAGTTCCACATGTCCACAAGGGCTAGAGCTGGGTAATTGTTTTCAGTGTTGAAAGAACACACGTTAAACAAGCTCTCCCCGACCAATAGAGCAAATTCTGATTTTAGAATTCCTTAGCTTAGATTAGGTCCCAGAGAGATCAATTGAAGTGATTCTTCCTTCCTCTGCACCAAGCACATCTTCCCTTTCCTTTCAAGTGGATACAGTCACTCCCTTCTATTTCCTTCGGACTTCTAAGGCAAAAGAGAAAAGTCAAACCATAAACAAGAGAAGAATCACACTGTCAGTCAAAGTAGACAAGGAAATGATATTCCCTGATGTTCGCCTCAGCTGAATTACAGCCCTTTGTCTGTGTGAAATCCAACTTGATGAGATTTTCTTTGTCACTGTTGCTGAAAGAACCTGTTTCCTGCGAGTCCTACCTAGGACTAGATTGTGCTGTTTCCACCTGCAGAGCTCCTCATTTCCCTGTATGGTCAGCAAGGCTCATTCCTCTCCCCTTCCATTTGCAACACCCCTGTGCATTTTCAGATATTTCTCTGAAATTTGGGCTCAGGGGAATAGATATTGTCAAACATGTCAGAAATCTTATTTTTATGTTTTAGGAATTGATAGCATGTACATAATAGTATGAAGTATAGAAGACATTCTCCCTGTGGGTTTACAGTCTGGGAAAATTTTGAAAACAAACGCAATCAGATCTCAAAAACAGTAGCAGATTGGCTATTCTAGTGTCGGTGGGATGTGACTCTTTCTTTCATTGTTGTTAGAGAAAAAGGAAAGAAGAATATACAAATCCCTGTGGGCTAGATGAGTAAGGAAACAAGCTTCCCTGTTCTGTATTTCCAATCAATTTGAGGCAAATAAACTACAGATTATATTTAGGGGTCTGGTAGGCTGCCTCAGTTTCTCTAGATGATTGAGAAGTAGATAGGCTTAGTGAAGTTCAGTGATGGAGCCAAGTGGTTTGGGGTCAACACTCAGTGACCCAGTAACCATTTCTCAGCTGACAGTTGGTGTAATAGTCACAATATTGACACTTTACTTGGAGATGTCTTGATTACTCATGAAACCTTCTCCCCTTTCCCTTTCTTCTTCTATGGCAGGCTGTCTGTCCCCATATATTCCTGTCTCTAAAGTGGAACAAATGCTTGTCCTCACTTGGAGGATATTGGAAAACCTCCTAGTCCTAGCTCACTCTTTATCACCTCCAACTCCATCCACATGCAGAGTAGGGACCAGTTGACCAGTGGACCCAGCCTTGCTTCTGCATTAGAACTCTAGCATGAAGACTACACAGCAGGACCAGGATTACATTGTAGAAATTCAGGGGTAGTCAGGGCAAGATGGATCCTAAAGTATTTTGGTCTTTGGGTCCCTCTAAAGCTACTTTTCTCCAAGTCATCACCTTACCCTTTCTACTCCCATCCTTGAAGATCTTTAGTCTCTTAAACTCTACCACAGTCTGAAGGGGAGGAGGGCGGGGGGTGGGGGTGAATGGGTGATGGGCACTGAGGGGGACGCTTGACGGGATGAGCACTGGGTATTATTCTGTATGTTGGTAAATTGAACACCAATAAAAATTAATTTATTAAAAAAAAACTCTACCACAGTCTTAATTTCTTCATGAGTTTCAGTCCACCAGAATTTTAGAATTTCAGATAGATGCATGGATGGGTGGATGCATGGATGATGGATGGATAGAGAGGAAAGAGAGAGAGATTTGTTGTCATGTGTCTTTGTTTTGTATAAGAAATCTCATTTCTGTTTTAATCCTTCCACTGTGTATCAGAAATGTGAGTTAACATGCTCTCCCCAACTGTTTATTAATGTGAGGACCTGGTGGGAGCTGGTGGGTATGAGCTGGGGGTGTGGATCATGTTTGGGTGTTCATCACCTATCTGCACTGCCCCCACTGCATCCTGCCCCACTCACTATAAAACCTCTTCAGGACTGTGGTTTTCTGAGCCACCCCACTTCACCCCTACTCAACCACTGGGGGGGAACAAGAAGCATTCCACGCTCCTGAATTCATGGGGGGCTAAAATAAACCTATGCTTGGAGCCCCCTTTGGGCATCATCTAATTCATCTGGTGCCATAGAATCTGAGAAGCTGAGAGACTGATTCAGGTCGGTCCACATGCAACTTTAACAGGACCCTTTTCTGTCCCCACTTGTGCCAGTCGTAGATTCCACGGGATTGCCATTGCCTGGGTTGTACGTGGAGAGGACAGGACCCTCTTAAACCTCATGCCCTGAAGCTGTCTGGGATTTATATCCTTTCCCTTACTGCCCTACCTATGAATTCAGTGAAATGGAATCTTGACTTTGACTGAGGATGAGGGTTAAGTGCAAGTAAACATTTCTCTAATCATATATAATCATATATTCCACTAAATCTTTTTGTCTTATGTCAGAGCCTATACTATTTGAAACTCAAAGTGAGGGATCAATTCTTTTGTTCTCTCTTTCTTTGATGTTCCCCTCCCCCACCCCCAATGTTCTCCTTTTGCTGGCTGCTGTTGAAGCTGGGAGACATCCAGGGATAATGAATGCTGGGAATCAAATAATGCTGGGAATCAAAAACAGAATTGATGAATAAATCAAGATATTATCTCTCTATATAGTAGTTACTGAGATATTAGCAAATTAGAGCAGATAAACAGAAAACATTTGATAACATTTGAATGCAAAAAGCTCAGAAGACTCAAAGGGGCAAAAGAACTAATATTTCAGGTCCCATAATGGGCATTGTATTAAGATATTAAAACAGTGACACCTGAGTAGCTCAGCAGTTGAGCATCTGCCTTCAGTTCTGGGCATGATCCTGGTCCTGGGATCGAGTCCTATGTCGGGCTCCCTGTGAGGAGCCTGCTTCTCCCTCTGCCTGTGTCTCTGCCTCTCTCTCTGTGTCTCTCATGAATAAATAAATAAAATCTCTAAAAAACAAAAATAAAACATTTCAATAATGCCTTTTAACCTTCAAAACAAACTTGTGAGGTATGTGATTATTTTTCCCAATTCAGAGATGGCCAACTTGAAGCTCAAAATGGGAAGTAGTTAGCTTTGGGCCACACAATGAAAATATGCTAGATACAGAATTAAATTTCAGATCTGACAACCAGGCTTCAAGGGCAGGACTCATTCCCTGGTGCCACATGGGGTGAGTAAATGACTAAGTTGCATCCAATCCAATTGGGGGAAGTTATATTTGCAGCAGTAGCAAGAACTTTCTAAAATGGGGTTTTGTGAGGTAATACTAATTGGGCATTTTTATGGACATAACATTATCCCAGACAATGAGAAGGAAGATAAGAACCATCTCTGCCATAAGGGAACTGATAAAAGAGAGAGACAACATGGAAGGGATACATGCAAGGCACTATGTGGGGGGCTGACACAGAGGGAAAGTTTTGTGAGGCAAAGGGAAATTGATTCTGCACTTTAACTGGGGGAAGCAGAGAAGCTTCCAGAGGAAGCTGCTGTTGAGCTCTTTGGGACACTAGACACCACTGAGCAGATGGAGTAGAATCTAAGCTGTGAAGCCATGAGAGATATGCAGAAAGATTGTAAAGATTGTAAAGTGTAATATAAATTAACTATATTAATAAATATACTTAATTATATTCTGAGTAACTTGTAAACATTTTTTCTTTGGTTTCCTAATATTTGCATCATATTTTAAGTCAGCTTTGGTATTTACAATGGCACCATTAAGATATGAAGCAGTAGTCATGGGAAAACACACTTATATGGTTCCCAGGGGCCTTTGTGAATCGCTGAGAAAAAGGCAAGAAAGTCACTCTGCCCAAAGGGAGCTGCTGCGTCAGTATGTGTTGTTAGAGGTGAAAGGGATTTTAGAAATGTTTTATTTCAATGTTTCTCCAACTTCAGTAAAGTAGAAACCTCCTTCTGAAAGGCAAAGTTCTCTAGAATATTGACTATGAAATTCTATTTATTAAAATGTTATTTAAATTTGTACAAAGAAAAAACATAAAGCTCTTTATGTTTACAGATCATAAATAACCCCAAAGCCTAAAACTCATTTATAAATAAAATATAAATTTTATTTATAAATGTATAAATAAATTATAAGGCCAAAGAAATCTGAAATAACTGGCATTAAAGTAATGGAAGATTATGGTACCGACTGCCAAGAACAGGTACAAATTTGACATACCTATTGCTGTAGGTTATTGTTAACTCAATTCTTCTCTCATTTTTCTCCTCCCAAACTCTAGCCAAACCTTCAGTGGTACAGTGAGCTGAGCTAGCGCTCAAGTTTCCTTGTGACGGATGCATCAGTTAGATATGCTAGTTCCTTCTTTTCTCCTTAACCCCCAGAAAGTGAAGTAGCATTACTGTGGCAAGCATAAAGGTGGAAATCAGATGACCATGCTCAAGAGGCCACCTGATGATGCAGATTATGATTTTATTTATTGTTTTGGTACGATCATCAAAATGTAAGCCCCCAAATTTAAAATTCTCATTAAAAAAAAAAAAAAGGCAACAACCAATAAACTCCTGGAGAACTAAATTCTAACTTGATTATTTTAGATGTAGAATAATCAGTGTGAAAGGATTAAATATTGGACCCCAAACCACATAGTTAAGAATTGAGCTAGAACTGCAGGTAGAAGACTTCATTAGGTTTTAGAATGTTTGGTGTCGTCCTTCAATGATGAATTTGTTTATTTTAAGTAACAATATGTAGATATGAACAATAATAATACCTGTTTTTCATACACTTTTTTGTCTTAAAAATATTTAAGTTCTCAGTTACTTCAGAAAAGAGTAGTTTCAAGTAAGCAAGCAACGAGTTTCTAAAAGTATCTAAGATCAAAGGGGAATGCTAGAGGGAAATAACAGGAAAAAAAAATCACATTTCAAGATGCTTCAAAAAACTTGGCTACATTGAAATTTTGTGGGAAATACATCTGAATAACGTCTCCTCTGATTTAAGATCCTGCTGGTTGTGGAAACTAATGGTATGATTAAGAGAAGTCCCCAGATTTATCCTTTCCACCATCCTCTAAGGATAAAGAAAACAACCAATTTACGTGGATTTTTATGTATTATCTCATGTAACTCTCACCAAAACCCTACTGAGGACATAAATATATATTAGTTGTATGGATGAAGAAACTGAATCTCAGAGAAATTTTGTAATTTACCCAAGATCATAAAACTAGTAAATGGAAAAGCTGCTGCCTACCTATCTACAAAGAGTGATCTATTTACCTTCGAGAGAGAAAGTGTAGGGAGGAGCAGAGGGAGAGAAACAAAGAATCCTCAAGCTGACTCCCGGTTGAGTGTGGAGCCCGACGCGGGGCTCGATGCCAACACCCTGAGATCATGACCTGAGCACTAATCAACTGTTAAACTGACTGAGCCACCCAGACACCCCAGAAAAGTGGTCCATGTAAATCAAAGTTCACTGGACTCCAAATCATGGGTGTGTCCCCCTGTATATAATCTATCCCTGCTTGGTAATATTTCAACAGCTCTACCAGTGAAACTAATATTCAAATGCAACATAGCAAGAATGAGCAGACTTCTAATGAGTACACGTCAACATTTCATTTCAAGGGAAAATAGTTGTGCCATTTCTCTTTTCTCCTACTCCTCTGTGGATTGACTCACATCTTTCAGGCTGTGGATGTCTCAAAGGGAGCATATTGTAGAAAGGTAACAAAGTGAGACTAGAAAGGGTGAGTCTTTGTCTCAGAGGGACTTTTGCATGGTTGAAGGTAATTGGAGAGAACAGAAAATGTTCTCTGAGCCAACAAAGGCAGCTTTGTTTACAGCTACTATTGTTTTCAAAGAAAATGCACTATGTTTGAAGATTTTAATAGGCTTTTATTCCGATTTAAAATTGGATCCAAAAATAGAACTAATTACTTGGGAATATTTTCTGTATCACCTAAAAGAAATTGATTTGCTATTGATTTGTAAGTCACAGGCAGCCGTGAATTAAACTACACTGAAAACCTCCACTTTTATATCTTTAACCCAGAATTCTATATTGAAATATAAGCTAAATAGCTCCAAGTCAGTGGGGTGAGGTCCTTTTGAATTCAGTATGACCAAGACTGACCTCATTATCTCTCAGTCCTAACAAAGCTGCCTTTCCTCCAAATTTCCTCACGCAGCCCATGGCCAATGCCCTTGAATTATAATCCAGCATGGATATTTAACAATGCAGTGGATCAATTGTTCAACAGTTTTCTTATTTCTCTATTCAATGAACGTCTGTTGAGCGTTACTATGTACCAGCCAGCAAAGCTGATAAATTTAAATTTCTGCCTCAGCAAACATAGCACATGAAGTAATGATGTACAGTATTTTACAAATGCTAGAGACACTAGTTTAAAATCAAACACCAATGTATATTCTATTACATTATCCTTTGTCAATCGTCCTCCTATAGAGATTTTCTAATTCTTATCCACGTAGGTCTATAAAGGCAATGGTCTGCAGAACAAGCCACCTGGGTCATGATTGTGATTTAAGTATGTTTGGACCTCTTGATGCTGGACAATTGTTTTTTACCCCAATCTTCCTACCTCCCTTAGCTGTCTGTCCATAATTTTTTAATCAATGTCTTTGAAAAGGAACTAACTTAAGTCACTTAAAGATCAACATACACTTAACCATAGTGTCTGTGTTGAAGACCACCTCTGCCTGTGATGTGACCATATAGATTATAGATTTTTGTGCACCTGGGCAGCTCAGTGGTTGAGCATCTGCCTTTGGCTCGGGGCGTGATCCTGGGGTCCTGGGATTGAGTCCTGCATCGGGCTCCCCGCGGGGAGCCTCTTCTCCCTCTGCCTGTGTCTCTGCCTTTCTCTGTGTATCTCTCATGAATAACTAGATAAAAATCTCTAAAAAACCTTATAGATTTTCAATAACCACGCTAATGTTGTTTTTATGATTGTTTATACTATTTGTTTTTAAGAGCTTTACTGAGATATAATTTATATACCATAAAATTCACATTTAAGTGTATAATTGAATGCATTTATCATATTTATCTAGTTATCACGACAAACTAACAACGGAGCATTTTTATCACCTTCAAAAGAAGCCCCATATCCCTTTAGCTGCTATCCGATCCTCCATCTTCCCCAGCCCTAAGCAACCACAAATTTATTTTCTGCCTCTCTATATTTGCCTTTTTATGACGTTTCATATAAATGGAATCCTACACATGCAATCTTTTACGTCTGGCTTCTTTCACCAAGCAAAACATTTGTGAGGTTCATGCGTCTTGTAGCATTTATCAAGAATTCGCTCTTTTTTTTTTTTTTATTGTTGAGTAATGTGTTCTTGTATGGGTATGCCACATTTTCTTCATCTCTTCACATGTGAATGGGCACTTGGGTTGTTTCCACTTTTTGACTGTTAGGAAGTTGCTATGAATATTCGCATGCGAATCTTGGTGCAGACTTTTCTTTTCTTTGGGGAAGATACTTAGGATTGGTATTGCTGAGTCCTATGTTTATATGTTAAGTCCGTGTGTAACTTTTTAAGACATACTATTTATTTTACTGGTATAATTGTTTATTGTCTTGTTTTAGTTTTGGAGTTTCATGGAGGAAGAGAAACTAACAAAACTTTCTTGGAAAGTATGTTGCTTTGTCCTGTTGTTTGTTTGGATTTGAACCAGTTGTATGTTCTCAGGACAGGAAGGACGTTCAGGCACAGCATCCTCTGGAAACCCTCAGTCATCCCTGCTCTAAGGATGTTCTGCTCAGGTTCCTAGCTATTTACTCACTGCACAAAGTAAACGTCTAAAAGGCTCTTGAGATGATTCGAAATTGTGTCTCTTTTTAAGTTAAAACTATTTGAAGGTGTGAAAAGAGCATATCAAGGGAAAATCAGATGTATATTTATCAATAGGAATAATATCTAAAATGTGAAATACAAAGCAATCTATTTTCTACATTCAAAACAAGTATTTTCTTTTTTTTTTCCAAACAAACAACTGTTTTCAAATGAACTCTTGAATAACTATCTTTAATATTTTGAATTATGATATTTGTTGGCTTCTACAAAGAAAATTGATATTTTTGATGTCCATATAAGCAGTTATCTGATGAATACAACAGGTAGTGACAGAGAACATAAAAGCTAAAGGAGCCTAGAATGAGCATCATCTATTAAACAGCCTGTTACCTGCATAGTGAGCTTTAGGGACAATTATAAATAAATTATGACTATTAATACAACATCACAAAGGTAAACAGAGGATTCAGCAACATATTGATTGTTACAATCTTACTTTTTTTTATGCAAAGGGAGCAAAGGTGGCAGGGCACTAAGAAATGAGAAGTCACGAGATTGGCAGTAAATCAAGAGGGGGTGAGGGAACCAGAGTATCCATTCATTACCACTCGTCTGGCTAATTGCATCATTCCAGTTATTGTTTAATATATTTTGTCCCCCTATCATAAAAGGTGTTCAATGTCTCCTCATGCATTTTTGTCTATGGTAAATTTAAGTCTCTCCAGAGAGTCTGTGGGTTTTTAATTTCATTTTAGTAAAGTACAGAGATAAGCCGAGTGACATATTCAGATTTGTAAGTACAAGCAGTAGAATATTGTAGTGTATACATTATGTATTAGGATTTGTCCAATTTCGCTTTTGCTGGTTTCTTGGGAATTTTTGTCGTAGCATCTGTGCTGAATTTTCTTGGCCATTGCATGCGGCAGTGCATTACAACTAAGCAGCTGCGGATACATACAAAACTCGTCCAAAATAACACCTGCGGTATCAGCCTTTTTCATAGCTTCCCGTGGAGAGAATCTTATTTATTAGAGTGGCTTATATATTACAGTGAAATAAAGTCACATACATTGGGTGGGGAGGACTAGAATTTCCCTTGGTGGTTGTTAGCCATGAGAAAAAAAAATGGGGAAAACATTAATTTTCAAACCAGAATATACATTTTACACACTAATTGAAACATTGGATATACATGGAAAGTATTAATTTGTATTCTAGTTATTGAAAGCAACCAGTGCAATTATTTTTTTTTATTTAACTGACTTTTTAAAGAGATTATTTATTTATGAGAGACACAGACTAAGAGAGAGAGAGAGGCAGAGACGTAGGCAGAGGGAGAAGCAGGCTCCTCGCAGGGAGCCTGATGTGGGACTTGATCCCAATCCTGGGATCATGACCTGAGCTGAAGGCAGGAGCCCCTCATTGATGTTTTAACTGAACTAATTTGAGTGAATTTTACTTAACTGATACTTGTCTTTAAAGAGGCAAGTATTTTGTTCTTTTTTGTTTGTTTTTTGTGGGTTTTTTTTTGTCTTTAATTTTGGATTATGTCAATATCTAGACTGATAATGATAAGATAATGGTCAAAAAGAAGTTAAAGGGAGGGTGGAACTTTCTAGCCTTTTATTAACCTCCAGAAAGAGGGTAACATCAACATTTTCATTTGAGAGAAGCCATCTTTAACCATTGATGTGAGTGGAGTGAAATCCCTCTGGAAGCTTCCTTGCCTGGAAAACTCAGATCAGGGACTTTCCATGCTAGCCCACTCATCACCTTCCCCCTGTATCTACTTAGCTCCCCAGACTCCTCGGAGAGAAACCACACATGCACATGCATCACTTCCCAAGCTGCTGGTATCTGACAGCCCCCCATATCAGTTAATAACCCTACTATCCTCTCCGTTATGCTTATTTGAAAAATGAGAGTCATTTTTAGTCTTCCCCTTGCCCTCTCTTGTGCCCCACTTCCAACTAATTTCTGAACTTTCGCGTTCTTTTCTCTTGTTGTTTGTTTCATACAATTGCTAGTACTTTTTGGTCCTGTTACTTCACTAAGAGGCAGTACAGGTAATGGTTAGGGACACAGATGCTGGGCTCCTGATCCTCAATTGGGCATTCCCTAGTTGTATCAACTCAGCCAAGTCTTTTAAACTCTTTGCCTCAATTTCTTCTTCTGTACAAAAGGCAGTTGATGCTGGCCGTCAGCAGGAGGTCTCAATCCTTCTCCCGGTGGACCTTTCTTGTCGGATTGCTTGAGTTTCTTCACAGGTGGCAGCTGGCTTCCCCCAGAGTGAGTGACCCAGGAAAGTACACGGCGGGAGCCACAATATCTTTAATAACATGGTCCCAGAGGTCAGACAACTTCATTTCTCTAATAACCTAGTGTTACATAGGTGAGTGTGGGACCTCTCCCATAGGGAATGAAACCGGGAGGCCAAGTTCACTGCGGCCATCGTGGAGGCCAGCTGCTATGCTTACTATCAAGGCTTCTGCCTTACATCCGCTTTCCTTTCTTCTCTTGTGTTATGCTCCCAATTAATTTTTCCCTCTCATCTCTTGCATCTCCAACAATTTTCCAGCCATTAGCAGCCAGAGCCACCCCTTATCATTTTCTATGAACTTCTTATACAATTCAGATTTTAACTCTTTCTCCTATTAGTTATTAATATCTTCTCTAAGCATATCCCTTTGCTTTAGATAACATTTTTTCATTGTATGAGGAGTTTTAATCTTTCTGTAGTCAAATCTGTCAGTGGTTTTGTTGTGATATTTTCTATCCTTCTATAAAAGGACTATTCCTCTAAGAAGCTCACATAGTTCTATTTTAGACTAGAATGTTATTTATTATTTTCAAATAAAGTTTTGATTCATGTGAAATTTGTTTTGCCATCTGTTATATGGTATAGATCTAAATTAGCTTACCTCACAGACTTTTAAAAAATATTTTCATGTTAGCTCATCTACCTTATTTTCATTTTATAAATTTTACTGGTCTCTATTTTCTATTTTTTACAAACAGAACATTAGTTATCTTTTTTTTAAAAGAAACTTTATCACTTTCTTTATGATTGTCCCCATAATGTCTCTCTTATCTCTGAAAAATAGAAACTGTATTTATAAACATGCATTTGATTGAGTTTGATCAAATAACTGAGTTCTCTCTCTCTCTCTCTCATGTGTATGTCTCCCACTGAGATCACAAATCTTGAAGTCAAAAGAGCTCTGTAGGACACACTGATGTTTTGGTTGTATGAAATTTCCTACTTCTCATCCTGGGGTACAGTGTTACTGTTAATTCAACTGCTTTTCTAATTTTAGAAGGCAATTTGTATTCAGCTTATGTTGACCTTTAAATCAAGTGAAAAATGAAAGTCAGTGCTTTTATTATTGGAATACAAGTTAAGTCACATTCTGACTGTAATTAAGGGTTATTAAGAAGGTGACTTATTTTCCTGCAGAGTGGATGCCATTCATGCCTGTATTTGGAGTCACCATTATCACCCACTATGTAGAGTAATCTCCAGTTTTATGAAGTGTCATGTACAACATAAAATTGTTTCTTAAACATTGTTGCCTTTTCAATCTTAAGAATTTTATTGGAGAAAGTTTCAAAAACAGCCCTCATGGTAGGAAGCAAATTATTTGTTCAGGAATAAACTTTACTGAGTATATACATATAGCCTTTTAATGATTTCTCTTCATTTAAAATATTGCTTCAAAATCTGTATATTTTTTTAGGTTTCCTGGTTGCATGTTCTTGTATGCTCTTGAATGATGGGCTCTAACCTCTCTCTATCTTGCACTTCTGCATAATAAATTATTTCCTGGGGCCTTCAGATTATTTTAGCTCATATGTCCATAATGGTGCTCATCACACCGTATGACATTTAGTCATTGATGCCTCTGTTTCCAGACTAGGTTGCAAGTTGGTACTTGTTTAAGAGATGTAATAGGAAACTGGCTAGTCATTGCTTGAGCTACCTGGATATTTGTTTATTTCTATCATAAAGTCATGCTCCCTGTCACCATCTACAAGGCCCTTTCTCTGGGACCATGAGGCCCGAAAGGGAAAGAGAACCACATTGTTTGCTCCATCATTGGCTCTCTCCTCCCTGTACTAACAAGTATTGCCAGGAATCTCTGCACGTGGTTGAGGAGGGTGGTAGGAGGGGAAGACACACAACAGAAATTTGAATGGATGGCTCTGAATCCAGATACTCACTCAAGTTCGTTCTTTAGCCATAATCTATATTTGCAGAGCAAAGTAGAGAGGAAAGAAAAAACCTGGCTATTCTGGGTTTGAAACTTATAATGAACTACATGTGTAATTTGAAAATGGTATATTTTCTGGGGTGGTGAACTAAGTAGATGACTGTACTTTTTAGACTGACCCATACTGAAGGATACAGAGACATCCGTCCTTTAACTCTTCATCTGTGGGAGAGCAGATAGTCCGCAGTATGCTTTGGGGATAGTAGGATCTACTTAGTGTCTTAGTGATCCAGGGAAAGTACCTTTAAATTGATTCATGAAAAATGCCCTTAAGGAAGCCTTGATACATAGCAAATGTTCAGATAGTGGTAGCTATTTACAATCATTAATTTATTACATAGACATATGGGCTTGAATAAACCGGGACAGGAAGTTGGTGATAGCAGACATTGTATAGATTGCAGGGTTGGACAAACGCCAGTTTGAATTATAGTTCTGCCATTAATTTTTTAACTGAGCCATTACTGAGCCTGAATCTTCATTTCCTCAACAGTGTAATGGAGATAACAGTTGCTCTTTTTCATGGTTATTGGGATTACATGAGGTTTATGTAAACTGGGCATCCATCCATATGTAACATAGATGGCATGGAACCTGAAGCACTCAGCAAAGGGAATTTCTGAGTATAGGAATCAGGAGACCTGAGTCCAAGCCCAAGTCTTTTCATTCATCAGCTGTGAGATGTTTATGAAACTACTTTATTCTCTTAAGCCTCAGTGTCCGTTTCTGGACCATGAAGAGTGAGATGAAATGGTATTCAGTATTTGCACATATGTTTACTCTGACACTTGCCCTTTTTAAATTAACATTTGCCTTTGAAAATATAATTATTTGTTAATGCATTTTTTCTTGCCATATTTGAACTCTTCGAGTTGTTCATCCTTGCAGAGCCATAACCTAGCACAGTGCCTGGCACATAAAATTTGCTCAATAAATGCTGAGTGAATAAAAGAATGAATGACGGCATGAGTAGAAGCATACATATTTTCACAAGAATGATGCATGAGCAATATTCAAGGACAGAGAAGCAATGACTGCCCTCATTTCAAGCTAGAGCCAGGCATTAGAAAATTGGAAGTTGGTTGAGCAAAATGTCCCCAAGGATATTAAAGATGAATAGCTTTTTCCTCTACATGAAATTATCGCTAACACAATTACATGTGTCAAAATTAAGTTTACTTTTACTGCCATTGCAGTGCAAGATGTAATTGGCACTGGTTCTATTAAAATTGGTCTGTGTTTACTCTATAATTTTTGTAAATTTAGCATAGCAATATTTTCTCATTTATCACTTACCCAGTTTTTTCACAAACGAATTTGAGGGAAAATATGTCATTTGTAATGTTTTAACACATTTTATTTCAAATCTGATTACTTTTCAAAATGAAACACAACAAATGATTCTGGGGTTCGTAAGTGTAAAAATATATTTTGAGGTTTGTTTTCTTTTCATGACAAAAAAACCCAAAATTATTGTTATTGAAAAGATCTATAATTAAGAATAATTTGAAAATATTGAAGAGAGGGATGCCTGAATGGCTCAGTGTTTGAGTGTCTGCCTCTGGCTCAGGGTGTGATCTCAGAGTCCTGGGATCAAGTCTCACATCGGGCTCCCCCTGGGGAGCCTGCTTCTCCCTCTGCCTGTCTCTGCCTCTCTCTGTATGTCTCTCATGAATAAATAAATATTTTTTTAAAAATGAAAATATTGAGGATAAATATAAAACTGAATAAATAAAGCATATTGGAAATAGAAGGCCCTACTCTTCTTTTCATCTATATACTACTTTCATCGGAAATAGTACATTTCATGTGAATTTGTCTTTAAACAAAGTCTTTTGAAGGCAAGTTTATCTGTCACCTCCCTTTTGGGGATATCTATTTTTCTTTTTTTAGAAACACTCATATGCCTCAGAACTCTGCATTGGGTTTTTTATTGTCCTTATTTCAGTAAAACGTGTCTGTTCCATTGCCTCATTCATTCAATAAATGATCATTTAGCAACTAGATATGCCTTACATTCTGATATATGAAGCCAACTGACATCATCTTGATGACTGCTCTCATCGAGCTTAGAGTTCAGTAAAGAGACAAATATACAAACACGAGCAAATAATATAAAGACAACTTGAGATGAGTGCCATGAGGAATGAGAACAGCGTATGTGTTTGAAAAAGAATAGTGCCAGGACAGGGTAGGGAGGCTCCTGATGTACAATGGCAGGCTGGCAGAACATCTTTCCGGGGAAGGGAAGTCTATACGGAAACTTATAGGATGAGGAATTGGAGCAAGGATTGAGGGCAGTGAGTTGGAGACTATTCCAGCTAAAAGAAAGGAGGGGTGCATATTTTAGGATAGAAAATTTGGGTAGGCATATCAGGATAGAAAGTAAGGAGTGTGTGTGTCTTGTAACAAAAAAGAAATAGCAAGGATGAGGCTATGCAGGGTTTGGGTGGTGTGACCAGGTTTGCATTTTGAAATGATCAATCTGGATGAAATGTAGAGATTAATTTAGGTCCAAGAATGTGAGGGAAGACACTAGTTAAGAGACCAAAGCTTCAATAGCCCAGGAATGAGGTGATCACTCCATGGACCAAAAGGGGGGTAAGGAGGATGGAGAGAAGTGTACAGATTTGAGATATGTGTTGGTACTTGTTGCTATACGGCCTTCCTCATATTTTTGCTTTTTAGCATCTGGAAATTGGATGTGTCTTTTAGTTGATGGCATTTCATGGTTTATTTTCCATCATTATTTTTCTTTCTTAGTTATGCTTAAAATAATGACACAGGGTACAATTGATGACACCTTAGATTTGATAGAACATGGAAAAGCTTGCTAATTTTATGAAGGATCATAGCCATAATTTTCTTCCTTAATATAGTTTCACTTTTAATGAGGTATCTGAAGTTATAATGGGATGTGATATCATATGAGGAAATATTTCTTTACCATATATTTATTCATTCGTTACATCTATATTTAATGCATTCCAGGCACTGAGAAGTGTTCTGGGGATACAATGGTGAGTATAAAAATAAAATAAGAATACCTGCCTCTTAGAACTTGTAGTGTAGCTGGGAAGATGGACATTGGATAAATAATAAAAGCTCTTGAGTTCAGTGAAGAAATATAGCATGCTATGGCAGGGAGGAGAACATGTGCCTAATCTTGTCTTGGGGAGTAAAAAAAAGCTCTTGAGGAAATGGCATTGAATCTGAGACCTGAAAGATAAGGAATTAAAATGGAGAAGGAGGAGGGTGAAATAATCCAAGTCCTGTCTCCTGACACATTTGAGTAATGGAAATGTTAGTACAGCTGGAACCCAGAGAGAGAGAGAAGGCAAGTGATGAAGGATGAGGCTGGAGAACAGATGAGGACAGATTTGGAGGATAGGATGGAAGAGTGAGAGTGGATGCATGAAGCCATATAATATAAAGAGACAATAGTGGCAGCCCTGGGATGGAAATAACTAGACAGATACCAGAGATATTTAGGAGGTGGAATCCACAAGACTTGATGGTGACAACCGTCCTGATTCGACCAGTATCATCCCAATCTTAGCATTTAAAGTTCACATCCCAGAAAATCTTCCAGTCCAAGGCAAATTAGGATGTTTGGTCATTCTAGATGAGAGAACGAAAAATCCTATTAGACTCCTATGTTTCTGGTTTGAAGAATGAAGGGGATTGTGGTACCACTTCCTGTGTCAGAACCCTGAAAGAGCCAATTTTGAGTGGTAATGGCTAATGGTTTTGAGTTGCCAGTAAGACAATTAAGTATACATTTGAATAGAAATGTCTGGTATCAGAAGATTGGTGCAGTGATAGACATTTACGACTTGTGAATCTAAGTGGTCAATGAAGCCATGGAACTGGGGAGAAAAACTCAAACTAGTGAGATTATATTGACTGAGAATAGAAGTACATGTCCTGAAGATTTTCAACTTTAAATGTCTGATAAGGAAAAATCAGGGGAAAACATTTAGTAGAGTGGCTAGAGAGAGGAAGAATCAAAGGAAAGTAAGACACAATAATCACTTCAAGGGAGTGATGAGTTGTGTCGAATGTTGTTAATACATATATATGATGATAACTGAAATTCATTGGATTTTGAGACCTTAGCGAGGGCAATGTTTGTAGATTGATTAAAATGAAACATGATTGGGTTGGAATTGTGTCGTGAGATAAGTAGGGGTGAGGATATGGAGACAGCAAGTGAAGCTATTTTGAAACCTTTAACTATGACACATATAAAGATGTTGTCCCCTGAAGGGGAGTAAGGAGAATTTTCTTTGGTTTTTTGAGAGAAATTTGAGCCAACAGAGACAGAGAACTTGATGGAATAGAGAAAAGAGAGCACAGGGTCTTAAGAAAAATAGAAGGGAGATAACCTAGAAAGAAAAGATAAAAATATTTTCTCCTAGCCATGAAAAGAGATGCCTTCCTAATTGTGACACAAGGGAAGGAAGAAAGGAAAGGCACAGGGATGCATTTCAGGGCCACGCTTATATATAAAAGCATGTCTCGTAAGGAACCGTTTCATTGAGCACTCGTGTAAAACTAGGCTTTGTGAGAAGCAGCCCATTGAATGATTATTATACATCATGTATTCATAGTGGCATCTACTATATTTTTACTATCTGAGCAATTTATTTTCAAAAATTTTGGTAACATGTATCATAAGCAAAGTTATTATATATAGACTACCTGCCAAACGTTCATGGCGCCATCAAGGCCTTGCAGTATACTGGTACTGATGGAAATGTAACCGGGCCAGAGGTAGAACTACAGTGCCGTCGATGGAGAGAGAAGGGAGCCGCTTCATAAGAGAGCCACGTGAATTAGGATGTGGGGTTAGCTACCTGATTAAGACTGAACTTTGACTTTACCATATAGAACTGTCATGTCCTCCAAGGGTGGGAATGTAGAAAGCATAGGATTGCTCAGCTCCATGAGGTCATGCAGGGATCCATAGTTGTATTACTTTGTTGCTCCATTATATCTGTGTGATAGAAACTGGCTCCCCATCTCCATATCCATGTTTCAGTGCACAAGAAGGGAGTAGAGGAAACTGAGGGTATAATCTGGGTATAATCATTGATGCTCAGGTCCCATATGCCCAGCTGAAACTCTGTTATCATGGGAGATGAGGAGAATCCTGCTGGGGGCAACCCACTCATCTTACACAGGTGCTGGACATTGATCTGAACCGTTAAGGACATGAGTTTTCAAGAAGAGGAAGAGGTTTCTGAGATAAAGGACCAACATATGTAAAGGCTAAGGTCATCAAAACTTTTAGCAACCACAATGCCACACATTTCGTAGTAGATTCATTCAGTGCCTGCATCACCTCCCTTAGACCATATCTGATAGCAGCAGCAGGTATGGTACACAATTGCATGGGAGCTCAGACTCATGTTGCAAAGCCAGGGTTTTTTGGTTTTGTTTTTTGTGGGGTTTTTTTGCTTTTTGTTTTTTTTAGATTTTATTTCTTTATTAGAGACAGAGAGAGAGAGAGAGAGAGAGAGAGAGAGGCAGAGACACAGGCAGAGGGAGAAGCAGGCTCCATGCAGGGAGCCTGATGTGCAACTCAATCCCGGGTCCCGAGGATCGGGCCCTGGGCTGAAGGTGGCACTAAACCACTGAGCCACCCGGGCCACCCTGCAAATCCAGGGTTTTATCTCATTGTTCACTGTGTATCTCTCTGATTCAGCCTCCTGGCCTAGGGTGATGTCATTGGAGCTCCCTTAGACTGTCCACAATTACAGCCTAGAAGTGGAGAGGGGCCAACAGACTCAACCAGTGATGGAAGGAGAAAAGCTTTATCTTTCTGGATAATTCTGGGAACATTGAGTTGGCATCTCACAGGTCCTGACACATTTGAGCTCCTGATTCCTCAGCAGCCAGCTTAGCAAGGCACATTTTTCTCCAGCCTTGTATCACTCACTACCTTCTCATTCCTGCTTTCGGAGATTACCTCCTCAAAACACTGTGAAACTACTCGTATCCAATTCCTTGTCTCAGGCTCTGCCTTGGTGGAAGCCAAAATACCACCCAGTCACATAGAACAGAAGCCCTGATCAGTCAGAAAAGATTCCTGCTGCTTTGGGCTCACCAGGGTATCCCTACTCATTGGCAGGTGTGTATAAAACCATGGAGCCAGGAAGTTGGTGGTGCAAAAAGCTATAAGAAATGTGTAGAGTTGGGGCGCCTGGGTGGTTCAGCGGTTGAGTGTCTATCTGCCTTTGGCTCAGGGCATGATCCTGGGATCCAGAATCCAGTCCCACATCAGGCTCCCTGCGTGGAGCCTGCTTCTCCCTCTGCCTGTGTCTCTGCCTCTCTCTCTCTCTCTCTCTCTCTCTCTGTTTCTCTCATGAATAAATAAATAAAATCTTTAAAAAAATAAGAAAAGTGTACAGCTTTATAACACAGACTCCATTGTAGAGAAAACCAGAAGAGACTGCAGAAGGAGATGAGGCTCAAATATGTTAGTATAGGTTTTATCCACTTATAGAATATAGTTGCTATATAATATAGATGCCATATATTTAAATGTGTGTCTACTGTGTGTGCACACACACATACACACGTATACAGTATGAGATCTAAATTTAATCCTGTGGAATGACAGGAAGCCAACAGTGGTGAATTTTTTTCTGTTTTTTTTTCCTTGACGTATGTATGCATTTTAGTAGAGCAGTCATATGTGCAGATTGCGCTTCAAGAAAGTTTGTGTTGAGAATAAATTATAGGGAGCAATTCTGTAGGAAGAGAGATCTCTGAAGAGGCTATTTTGGGCATCCAAGTGGGAGACAGGGATCCAAATAGTGGCAGACTGGAGCCACAACACTGGGGCTGCAATAAAGGGAGTATATATTCTAGAGAAAATGGATGAATTGAAATGGTGTTAGAAATATATGATAGCTGGCCTGCAAGGCATCAACTAGCAAGACTGAAATTTCCTGGAGAGGACCAGTATGGTGGAACCGGTACATCCTGGCTGATGTGAAGGGTCTACACTAAGAGGCAGCCCCATCTATTCCCAGATCTATTGATTTCCTCCCAACGTTCCAGATGACGTGGTAGAGTGGAATCCTAGCCTTATGTCATGCCATTTAGATTTCTGTATTGCCCCGCAATTCCCATTTATCACATTTTAAGTTTTTTCTGGAAAATTCTATTTTGAAAGATTAAAAAATGGCAGAGTTCACCTTCGATGACTAACGCGTGATTGCCACCACACCCTGAGGACTATGCACGTTTGCCACCGCATTCCTCATTTACCTTGTCTTTTCAGCGTGTCACAAAGCCTGGTAGTTCCGACTCGCTGATAGACCTAAATGCACGTCAGAGCAGGTGTCGGCATGCTGATGAGAATTCAGGCAAGAATGAACACTTCTCTCAGGATAAATGACCTTTTATTCTTTCCTGAAATGTTCTAGTTCTGCTGAAGCTACTGCCAAGTCAGGTTGACTTGCTCAACAAATATCTACTGACCACAGACAGACTATCTCCCAGTAATTAGAAGATATTTGGGCACAAGAAGGTAGAAAAAGACAAGCTGTGTGACTCTGAGGCGCTTTAGGGGCTTAAGCAGAAGTAAAATGCCCCTGTCTTTCCTACACTTTATCTCTTTCCTATTACTCTACGGGGCTAGAGTGGGCATGCAGTGTTTTTATATTACAATTTCCCCTACCACCAATTTCAGAATTTAAAAGGGGAGAGTTGTATTAGTTTCTGTGGCAGCCAAAATAAATTACTACAAACTTCTTAGCTTAAAACAACAAAAATTTATTTTCTCACGGTTGTGGAGGTCAGAAGTCAACTTAAGGTATCGGCAGGTCCACACTCCTTCTAGAGGCCGCAGGAGAAAATCTATTTCTTGTCTCTTTCAGCTTCTGGTGGTTCCTGGCGTTTCTTGGCTTGTGGCTTCTTGACTTCAAGCTCTACCTCTGTGGTCCTATTACCTCCTCCTCTGTGTGTTTGTCTCCCTCTAGAGGGAGAAATGCAGAGCGAGACAGATACTTTTCTCTCTTTGATAATAGATGTCACTGTATTTAAGGCCCAGAATAAGCACCTCTTCTCAAGGTCCTTAGCCACATATGCAAAGAGACATTTTCTAAATAAGGTATCAGTCACAGCTTCTCAGGTTAGGACCGGGGCATATCATTTGGGAGGCCGTAATTCAGTCCATGGAAAGAATAAAGACTAGATGTTTTGAGAGAAAGACAGAATCTGAATCTTCCTTAAGAACAAAATAATCAAGGGCGCCTGGGTGGCTCAGTTGGTTAGGCATCCCACTCCTGATTTTTGGCTCAGGTTGTGATCTCAGGGTCTGGAGGTCCATGCAAGACGTGGAACTCTCCCTCTGCCTTTCCCCACTCCCTCTGTCCCTCTCTGTCTCTCTGTCCCTCTTTCTCTCAAAATAAATAAATACGTAAATAAATAAAATCTGATGAGGCTAAGAAAGTCTTTACTATAGTCAGTTTCTACCTTTGCCTGATTAAGAAACAGGGAAAGGAAATAAAGAGAACAAAATCAAGTAAGACCAATATGATATAGAATAAAAACCACACACATTGAAACCAATAAGACTTGTATCCGAATCCCATTTAAATGATTTACTAGCTATACTATTCTGGAAGTATCTTTAATGTGGCAATGATAATGCGTAAATGCAGCATTAGTTTAGCACTTACCTGAAATTATTCATATATATATATATACACACACACACACATATACGCACATATATTATATATATAATAATTTACATTTTATCTCATATAATCACAATAAATTAGATATAATTGTAATAAATTACATATGTATATATAATTTACATGAAATATATAAAGGCCTGGCATATAATATGGCATACAGTTAGGATCCTTTCACGGTCACCTCTCAAAAGTGTTGAGTGCATGTTAGGTATAAGCAAATTTTCCTTCCGAACGAGAACAGATTCAGAGCTCTCTTCTTTAGGACTGATTTAGTAATAGTGACTTAACCCATTGCTCATCATGTCTTCCTTTCTGTAATGACTTTATGTAACTCTTTTCTTCCTGTAAGACTTTATTACTTCTGCCTCTTGCCTCAGACACTGTAAATCCCAGTGGTATCCGAGAGAAGAGGAAGTAAGATGACTCTTTAAGGCAAATGCCCGTGCTATTGCTGTCATAAAGCAAGTTGTTGGGTTAGAATATTACACAGGCTTTAGTTCATCACAACTCATGATAATCCAAATGATCTGTTAATGTAGTTGCTCTTTGAGTTATATATCATTTTAAAATATGGGGCAAAGGGTGCATCAGAGTCTTTACACAAATTCTCTGGGATGTTTTTGTTCCTAGTAGCTCTCTTTGCTTAAGTGCCCCTAATGACACCCTCCAATGGAAATGGAAGTGTTTGGCTAATGCATTCTCAAAATGGAAGTTGTCAACTCTTAGGGGAGTCTCGTGTGTCTTGATGAGCTATCAACCCTTGCTTTCCTTTAAGCACTTAAAAATCAGCATGAGAAAAAATCATTACAGTTATTTCAAACACAGCAAAAGAGGATTTTTTTTTTAAATTGCTAACACCAAAAGCTAAACAAATCTGAGAAAGCCAGTTTCTGCATTAGCAGGATCAATTCAGAGCCACTGAAAAAGAATAGACTGTCTGAAAATATCAACAACCTGCCTTTTCAAAGGAGAGTTACTTTTTCATTTTCGGATTACTGACATCAAAAAGGAAGGTTTATTTCTTCATTTGACAGAGAGTTTTGACAAGTTTGCAACCTGAAGACATGTTTCTTCAATTGTAATATATGTTGTTTGCAAAGATTGTCTTCAACATCTATTTTTTTAATTGTCTTCAACATCATAATGTATAAGCCATTGTGTTTTTCTATTTTTATATAAAAAATTTCCTAATTATTGTAGCTCTCAAAAGTCAATGAGCTGTTCGGTAGAATGAATTAGTCTTCCCTGAGTATAGCATGCATAGGATGTAAGTAAAGACTTGTTTTTGTATCATGTAATTAAATTATAGATATTGTACTGGAATGTCAAAATAGTGATAAAAAGCAGAAACCATGTGAATCAGCTTATCATTAGAGGCACTAAGTCAGAGTTTGTAAGGTTTAGATTTAATTTGCCTCCTTCTCAATAAGTAACTTTTTCTTCCACAGTTTTAACAAAAATTGGGACTGTTTGGAGAATAATTTCAAAAAATACTGTCAAGGTTAACAGCAGCTGGTCTTAATTGGATTTCATTTCTTATGCTGGGCCAGGATATAACCTTACAGGAATTATCAGTATTTTGAGACTAACTGTAGCTGTATGCAAAAAAATGAACATAACCACTAATGAGAATATTAATTTTAGAACCTAAAATACTGATTCCTATGGCAATTATGTTTGTGTGTTTTCACTCCATTTATGAAATATTGGTCGACTGACCACTGTTATTAGAAAACCCTTTGAAGTCAACTTTTTAGCCACATATGACAGTCTTAATGGAAATGTTCTAGAAATGCAGAAATGAGAGGTCCTATCATGTCTTTGCACAGCACTAAAATTCAGTCCCCACAGCATCATGCTTTCTAATCAAAGAGAAAACCTTCAGAGGGGACTTTATAAAATATTCTTTAGAGGGTAATAATTAATTAAAAAGCAATCCTGATCTAATATGTGATTTAAATTAGGGTTGAACACGTAGAATGAAAGAAAAAAAACAAAATCTGAATCCTGTCAATTACTTGTAAGTATGTTTTCTATAGCACTCTTGTAGTTTTGATTAATTCTTGAAACAGATGATACTAACCACCATTCAGTGGGTGATTTACTTTGCTTCTTGAAAACACCGTTAGTACTTCAAAATATGTTTGTTGAGAGCCTATACTATGCAAAACACTGGCCCAAAAACTATGGGGATAACAAGATTAATATAGATAAGCAAACAAAACACATATCAGTAATTCCTTGCAAGAGTTTATATCTTAGAGATGATTGAACATGTATGAAATTCCTTAAATAAAATTTAAGTTGCCAAGTGCAGTAAAGAGTTATACAGAGAAAATTCTCTGTGAATTTAAGGAAGAGAGATTTTAATGTCTAGAAAAGGAGAAATAACAGGCATGTTTCTGTGAAAGAGATGATGTTTGAACTGGTTATCAAAATAATCTGTAGATGTAGATATACCACTGACAATAATAGCACACACTCACATAGTGTTAACCATGTGCCCATTGTTCTAAGTGCTTCCCTACATGTTAATTCATTTAATCCACTCAGCAGCCCTCCGGGGAAGGTATTGTTATAACCTCCATTTTATAGATGAGGAAATGGTGGCGTGAAGTTAAGTAACTGTGGTTACAGAGCTAGCTAGTGGAAGAACCAGAATTCATCTCTGACGGAGTACCCGCATTTATAAACTCCCACTCAGGGAGCAGAGGAAGGGTGAGTTGCAGAGTATATTAGTTTCTCATTATTGATCTAACAAATTCCCACAACATGGCAGCTTAAAACAACACGAACTCATTTCTGTACAGCGCTGCCGTTCAGAAATTGGAAATGGGTCTCACTGGACTAAAATCAGCTGTCAACAGGTTGCATTCCTTTCTGGAGGGTCTAGGGAAGAATATGTTTTCTCTGCCTTTCCCATCCTGTAGAGGCTGTCACATCTTGACTGGTGAGACACTGGTGGTGTCATATCTGTGTTCAAAGCCAATTGCATCACTTTGCCCTCTGCTTCTGTCATCAGGTCTTCTCTGACTGATTCATCTGCCTCCCTCTTTCATTTGTAAGGACTCTTGTGATTATAGTGGAGTCACCCAGAAAGTCCAGAAAATCTCCTTATCTTACAGTCAGCTAATTAGCAACCTTAATTCCCCTTGCCGTGTAACAACATATTCACAGGATCAGGGAATTAAGATGTGGAAATCTATTATTCTACTTACCACATAGCACATAAGATAGGTTCAGTGACAAAAAGGAGAAGGGTCTATTAAGGGAAAGATAATCCAGTTGGCAAAATTGAACAGAGGACAGTTTGCAAATCACCAAAAAAGAGTACAATAAATTAATACCTCTAAATCTTTCTAAAGTGACTTTTAAATGCAAGATAATTATCTTTCCCACCTAATTTGAAATACGTAAACTCCATGAATAGTTACTGAGTATTTATTATGTGTTAAGGGGGATATACAAAAGTATGACATGCTCGAACTATAGTTGGCTCAACATTTAACAATTTATTCGAGTCAGCTGTATGAGATACTAAAACAGAGCCTTAGATGTATTGTTAAAATCACGGTAAGTTTCAGGAAGATAGCCTTGTTGAGGTCTCTGAGGAGTCCTATAAACTGCACCTGTCTTTCCTGCTCTAATGCTAAGAAATCTGAGAAATAAGTAGCAAAGATGGAAGTCAAACCATGACTAGTTTGGAGCACATGACTTACAAATGTGGGTAAGTGAGACTACTAAAATGAATCAGGAATTGATCTGGACTGTGACAGTGTGGCCCCCAAATGGCAGATTCCTATCCAGCCTAAAAGTATGCATTGTGACATAAAAAAAAGCACATACTCTCCACAGCCAAGTTGCTTCCTAAAGGAAGAGTTCTTCTGCCCACGTTACTCTTTCCAGTTCTACTCATCAAACAAAGCATTCATTCCCCAAAAGGCAAAATGAGTAAGGAAGAGAAGCCAGAAATATCAGACTAGAGGAGTTTTCTCTAGTATGGACATATGAGAAGTAGGGAAAAAGCATCCCCTGTAATATATGTCAAGTTCACCCCAGCCCAAAGTACACTCATCATTTCTCTATCTACCTACTTATCCAAACTAGACATCTTGAAAGTCACTCTTGACTCTTCCCTCTCAGAACTGGCTCATTCCAGTCATTCACAAAGTATGACCTTTTCTCAAATGGGTTCCTTCTGTTCCATCTCTCCTAATGCATCATTTTATTATAATAATTCTCATTGGTCCTTATGTTATACACTCCACTTAACCATGTTCCTTCCTGATACACTTATCTAAAATTGAAATGTACCCAAACCAACTTGTCTCCATCAATTACTTTTAATCTAATCTCTAAGACTCATACCAATCATCCTCTGCTACAGGTATACTTTCTGGTACCCAGGTTTTGTGAGGTGTCCTCTTCTATGCTCCTTTGACATCCTAGACTAATTCTAAAACTTCATTAATTGTATTAATCAATTAATCATTTGATTAATCATCAATTAATCATCTATTGTTTTCATCAGTAATATAGTCCCTACTCAAAAGTTGAACTTAACAATAATGATGATTACAATATAATAACAAGACTACTAAATTATGTTTAAAATGGAGCTTATAAGCAAAGTAACTTATTATGATCTTGTGTTTTTCTGAACAGTGCTAAGAATGTTTCTTGTATGAAACTATTAGTTCTTGGAAAAATCCTGAGAAATATGGGATGCCTGGGTGGCTCAGTGGTTGAGCATCTAACTTCAGCTCAGGGTGTGATCCCAGGGTCCTGGGACTGAGTCCTGCATTGGGCTCCCTGCAGGAAGGCTGCCTCTCCCTCTGCCTCTATCTCTGCCTATGTCTCTATGTCTCTCATGAATAAATAAAATCTTTTTTTAAAAAAATCCAGATAAATATGGCTTTGTCAATTTTATCCATGAGGAAACTGAAGCTATAACATTTACTTAGAGTTATATAACTAATAAGTAACAAATCTGGAGTTTAAATTCAGAGCACTTGAATTATATGCGAACTTTGTCTTTGAGGTGCTTATCCAAATACTAGCAAATGAAGAACTAAAGTAGTTAAAATGATGTATTTTGAACATTCTTTGAACTGGTAAAGGGATCCTTGCAACAGTAACCCATTTTTATGTAACTTCTAGAGCCTGTGACCTATAAATGAGAAGGTTAAACTAGATAATTTCCAAGGTTCCCAGTGGCAACCTCCTCAAAGATGTTTACTTTTGCTTTTATTTTTTCTTAGAGTGAGATAAAAGAACTTAATAGAATTTTCTAAGGATTCCAAACTTCCTAATGAATGCCTCTTGTCTTAGTCTTGTCTGGATCTAGTCTATATGTGAACCAGAATAACACTTCATACAAATTAACCCTTCACACCACCTTGATTTACTTTGAGGATAGGATGCTGAATGGTTGATACCAACACAACTGAAGTAAATAGTGAAAAAAATCACGGACTTCTTTTTAACTAATCTATTCTGCAGGTAGTGATGACTCATTCCAGAGCTCAAAATGTATGGTCCTTTAGTTCATCACTGCTGTCTACTCTGCCAACTAGAAGTCTCAGTAGCTTCCAGAGCCCAGGTGTACTGAATAACTTTACCACTCAGGGTAATTAATACAGTTATCATTGGTCGTCTTGTTCTCTGTTCTTCTTTAATACTGTATAGTTAAAGAGTTATAAAAAGCTTTTCTGAATCATTTGGTCAACCAATTATTCTTTGAGGAGCTCGTATATGCCCAAGTTTTCTAAATGCTGAAGGAGAAACAGAAAAGCATGAAAATTGGTCTTTTGCTGATAATTTACAATTTAGCATGAAAGAGAAGATATCCATGACACAATTAGAAAACAGTGCAAGGCAATATATAATTAAGTGCCTAATTTTGTAGTATAGGCCATGAGAGCAATAAGATTTCTGAACAGGATGAGAGTAGAGTAGGCTGGAATTGTCAGAGAAACTTAACAGGGTGGTGGGGGGAGGTGGTGAGAATATTGCTGGATCCTGAAGAACTGGTAGGAGGGAAAGAAGGGGAATCATGAAATAACAAGCAGGGGGTATATTTAGGTGACTGGCCTGACAGGAAGAATGAAATTGACTCTTTGCTTTTTATTTTCTTTATGTCATGTCTAAACCACACTGGATAATAAATCTAATTTTAAAATTTTTGGAGAAAGAAATTCTCAACTAATTTCTTTGCTTTATGTAATTGCATATAATTCTTTATCATATCAATATCTATACAATAGCCTTCTAAATAATCTTTATATTTATTGGACCTATTATTTTGCAAAGCCTATTCTTATGATTGTTAATATATCCCTCCTTAAGTCTTATGTATCTTACTGCCTTCCATTTTGCTAGATAAAGAGAAAATTCATAACTATTTGAGTAATAATGATGGGGATTAAGATAACATCTTACATTTGTAAATAACTTAACAACTTAGAAAATATTTACATATATCCTAATTCATTTGGTCATTACAAGAAGTCTGAGAAATAGGCAAAGCAAGTATTATTACCATTGTTTTACAAATTTGGAAAGTAATATCCAGAACAGTTAAGGGACTGGTTCCAAAAAAAAATTACCAGACATTAGAAAAACCAGGACTTTTAAATCTTGTGTCAGAACTTAGAAAAATGTCTCTAGTTGGCATATTTCCATGAAACCAAACACAGTATACTTTCTAACTCCTACCTTGATCCAATATGATTTTTTAACTGATTTAATGCCTATTCTGTTCATTTGAAGAGAGCCTAATTTTTAAAACCCTTTGTATTCACACAAGAGTTTAATCTTTAAAAATATACACATTTGGTACAAGGAATAATCCCATGCATGAACTGACCAGGTCCAACTGGATAAGGCACTTAACTTCTTTGTCCAACATTCTCATAAGCATGTCGGGGTTAATACCAGCTTTTTAAAATGATCTAATAAAGAGAGAATAGAAACACACATTGAAAAAGAAAGTAACACTTGCTCTGTAACTTTTATCTTCTGCTTCCAGAAAGATAAAATTCATGTACCTTATTCCTCCTGCTAGGTATAGTTAAAAACTCCAGACAATATATATATATATAATAAATATAAGAAGACTCTAATAGATGTAGAGAGGAAAGCAGACCAGCAGGAGACCACAGGACAAAGAAATGACACAATGAGGAACCCAGCAACTTGGAACCACCAATAGATTCAGACAAAAGAAGCTTGCTCTCTCCAGCCAAAGGACCAGGAGTTTCCAAGCAAAACAGGAAGCTTGCAGACAATACTTCTACTCTAGCCAAACACCACCAAAAACATTGTGGCCGCACTTCCACCTCAGTCAGCAAAGTACTACAGAGAGCCTAGACTTCCATCCTTGACGGGCTGTAATGAGTCACCCCAACACCACCAAGGTGATGTCAGAAGGCCCAGTAGGCACCCCATCCCCCCTGGAGATAACATGGTATCATCCACCTCCAACTGGCTGACAATCACAAAATGCTGATGAAAGGAACAAAAGATCTAAATACATGGAGAGGTATACAGACTGGGAGGACTCAAGATAGTAAAAATGTGAATTCTCCTCAAATTGATATACAGCCTTAACAGAATTTCTATTCAAATCCAGACAAGATATTTGCACTCATAGAAAAGATTATTCTGAAATTTATGTGAGAAGCCAAAGAAACTATAATAGTTAAAACCATTTTGTAAAAGAAGAATAAAGTAGGTGGAATCACTCTACCTGTATTCAAGACTTATTTTATAGCAAAAGTAATCAAGATTCTTTGGTATTGGCAGAAAGATAGACACACAAATCAATGGAGCAGAATAGAGAGCCCAAAAATAGATCCATGCAAATATGCTCAAATGGTTTTTGACAAAGGTACAAAAGCAATTTAATAGAGGAAATATAGTCTTTTTGAAATGTCAGAGAAATCAATGATAATAAAAAAAAGAAAGAAAAAGAAAGAAAGAAAGAAAGAAAGAAAGAAAGAAAGAAAGAAGAAAAGAAAGAAAGAAAGAAAAAGAAAAGAACCTCAACCAAAACTCAATGCCTTGAAGGGAACCAGAATATGTCACCCCAAAATATGCCACTTTGGCATATTAACTATTTTGAATTAAAGCAACTTAAGAAACAGTTGGTCCAAGGAGGACGTTCTGAGCTCCTCTGTTACCTGAAAGCAGGAGATAAATCCCCCATAGAAGGTGTCACTATGACCAAAGTATTTAGGGCTGAGAAGACAAAGGCTTCTTACTTCTTCACTAATTTACTACCCCAAACCCAAACCCCTTTGTCCTCTTCATTATTCACAAATTTAGTGTTTCTTTGTCTAAAAGGCATGAAGACTACCTTCTTTGGTCACTTTTTTGAATCTCATATTTTTATGGGCTCCTGTATATATAAAATTAAATTCGTTTTAATCCTGCTAATCTGTTTTACGTAAATTTAATCATTAGTCCATCTGAAGAACCTTGAAGGGAAGTAGAGAAAAGTTTTCCTCCCCTACAACCTCCTACAAAATTAAGTTAAAATGAATCATAGATTTAAGTATAAAACATGAAACTATAAAACTTTTAAAAGTCAACAAAGGAAAAAATCTTTAGAACTCAGGACTTCTTAGACATGATCCATAAAACAATCAATAAATGGACTTCATCAAAATTAAATAAGCCTATCCACTGAAAGTCCCTATTAAGAGGAAGAGAAGGCAACTAACAGACAAGGAGAAAATATTTGGCATCCACAGATCAGATAAAGGAGTCATACCTAGAAAATACATAGAAACAAGTATATAAAGAAATCTCAAAACTCAACGGTGAACACAAGCAAACAATGCAATTAGAAAATGGGCAAAAAACATAAAGAGATATTTAACCAAAAACAATATATGGGTGGCAAATAAGCGTATGAAGAGATGATCAATACCACCAGTTGTTAGGGAAATACAAATAGAGTTGACAAGGAGATGCCACTATACGTGTTAGAACAGCCAAAGTAAAACATACTGACAAGGGGAAGATAAACTAGTACAGCCACCCTAAAAACTAGTTTGGCAGTTTCTTTAAAAGCTATTATTTTTATTTTTAGCCTTCCCCCAAGGGCAGGTCCAGGCTGTGCTTGGGGCAAAGGAAAGGAAGCTGCTAGAAGGTGGTCCCATGAATCCTTGAGGTACCCAACCCAAGACGGCTTGCGTTGGGTACCTAAGATTGTAGATGGAAACCCTGGTTCCAAATATCCAAATTGACATTTAATGAATAATAAAATGGAAATTGTCAACATTTTTAGGCAGCTTTGAATGATGTACTGAATGAATGAACAAAATAAAGCTGATGAATATAAACTTCTATAGTTGGCTCCCAAAAGGCAACTGTGTAAGCAAAAAAAAAAAAAAAAAGGGCACTTCCCAGCAACACACATAAAAAAAAAAAAAAAAAAAGACTTAGAGAATTTTATATTATATTTCAAGTGTAATATGAGTCAACACTGTAGCTGCCCCAAACACTTAAATATTCGGCCACATTACTATTCATTGCTAAATTTACATAGCAGTTGTCTATGCATTTTACACATTTTTTTAGAATTTATTTAATCCTTCCAATAACCTGAAGTAACATTTTTTAATCCCCATTTTTTTTAAATGTATAATTTCAGGCTCAGAAATGTTAGATAACTTGCTCAAAGTCTGACTGCTAGCGAGTACAAATCAGCAATTCAAACCCAGGCTCAGACTCTTAGGCCTTGGTCACTTCACAGGGTCCTGGGTCCTGCTGTGACCTGTGAACCTGCTCCCCAGGAGCCAGGCATGCATGCACACATTCACCCAGCAACACTGAAGTGACTGAAGAGCCAAGGATGCTGCTATGGCGGGGGGGGGGGGGGGGGGGGCCTTCTCTCATTAGGAAAACAGACAATAAACACATAAACAAGTGAGAATGTATTAATGACACCAAGTACCAGTATAATAGGGCGATGGGATTGAAAGAGGTAGGAGAAACTACTTGTATCCTGTGACCTTGTGAGGAAGGCCTCCCAAGGAAGGGACAGGTAAACCAAGACCTAACTGACAAGAGAGAGGCAGCCATGCAGACACCTGCTAAAAGCGCTTCCTGTGCCAGGATAGGCAGTCCTGATGCCCAAAGGTGGATCCCCTAGGCCCCACTGAGACTGAAGGAAGGGAAAATGCACCTGGAGCACTGTGGGTGGTATAAGAGGGGTGTTTGAGGGAGGAGACGTCAGAGAGAAGACACAGGGCAAGAAGGTGGGCTTTCATTCTCATTATAATGGGGAGTCTCAGGGTGTTTCCAGCAGTTGACGACTTGTCCTACTTTATGTTCTTTTGTTTGTTTGTTTTTATTTATTTTTGAGAGAGAGAAAATGAGTGGGGGAGAGAGGGAGAGAGAGAATTTTAAGCAGGCTCCCAGTGCTGCATATGGAGCCAGACTGGCCCTGAGATCATGACCTGAGCCAAAATCAAGAGTCAGACATGCTTAACCAGCCCAGCCACCCTGGCGCCCCAATCAACTTAGGTTTTTGAAAGAGCCCTTTGGCTGAATATAAAGGAAGGGAAAAGAAATGTGTGGGAAATATCAGGAAGGGAGACAGAACATGAAGACTCCTAACTCTGGGAAACGAACTAGGGGTGGTGGAAGGGGAGGAGGGCGGGGAGTGGGGGGGAATGGGTGACGGGCACTGAGGTAGACACTTGACGGGATGAGCACTGGGTGTTTTTCTGTATGTTGGTAAATTGAACACCAATAAAAATTAATTTATAAATTAAAAAAAAAAGAGCCCTTTGTCTACTAAGCCGAGAATAAACTGTAAGGATGTAGGAAGGGAAGAGGATGAGCAGTGCAGAGCCTGTTCAGGCTGCACAGGTGACAGATGATTGTGATGTAGACAAGAGGGGGGCCAGAGGACAGGGAGTGAGTGTGCGTGCAGGAAACAGGCAGTCGGCGTCAGCTCTGCGTGGCTCTCAGAGTACTGTGGCCAGGACTTGGCACTATTCACTGGAAGGGTAGCAACAGGATAGGACGTGGATGACAGCCTGTTAAAATATCCAAAGAAGTGCCTGTATGTATATAATCACACTTTAAATATATTAACAAATATTCCGTATTTTAGTATAAAACTTTTAAATGTTAATAATGTTAACAATTTTCTTGAGCAACAAGCAAAACGTCTTCTTTCATAATAAAACTATGGGAAATAAAGCTGGATGAATTATGCTGATGGGATATTCTGGACAAGATGGAGAAACCTCAAAGTAGGATGTATTCAGAGGAGACTCACCAGGATGGTGAGTTAGAGCTGCATTCTGGGAAGAAATATTGATGATATTGTGTGTTTAGTCTAATGAGAAGGAGGTGGAAACTAGATACCTGCCTTCTAGTGGTTCAAGGACTTAGGGGTATAAGGAAAATGAAACTATTTTAGCACCAAGAGGAAAACTAGAACTTAATGAATAGAAGCTGCAGGTAAATAAGGTTCTGCTGAGCACAAGCAAAAACCTTGGGAACATTAGAGTTGCCCACCATGAGATGGATTCTTGAATATTCTCCATCAGTATAGTTTACCCTACAGACAATTCACAAGAGTGAAGAATGAAGCAAAGGATGGGGTTCCTCTAGATTCTATTAGAAAAATAGAAGAGGCTATTAATTATTAACTCCCAATGCATTTTTTCTATACTATGCTATTTTTCTTTCATATTCTTAAAAGGAATTTCACCAGTAAGCATCTTGGTAAGTAGGTACTATCTAAATTCTACAAACCACAAATATTAAAATACACTATTATTATTTTAGTGTCATGCTGGGGAGATCTAATTCATATTTGCATTCTAAAAATAAATAGTAATATATAAAACCCATTTTTTAATTCAGTTGATGTTTCCTTTTCTGGTTTTAAAAATAAAATTCTGATGTTATATAGATTTGACAAATAATACCAACTCATAATTTCTCACTACTGTAACAACTAGTAAACCACCCTGTTATACCATAGTTTTAATGCTCATGATGTCGTGCAGTCAGCAAGTTGAAAAGATATTATAGTTGTGTTATTTATGCTTGTAGAGCTTGGAAAGACTTGTACTTTGGCAGTGCATTAAAAAAAAATCAATTAATAGTGAATTAAAGCAATTAAATAAGTTGTTTTAGCATTTGCGATGCTAGAAGCACTGTTATCTTACACTGTAAATCAAGCCAATTTCAGCAGTAGATGGGTTTTGTCACGTGTATGAAATCCTTAAATGCAATTCCAGTGGATCTCAGTACCATTATCTCCCCAAATCTGGGCTCTCAAACTGTTGTTTTCCCATACCCAGCCAAAGCTGTGTCAGGTATTCATTTTCATGGTACCCTTTTGACTAGATTTGGTACTTTGCTGGTCTAAGGAAGCTTAATTTTTAAAAGACATTTGTAAATTACCCATGAGGCGTTCTGCTAAGAGGCATCAGAAAGCCTTCCTAGAAGATCAGACGTAAAATTAAGGAATCAGTTTACATGAAAAGGAAAGAAAGGTGTGACTGTGTGCTTGAGAAACAGAGCCCTGGGGGGGCTAAAAAGGCTGGCACGTGAGTCCCCAGAACAGAGTGGACACTGGTGAATCTTGTGGAGTGCATGAACGAATGGATGGTGGAGTCAGTTGGCTAACAGACACTCGATGTATTTAAGATTTAAATATTGACAATATGGTTGTGAAATACAAGTTGTTAACACTCTGAAGTGAGATACTGACCCACCTTTTAACATTAACTTATTTTTAAGGACACTGGTGATGATGTTATTGACAAAATATTCTCATATTAATGTTGAGTTTCTTATTTTTCGAAGTGCATTCACATGTGCCACCTCCTTTTTGCTCGACAACACAGTCTGATCCACCGAAATTGTTGGGTTAGCAAGAGGAGAACAACTGCTATTTTAGTAACGATCCTTGGAAAGTGAAAAATTATACAGCTTAACAATTATGTCCAAGCTTGCATTCAACTGCAGTTTTCTAACACTAAGATCTTAATGTAAATCTTTAAACTTGTAGAAATTTAAGCTCGGAGTTGTTTCCTTGACAATGACATTTGGAGGGTCTCAGAGAAGTGTGACTTCCTCATCTGTATGTCCTCACTTCTTAGCCCAAAACTGGCCCTGAGTTATGGCCAGTAGGTAATGATGATAAAAATACCAAATAACTATTTAGCACTATTTGATGTTCCTTCTACCTAAGTTTCTGGTGGATTCTATGACAGTAGTCCTCTGTATCTATGGTTTCTCTTTCCATGGTTTCAGTTACCCAGAGTCAACCAAGGTCCAGGAGTGGATGATCCTCCCTCTACACTATTAGCAGAAGGTCAATAGTAGCCTAACACTAATCACAGTGCCTGCGTCACTCACCTCCCTTCATCTCGTCGTGTGGGCATTTTAGCATCTCACGTCATTACAAGAAGAAAAATATCAATATAAGAAATAAAATATTTTGAGGAAGACTACATCGACATGAATTTTATTACAGTGCATTGTTTTAATTTTGTGATTTTATTGTTTATATTGCATATTGTGTATCTCCTATTATTTGCTATTGTTCACCCCTTACTGTGCCTAATGTATAAATTAAACGTTGGCATAGGTCTGTATATATAGGGCAAAAAAAACACAGGATGTGTAGGGTTTGGTACTATCTATGGTTTCAGGCAACCACTTGGGGTCTTGGAATACAGCCCCCATAGATGAGAGAGACTACTGCATTCAGTCTCTCAAAACACCTTCAGAGGTGGGTACACTTCGTGATCCAAATGAGAGCTGGGACAGTTATAACACAAGAATGGAAACCAGTAACGCAAACCACAGAGCGAGTCAGCGGAAAATCTGAGGTGTACACCCTGGTCTACCAGATATAATCCACGTACTATTAATCACTGTGACCTACTCTCGTAGTATTTTCTCTTTCTTTGTGGGGAGAGGGATATAAAAATGCCAAAGCACTATTTTTATTGATCAGTGATCATAAAACTTTCCCTTTGAATGCTTCAACAAAAAGTTTGGAAGCTACTTGTCAGGATAATATATTTAAGAGAACATTTCTTTTTCCAAAGCAAAACCATAAATCATTAACTAAAAGCCATATTTCTTGTCAACGTATCTAATTTCAGCTTGGAAATGTTTGTATTGGAGTGTGTAAAGCAGTAATGTGATAGTAAATTCTCATGATGACAGGCTGTCAGGATGAAATTGTTGGATTAGCAAGAGGAGAAAAATTGCTATTTTAGTAACAATCCTTGAAATGGAAAGTGAAAAATTATACAGCTTAACTATTAATTATGTCCAAGCTTGTATTCAATTACAGTTTTCTAACACTGAGATCTTAATGTAAATCTTTAAACTTGTAGAAATTTAAACTGGGAGTTGTTTCCTTGACATTGACACTTGGAGTGTAAGTGTTCCATTTGCGAGGAGATTAAAAAATATTTCATGTTACCATAGACTCCAGAGTCATTTGATTAAGAACATCATACATGAAAAATGTAATTCCATACTTCCTTTCCCTAAAACCAGTATGTATTTTAGAAGTTCTTACAAAATACTTAAACTGTTTATTGTTTCCCCTCTTTTAAGGAGCCCTAGACCTTGTTTTCCGGAATCAAGACGCCTTTCTTAAAATCCTGGGATTCGAAGTCAGAATGGATCTGAATAATATCATGTACTCTATTTGACATTTCTGTCAAGACTGAATCAAGAGTTGAATTTTCTTTACAATATTCTGATAATGATAATGTACAATTTCACTGATAATAATATGATAATGACGATCATTGTACCTGTTTGGACAAAACGTCCTGAGATAAAGTATATATATATTAGCTGTCAGAATCTTAGATTTTATTGGTAGTCTTTTCTCTAATTCATAGAATTTAGGCATTTTTTTAATGTTTCCCACAATGATTGCAGTATGTTGTATTGTAATTTAATACAATTTTTTCTCGTTAATTTAATACAAAACAATATTTTTTTCTCGTTAAAGAGCCCCTTCCCCTTCACACACACACATACCATTGGAAAACAAGATTTTTTTTTTTTATTCTATTCAGTTCAGGGATCTAATTTTACTTTCTTTCATATTCAAAATGTATCCTCTCTTCCATCCTGGCCCCACTGAGACTTGAAGAAGCAAATTATCCAGATTTTTCTTACTGATAGTGCTGGTTGCTGTAGAGGGATTCTGGAAACAACTGTGTTTTCTATTACTTTTTAAATTTTGTATTTAAATTCAATTTTCCAGCATATAGTATAAGACCCAGTGCTCATCCCATCAAGTACCCTCCTCAGTGCTGGTCACCCAGTCACCCCATCCCTCCACCCACCTCCCCTTCAGTAGCCCTTTGTTTCCCAGAGTTATGGGATCTCTCATGGTTTGCCTCCCTCTTTAATTTTTCCCCACTCAGTTCCACTCCTTCCCTTATGGTCCCTTTCACTATTTCTTATATTCTGTGTATGAATGGGACCATATGATGATTGTCCTTCTCCAATAGACTTGTTTCACTCAGCATAATATGGTTTTCTGAAGCAATTATTTGGTGTGAACAGAAAGAACAGAGGAAAAGCCACCTTAGTTTAGTACAACATGGCTATCGGATCATTCCAAGAAGATTGGGGTTTTAGGCTTTTGTAAAGTCAATAGCAGTCTTCCGCATGTTCTTTATATCACAATATAATAAATGAACTCACTTTCTAAATTTAGACAGGTGTGTCTTTGCAAGTGTAGAGAGCAAGAGGAGAGGTGTATAAAATAAGACAAGTGGTTTTTGTTTTTATATAAGAGCAATTAAATATTTATCTGGATAATAGTGAAAACAACAAAGAGTAAGTCATTCTTTTTTAATGTAAATTCAATTAGCCAACATATATAGTACATTATTACTTTCAGATGAGAGTTCAGTAATTCATCAGTTGTGTATAACACCCAGTTCTCATCACATCATGTGCCCTCCTTAATGCCCACCCACTTAACGCATCCTCTACCCACCGGGACTCTCAGTTTGTTTCCTATAGTTAAGAGTCTCTCATGGTTTTTCTCCCTCTTCGATGACTTCCCACTCAGTTTACCCTCCCTTCCCCTATGGTCTTCTGTGCTGTTTCTTATATTTCACAAACGAGTGAAACCATATGATAATTGTCTCTCTCTGATTAACTTATTTCGTTCAGCATAATGCCTGCCAGGTTAATCTTAATTCAGAGCTAAATGCCACGAAAATTTGAATGCTATTTCTAACTATTATTGTCTCACACATCCAGGAATTGTGCCATGAAAACACAAGACAAAACAAAACAATAAGAGAAACATTTCTTCATTCTCTCTTTATTTTCCCAAACTCTCTAAAATAACCAGCAACTGCTGGGGTCTGTGTCAGGGAGGAAAAAAAAAAAAAAAAAAACATAACCAGCAACTAGTGATCTTCTATGTTTCTCCCCCAGTGATATCTACTTCATTTTGTGATTTAAATTAACATAACCCATCTGGCATCTTTGGTCTTCTTGTCTGTCAATGTGTACTTAAAGGTGATATTACCTTTAGGACTTAATTCCTTTTGGTTAACAGAATTTAAGCAACTTAAATTCGGGAAAATAAATCAATGTCAGATCATTATTCCATGTCTTCCTAGGAACTACATCACACTCAAATCTGAGATCAGCATCTTCTGCTCAGTGGCGTTTATCACAACCTCAGTGGCACAATATAAAGAATATAGATGAAAATTCTCAATAAGGGTTGATTGAAAGAATAGAGGGTATGTTGGTGAATGCAGATAAAGGAAAATAATTAGTGTAAGACTGGCATGGATTACTCCCCTAGCTCCAAATGTCAAGCAGCAGGGTTTATTTACTGATTCCAGGATTTAAAATATTTAACCTGTATTGTAGAATGGATGATGTATTAGTTTGCTAAAGCTGCCATAACAAAGTCCTACACACTGGGTGGCTTAAACAACAGGAATTTATTGTCTCACAGTTCTGGAAACTAGAAGTTTGAAATCAAGGTGTGTACAGAGTTGGTTCTTCTGAGACCTGAGGGATATTCTGTTTCATGTCTCCCTCCCGGTGTCTGGAAGCCTCAAGCACTCCTGGTACATGGGGTCCTCCCTAGGTCTTCACAGCATCTTCCCTCTATGCCTGTCTGTCCTGTGTCCAAATTTCCAGTAGGACACCAATCGTATTGAATTAGGGGCCTCATCTTAACTAACTAGATTTGCAACAAACATATTCCAGATAGGATCACATTCATTCTGAGACACTGTAAGCAAAGACTTCAACAAATGAATTTGATGGGGATGCAATTCAACCCATAACTGATGGAATATATTTTATTTATAGAACATATTCCCTAAAAATAAATCAAGATTTAATGGAATGAGATATTCCTTATCCACTGTGTGATTTGCATGAGGACATAGTATGATTCTTCAGTACCTTGGCATCTACATCAATTAGCATAAGGCATGTCACAAAATAAGTGCTAAGTACAAATTGAATGAGTGAATGTGTGCATGGTGTATGACTTGTATTAGGGCTGCCATAATGAAATACCCCATATTGAGTGACTTAAATAATAGAAATTCCTAATATTATATTGTATGTTAACTAACTGGAATTTAAATAAGAACTTTAAAAAATAGATATTTATTTCTCACGGTTCTGGTAACTAGAGGTCCCAGATCAAAGTATCAGTGGGTTTGCTTTTTCCTGAAGCCTCTCTTCTTGGCTTACAAATGACCACCTCCTTGCTTTGTCCTCACAGAGTCATCCCTCTGTGAATGCAGTCGGTATTAAACTACTCTTCTTATAAAGACACTAGTCATACTGGGTTAGGTCCTACGCTAAAGACTCAATTTTAACACAATAACCTCTTAAAGGCCCTGTCTCCAAAAACAGTCACATTCTGTTGTTAGAACTTCAACCTATGAATTTTGGGGATACAAAATTCAGCCTGTAACACTTGGGTTACAGCCTGTAACACTTGGGTTTAGACTAAGCTTCTATCACAAAAAGATCCTAAAATACAGTTGGATCAAGAAAAATAAATTTTACTTATCTCTCATCTAACAATAATTCAGAAGTAGGCCGAAGTCCAGTGATCAATAGCCTCTGCTGCATAATGCCATCTAAACACCTAGGTTCCATCTATCCCATTGTTTTCCCATCCCTCAGGTGTGATTCTCATTGATATAGTTGAGACTGACTCGAGACATAGCTTTCAATTTGTCAGACCCAAAACTAAGCTCTTTTGCATATGTTAAATGATTATAATTGTACATTTTAAGTATTATGTCATAAAAAAGAGAAATTATGAGTGCATAGTATAAGTTAATAAATAATTTGTCCTGCTTTTCATCTCCAAATGAGGGGTCCAGAATTACTTAACACCTGGAGTAAGTAGGACTCCCTCCTTTAGTAATTCTCAACATAACCTGACAATACATGTTTAAAGCTCTGAGCATATTTTCAGATGATCATTTGTTGAAGACTGATGCGTATATGAAAATCCAAATTCTAGATTACAAGATGTTAATCTTCAAGAGAATGAAGATTGAGCAGTTTCTACTCATCCACCCACTTAAAAGTTCGAGCCACAGGTACATTATTATTTTAGAAATTTAATTTGCCTTACTGAGGAAATGCTGCAATGCTAAATTCTACTCATTTAAAAATATGCATATTTCTTAATTGATTTGTTATACTGGATCCAGTTTGTCATTACCATATGTTTCTCCACCTTTCCATAAGAAATTTGTATATTCAACCTCAAGCCTATAGTATAGTTAAGATAAGACATGCTGCTGTAACAAATAAATATACAAGTAGAAGGAGATTTCTCACTCTTATAAAGCATAAAAAGATATTTCTGATTAGTCAACAGTTGTTCCTCAAGCAATGTTCAGTCTCTTTCCATCTATTGCTTTTGTCATCTCCCCAGGATTCAGTCTTTAGCTAATCCTTGCATCTGAAGGGAAAGAAAGTGGAAATGGTCTCCATGCTTCTTAACCACTTTTGCTGGTGAACATTCTGTTGGTAGAAACTAATCACATGTCCCCTTCATACAAGAGGTGCGGGTTATGTTGTCCTTGGCTGGGCAGCCACTTCCTAGCATTACTCTGCACTAGAGAAGGGGGCACAACTGTTGGATGGAAAGCTAATCGTCTCTACCAAACATTTCCTTTAATTGAGCAATGTGATGGCCTTATATATCTTATTGGAGCAATTTCTTAACATCAAGTCAGATGCCAGGACTTCTCTGAAAGTAAAATACTGTTATTTCATGTACAGAAACAATTCTGAACTGAGCCACAAGATATTATCTATTGAAAAATCGGTCTTAGTCAATTATTCAGTTAACATTATATTATGCATCTAATTGTTTTAAGCCTGTTACCAATCAGCTCAAATCTTCAGGCAAACCAATTGTCAGAATAGTTATCCAAAGCCTCTGGGAACACATGTAGCCAATATTCTCATTCGTTATTGTAAAAATTTTAGCAGGTATTTATAATACCTAAACTGAACACTAAGAACCTGGAACTTCAGAGATTTAATTATAAAAAAAATGAAACAGAATTTTTCTAGTATTCAGTAATCTTAAATCTTTATAGATTGTCCCTATGAGACATAAAAAATTGATCTGGCATGTGCATAATAAAACATAATTATGTTGTATTGCAAGATAATAAGGCATAAACATGAGGTTTTTGTTTTGTTTTGTTTTTAAGACAAGGTCCAGGTTTTAGTTAACTCTATCCTGGGATCTAGCATAGTGCCTGGAATTGTAAAATGTCGTGCTTAAAAAAATTAATTCTTAAAAGAATGGATGAGTGAAATGAAAAGAGGCTCATATAAATGACTAATTATCATTTGGTTTACTAGATAAATGTACTTTATTAGTATTTATTTTTCAGTTGTTTCTCTAGTTCTCTAGAATCTATAATATCATAATTTATAATTTTCCTCCTTAATCTCATAAATACACTCTCATTAAAAGCATAAGGTCTAAATCAGGATCAGGCCTTCATCCATGGTGTTCATTTGTCCCAGTCTTAGGACCCATACTGTCCTTTTCTTGTATGGCCCAGACCTCTCTCTTCTGCAAGTGGTCCTATAACAGTGTGTCAGAGGATTCCTACTTCAGGCCTTGGCCCAAGAGGATTCTAGGTACTGAGGGTCTTCAGGAAGCTGAATGTTTAAATCCTGTAACTTTGTGAGTATGAGAAAGAAGCAAACAAGGCCCTGGATTTCTGAAGAAGAGTTTGAATGTCTGAAGCCAACCAAGGAGATTGGGTTCTCCAAAAATTTAGTGAACAGGGATAAAAAAAATTAACATTTATGGAAGAGAGAGGGTGGAAGTAAGATTATAGAGAGGAGAAGTCTTATTATTGCAGAACCACAAAGTCTCAACCAACCTTGTAGGGAGTTCCGGGGTGTTAGAGTTATCCTATATTGCCCCAGAAGAGTTGGGACTTTCTACTCATTACAGTGGTCCTTGAGTGAGGCAGCTCTCTGCAGATGAGTCAAACTCTGAAGCTGCTGACAGCCTGAGTCACTCTTTATGCTAGCGCAAGCGTTTCTTCCCTGAAAGAGGATCTGGGTAGTGGAACTCTGTATCTATCACATAGATAAAAAATATAATAAAAGAAATTAGTCTCTCAGTTAATCTACCTTTGATTCCATCATACACATTCATGAACTAATGGCATATTCTGAGGTCATAGTCAAACTACCGCTCCCCAATTCCACCCATCAGAACCAACCCCAACCATAAAAAAGTCCATTTGGTCTTACCAGTGTGAGCTACTTGGGTATCAGCACTTAGGCAACACAGTGTTCCCTATGCAACTATGATGGTAAATTTGTCCCAGTCTTCAGTGTCAGGAAAAGAGTTTATCATGGAAAAAAAAAAAAGGAAAATTTTGGGTAAGTGAGCTTATAAAGGGATTGATTAAAGCCCTCTCATATTTTTACTAATATAATTGAACATTATGGTTGGACTTCATAAAGGCTTGGTAAATTCCAGGCATTCTGTTCAACTCTTCAATTATATCATTTAACATTCCCAGTGCTATGAGACGGGTTCAATTATTATCCCACCTACAGGTGATGAAACTGGAGGTTAGGAATAAGTGATATGCTCATAGACAAACACCTCATATCCTGTATGAACCTATATTCCATCCAAGTCTGGAGCTTCACTTCAATAACTACTGTGCTCCCCATTTAAATTTAAATTTCTGAACATTCATGGATTTATCTTTCCTTGTATCCATTGATTGCAGAAAAGATGGGGTTGTGAACAATGCTGATGCATTTTCTTCTTATTTAGTTTGGTCTCTTCCTCCTCTGTTATCCTGGGCCACCAATCTTTAGGTTTACAAAGTACTACCCCACATCCCCCCCCCCCTCCCCGACCAGACACTGAAAATTTGCATTTTTCCTCTTTACGGCTTTGCTAACCCCTTATTAGTCAGAGAGAAAGAAAACAAGAGGATCTGGGTACTTTTTGCTTTAAACTCAGGGCATTGAATTGTGCCCTAAAATTTATACTTACCAAACACTGACTATCTTTATGCCTACTTTGGCCCTCTTTTCCATTCTTTAATTTACCTTTTCAATGTCTGTGAATATAAAATATTGTTACGATACATTGAAATAGCATGCAATGCCTGAAACTCCTATAATTTTTCTTTCTTGTTTGGAAATCAGTGTGACGCTTTTAAAATATGCCATTGAATGAGATACAGATAACCAACGTGCTACAATAATGAGAACCTCAGTTTCCAATGTCTTCATATATTTTAGCTGTTATCATTGCAATTCTTATCAAATGCTTTCCAAACAATGGATTGAAACACATTAGTAAGTCATGAGAATTTTTCTGTGAAATACAGCCTAAAAGAGCTAATAAAACAGATAATTCTCACCTCCAAGATAACCACTATGCTATGAGTTATTTTTGAACCATTTAAAAAGAAGTTAATTTCAACCTTGTAGCAGAAGTCTCTTTCAAATGGAGATGCTATTGTTCAATTCTCACTGAGTATGACTATAAGAAACAATGGTTAATCCTTTTTATGAAAAATGGATTTAAGTCCATATCCACTCTTTAGGAAAATTCTGAGGTAATCAAATCAAGTTTAAAAGTATTGTGTTGAGATTTTTTTCTTTGAAAAATAATTATTACAGCTACATTTTAGGTTAACAAAGTCTTCCTTCATAAATCATGTACTGTGAAAGAATTGTAAGAGCTTCCTAAAATAAATGCAAATAAAAAAGTGATTGAAAGTCTACTTCACAGCAGAACTATATGCTTCTTTTGAGTAACTAAGAACTTTCTACATGAATGGTGGCCATGTAGACACATGGTATACAAATTATTGCTCGTCTCTAAGTGGTTCTTCACACAGTTACACAATGGAAACAACCAGTTAAAATTGTCCATATCGTGAAAGGCAGGAATACGTTTTTAAGAAGTTATAAGTAATTACATGTGAAAATGAGTAGCCAAACAATAAATACTTCTGAATATTCCCCATGTACAAGCCATAGATGTTGTACGCTTAGTTAGCTGGGCTTTGATAACAAAATACCATAGACTGTGTGGCTTAAATAACGCATACTTATTTCTCACAGTTCTAGAGGCCAGGAAGTCTGAGATCAAGTGCCAGCAAAATTGGGGTCTGGTAAGAGGTCTCTTCTTGCTTCTAAATAGCTGCCTTCTTGCTATGGTCGTCACATTGCAGGGGTGGGATGAGGGGATCAAGGTAGCTCTTATCTCTTCTTGTAAGAGAACTAATCCTATCATGAGGACCTCATCCTCAAAAATCTCATCTAAACCTAATTACTTCTCAAACATTCAGTCCATAATATTATGTCAGTAGAAGAAGCCTTCTGAGAGTTTCAGCTCTCTCTCAACAGTTTACAATTGCCCTTTTGATGAGTTGATGTGATAGATGTACATTGACGGTGAGCTCTGTGAGGGCAGAAAGACTATGGTTCGTTGATGTCATCTTCAGCGCAAAGTACATTAGTATAAAGTGTGGAATAGGTATTTGTAGGGCAAATGAATGGATAATGAAGAACATGAGAAAGACACATGCACATAAAAAATAACAGCAAAATCCAAAAAATATCTTGTAGGCAAATATATCACACTTTGTCATATGTGTGGTAGAGACATTTTATGTAAAGGTCCTAGAAGGAAAAGGTGTCATCATGGAAGGATAATCTGGACCTGGTGAAGAAGTGGGATAGTGAAGAGAGGGAATTACTAACTGAGGAAAATTGTATAAGAATAAGCCATTGATAGGAAATCCCAGGGTGTTTGCTAGCGACACTGCATAGTCCAAATTTACCACAAAGATGGTGGAAGAAAACTGAGAGCTTAAGCCAGTTACAAGAAAAGAAAAGAGTTTATCATGGAAAAAAAAGGAAAATTCACAAACGAGGGTCTCTAGATTCCACATTAGCTAATGTTTGTTTTATCTTGATTCTATGCTCTTTTAAATGTTTTTAATGAGTTTTGAATATATACATACATCTTGAAAATTTTCACATGAAATCTAAATTCTCAGCTTTCCATATAAGTTCTGTCATTTAACATTACTCTCACATCCAATCAGTGAGATCCGTGGGAGTGAAGAAACAGCGACCAAGACTGCCCTCCGGTTGTCTCCCCCTGACCCCACAGATTCTTTTCACTCATTTATGTTTATCAGTCTGTCTTCTTACAGTTTGAGAGATCTAATGAGGATGTGGCTTGAGATCAGATGTCTCTGTCTCTCTGTCTCTCTCTCCCAGACACACACACACACACACAGAGAGAGAAGAGAGAGAGAGAGAGAGAGAGAGAGAGGCAGAGGTACATGATAGAATCATCGTGAGCTTTAATTCTTCCAGCCCTAGAAGTTTACAGCTGTCCTGGTAACTCACAAGTGGCAGTGTGAAGTCAGCAATGGTCACAGCTCTGAATGCGACACTAATTCAAGTCAACAGGAGACCCTATTAAGCCTGAAAGAGACAGAGGAGATACAGGAAGTATAGTAAGTTAGAGAGGTGAGACTTTATATTCAATCTGAAATCCTGCCACGGAGAGGGAGTTATTCAATAAAGAATGCCTTACAAAAGGAAGGATTCAATGTCCTTCTTTCAGCGACCAAATTACCTTCAAGAAATTTTTCTGCATACTTCCTAGAAATCTTAAACCCTGCTACTTCACAGCATTTAAAGACTGTATGTTCTCAATGGTCTGGAATATAGAACTTCCCAAATTCAGTAAGGCAGGGACTTTCTTTGAGCAATTCTGACGCTCATAGGCCCTAATCCTAGGGAAATGAATATACAATTTTGCATAGAATTTCAGAAGGTTAAGGGGATTCTTGGAAAGACCCTCATTAGTTGTCTGTATAAATTCCATATCAAAGACATTTCATTCAAGGATATTATCAAAAGATGATTTAAAGGTTAAGCTAATGAAAGTTGGAACTCACAGCAAAGGCATGAGTTTCTAAATACTCAGAAAACTGTGAAATTATCTCAAATGTAAAGATCATGGAGGAGAGGAGACAATTTGATATAACAGGAGGGAAATGGGGGACATAGAAAGGAGACAATTGGGATAGGAGATACTGGGGAAATAAATAGAATCTGATTGATTATCCAAATTCCAAATATTGATGGTTTAGCCGTATTATGGACTATCTAAGACCTTCTGATATCCCAGCAATGACCCACTGACAATATAACATGTTCCCATTTCTTTCCAAAGTCAGGTTTGCTTGTAGCATAAACTTATTTTCTGTTTGAAACTTGCCTCTCTCTTGTGACCCGCATCCTACTACATGATGTAAAATAGTGGTGGTGTACCTCTTGTAAACTCCTTACCATTGATACTAAACTGGAAGAATTTTAGAGCCAAATTAGTCTTGATCTTGCATTTATCTTCTCCAACATACTCTTACCCTCAAGTTTTAATAGAAGCTCAATATTTTATTTAATAAGTTAAGATTGTAATTAGAGTTACATTTTAGGATCAGAACATTTCAAAACTCAAGGGACAAACTGCTTTGTTTTCATTTCAATTCTGTGGATAGTCAAACATTTTCCATGTTTTCCATATTTCCTTCACAATAGAAGAAGAGGAACTAGGTAATATTTGGACAACACCTATAGCTGTAGTTAGTGATTCAAAGGAATGAATTTTTCTACAATATATCACCGAGTGACAAGTACATGATAGCATGTAATTAAGGGAAACTTAATTACCATTTTTTAGTTAAAAAAAAATACCTGTCCATCATGAAAGCAAATGGACTTTAAAATTGAAGAAACTGAAAGATACAACAGGTATCATAGCAGAAAAGAATTTTTCCTGTTTGGTCTTAGACTCGTCATTTACCTCACTCATCTATCAGGATTCAAACATGGTCTCCTTAAGACATGAAATGACTTACAAAAATCTATCCTAGAAAAGGACATGGATGTTAAAAATAAGTGAAAGAAAAATGACACTTTTTTATTTCGGTGTTCAAAGCAGCAAGGCCCAAGTGCTATGCCCCATAGAGGAGCAAACGTGAATAAAACATGCGTTCTGCTCCATGAGGAGCTTCCAGTTTGGCAGACAAGCTAATGCATGGAAATAATTGCATTTCTGAGGGGAAATACAGAATTCCTGATGCATCCTATGGCAGCTTAGAACAGCAGAGTTGTTCTAGAAAGGAACCTCCGGAGCCATTTTTGAAATGGCTGGAATTTGAGCAGTGCTCAGAGAACGAATTGAGTTTGGATATAGCCCTCTTCAATGGGGTGCTAAATGTGAACTAAATTACTGAAAACAGAAGAGGCCAGTAAATGAAAATCACTGACATTCTTCTTTACTGAAAGCATGCTTTCGACCTCCAACTGCTCAATTTACCAACTAGCTTTTCCTAATTAGAATGTCTAGAGATAAATATGGTATTTTTGAACCTGAGAGATTAACCACAGGAAAATATCTGTTATTATTGTGATCACGGTGCCACCGTGATTTGATCCTTTTGTATTGGCAGTCTAATTATACTATGATTGCACTGTAGCCTGCAATGGCCTGAAAGTTAAAAAAAAAAAAAAGATTTAGGAAAAATTCCTAAATATTTATTTTCAGCTTTGCATCACATTGCTAATTTTATTTTCACTTTTATGCATAAACACTAGCATTTGCTGGTTACTTCAGCTGGGTAACTTCAGACTAGGGATAAATCATATAGGTTGCCTTAAGGGTTTTACAGCTAATAGGAACAGAAGTGCTCTTCAACACAGGAATATATTAAACAGGCTCTCATGCCTCTGGTTGCTGGGTAAGTGGGTATGTCAAGATGAGCCATGAGATGAACGGAGTTCAGTTATAAAGTGTGTACACAAGTAAATTTAACTAAAAATAGCTTCTGTGAATGATTGGCTTTTAAGATTATTAATACATGGAGATGGGTGAAATGCTATCTTTCTAACGGTGTTACTGCCACTCACTTGGATTTCACATTGTTTCCTTGGGTGGAGGATAAGAAACGGAGAATGACAGAGGTCCTTAAAATGTGCGCTGGAATGTGGCATGGAATGAACACACTTGCTATGCAGATCACAGCAAGTAAAAAATAAACATGCAGAAGTAATCAGGTGTCCTGAGTGCTGTGAGAAATGCACTGATGTAGAGCCTTTGGGGTAGACAGAAGACAGTCCTCAAATTCATAACACAGATTAAGGATTTCACAGGAAAGAAACATATATACAATAACATGAAAAAGCTAACATCTTTTTAAAACATTGAGCCCGAGGTCCTGAGAGGTGATGCATACATCAGGACCAAGACTGTGCGTAAGGAGGTTGAATAGCAAGAGTCGGTCACCCATGAACTTTTAGCGTAATTATCTGGTGCAGCATAACCAACCACTCCAAACCTAGTAGCTTGAAGGAGCAATGATCATTACTACGTACTATTTTGTGGACCAGGGATTCAGATAGGGATGATGTGTTTCTGTTCCACAATGTCCGTGACTTCAGCTGAGATAACCAGAGGTGCTGAAAGAGCTGGGGGCCATTAGGACATCTCCATCTCTTTCTCCACGTAGCCTTCCCAAGTAGCTAGCTTGTGCTCCCTCACGGCATGGCCATCTCAGCATTGGCAGACCCTATCTCAGGTGGATTAGGGCTCCTCTAAGAACAAAGTGGAAACTGCCAGCTCTCTTGGAGGCCAGGCCTTCCACTGGCCGTAGTGTTTCTTCCACCACAATGCACAGGCCAGCCAAGATTCAAGGGCAGGGGACACACACCCCACTTTTCAATGAAGAGATGTATCAGACTTTGTGGCCCTCTGTCATCAGTCACGGATGTTCTTTCATTTAATATCTGTTTATCAAGTGTTTACTGTGTACCAGGCACTGCTCTACTTGATCTTGTTACCATGACAATAAAAGAAAATCTATAACCATTTGAAAGGTTTTCCAGTGAAAGGGAGAGAGAAGAGAAAAGCAAATAAATATGAACATGCCTGTAAAGCAGTGTGGTAATGATCGTGTTCACCACATATACATAAGCCACTCTACATGTCCCAGCCTTGCTTGCAGTTGGTTTAGGGCCACCTGAGTAGTTCTGGTTGGTGTACTGTGAGCAGAAGTGTTGAGGGTCACTTTTAGGCCAAGCCAGTTAAGATCCAACATGCCTCTCCCGTCCCTTTCCTTTTGTCTTTCGTGTTTACATATGTCAGATCATATGAGTTGGAGGAGGGGCATGTGACCTACATCAAACTATTATGGAAACAGGACAAAAATCTTATTGTGCTAACCCATTGAGATTTGGGGTTTGTTCATTACCATAGAACGAGGTAGCATTACTTAAGCTGACTAATGTATGTGATTATTGCTATGAAGAAAAGTAGCTCAGGGTAAAGGGATACCAGATAACTATAGAGACAGGAGCACAGTTTGTAGAAAAGGGGTCAAGGCAAGAATTAAGAAATGTTGCTAGAAGAATGTTCTAGGACTTTTACATCCAGTCCCAGATTTCTTCTGCCATACGACACTGCCTCCTGCCTATACTGGAGGGTTGCAGATATTCTTGATAGTTGAATACACATGATATTAGCATGAGGTTTTTTTTTTTTTAAATGATCTGTTGAGTTTTAAAGGGGAATGAGGAAAAATAAGGTTGTAATTAATGAAGAAAGATCTTGCAGGCCAGACCGTGGAGACCACATTATTTTAGCCAATAAACTTGAAAAATATCCTATGCCCTTGGACGTGGCTTTACCATAACACTTGACATTTATTCTGGCGTGTGTAGAATCAGTGTGGTTTGGCAAAACTGACTAAAATGAAAGTAGCTGGCGCTGGGAGACTTTTCTTAAATGTTGTTTTCTTAGATAGCTACTTCTCTAGCACTGAGGTGATGATGGATATGTTTGGAGCCAGAGGAAACAAGGCTGTTCTGATTACTATTTCTGTGACAGGAGGCACACCATTAACTTCTCTGAGACTCAATTTCCTCATGTGTCAAAAAGGAACAATGATGCCTCTTAGTTGAGTTGCTGTCAGAAGTATCAATTATATGTGAACACAACTTATCAGAAGGCCTGTCACAGACAGACTTTCAATAAAACAGTGACCACCATTTTATTATAATTAATGTTGTAGACATGACGGATGCCGATCACTATAGGATAAGCACTGTGGAGGATTCCAAGAATCCCTTGACATGGTCCTCATTCTTTCTTTTTTAAAGATTTTATTTATTTATTCATGAGAGACACAGAGAGAGGCAGAGACACAGGCAGAGGGAGAAGCAGGCTCCCCAGAGGGAGCCCAATGCAGGAGTGGATCCTGGGATCCCAGGATAATGCCCTGAGCTGAAAGCAGTTGCTCAACCACTAAGCCACCCACGCATCCCAACATGGTCCTCATTCTTAGGCTCAAAATATTAAGACAGTAAGAGGAAAAAAATCCTGAAGAGGTAAATTAATGTGCTAACAAGAAAAGCCTTATGAAAAGAGATGCCAAAACACACTAAATAATTTTTTAAATAAATTTTAATATGATGACAGAGACCATATATACTTTGTCAGTAAGAAGACAATCTGTTTTAAAAGCATTGGGATTTTGTTGTTAATTTTTAAAACATATTTTTATTAATAAGTAGTAATATAGGTATTTTCCCAGGTAGAGAAAGTGACAGTCCTAACATGGTGCCTTTTAGGTTTCGTTCTTATAGTGGCAGAGTAGATATCATCTTAAAACAAGCTTCAGTAACATATATATTTCATCTTCAATAGATTAGCTGGTAACACTCTTCCTCAAAGATCTCTCCTTTTTCAAACAGAATATTTCCTGATTTGTTTTGAAAGTCTAAATGCTACCATCTTCTTCTCTGTTTAGCACTCTGAATTTGAAACTCAAAACAGAAATGTCAAAGCATAAAGACCTAACATCCTCACGGTCAGGACAAAAATTAAGTGGAGAATAGCAATCCATATTTTATAATATATTTCAGTAAAATAGTAAGGACTCGAGAGCTGGATGGGTCTGCCCTTCTTTCTTTCTACCAGTGCAGGCTTTGTTCCCTTGCTCTACTACGTCCATTTTGGATCATTTAAATATGCCAATCACCTTCCATTTGTGATTCTACTCATTTCTGGACAGACAGAACAGCAGTGTTTTCCTCCTAGAAATCATGATAATTCTGTGTTATGTTATTCTTTTCATTTGCATTGCACTCAAAATAGGTCAGTGGGAATGAATATTTTTCTGACTTCCTTTTGAATTTCAATCATCATAGGTAACCCCAATAAACACACTGAAAATTTTCTGTCATTGTGACAGCCCCATCAAGCATCTTGTCAACTATATCAAATTAAATTTCCTATTCTTCTATATAAATCACATCATAGTCATTGAAAGAAATAAGGCAATATTGTACAACACAAAACAAAGGTAATAGCTGTCTGAGTCTATCAAATTACTGGGATAATCAATCACTCATTTCTGCAGTATTTCATCAGTCATGTAATGATATACCTGGAACATGGAAAGTGCTTAATGAAAGCAGATATTATTTCTATTTAAAGGATAAATTGTTTTTCATTCATTATTCATATTTTTCCTCTTCAGATTTCTCTAATCATTTTTCCATAATCTCATTTCCCTAATAATTAAAATGTGGATTCAAGAGCTATGACTTCATGTCACCTGTATTATCTAAGAATAAGTCCTAAATGTTTCATTCATCTACACTTACATACAATCTATACTCAGTGGGATTGAGGCGAGAGTAGCATAGAGAAACTAAAGGAGTTATCAGCAAGTTTTGGCTCTGATTCTCCCTTTAACTGCATGAGGTCTATTATACTTAAGAATCAGAGCTTTGGTCAATAGGTAAAAGGTAGTGAAAAATGAAAGAAAGGAAATATTTTGAGACAAAGCAGGTCATGGAGATTACAAGTCATTGGCAATGTTCTCAGGTTTGCTACTCAAAGTGTGATCATGCATGAACCAGCAGCACCCATCACCTGGGAGCTTGTTAGAAATAAAGATTCTTAGGCCCCAACCCAGATCTACTGAATCCATCTCCTTTTTATCCAAGATCTTCAGGGATTTTATCAAGATCTTCTCTCAAGATCCTCAAGGTTTCACCCAAAGCTGAGGAAACTAGAACTCGGCTGCATGCCTTGCCAAAAGTTGTATGGTTGGAAAAGGCGAAAGCAGGATGTAAGTGTAACTCCCAATTGACCTTTGATCTTTCCCTACATCACCTTGAAAAATAATTTTATTGATAATCTCTAAGAGCAGAATTTATTTTCTCTCCTTTTGAAATTTAGATGATGAAACTAGTGTACCTGACTTAGACTTTTTAAACATTTATTCCTTCTGGGTGTTGAGTAGTGCCTACTCAATATTAACAATTTAAAGGGCACCAAAGGTTATTTTTTAATTACACAATTCTTTCTATTTTTTCTTTATAAATACAATCAATCCTCATTATTCACAGATTTCATGTGTACAAATTCATTTACTCACTAAATTTGCCTGTAACCCCAAAATCAACACTCATGGCGCATCAACACTCACAGTTATTGTGGACGTCCACAGAGAGGCAAAACATCAGAGTTACCTGATGCACACATTCTTAGTGGAATGGCCAGGGAGGGAAAAAGCTGATGCTACGCCTTCTAGTTTCAGTTCTTGTGCCATAAACTAGTGTCCTTTTCACCATCTATTTGGTTACATGCTTTTCATACTTCTGTGCTCTTTCTTGGTGATTTCCCATTCTAAGTCCCCATGCACAGTGGTGAAGTGCTATCTGGTCTTGGGCTTAAAAAGGCTGTGAAGTACCTTATGGAGAAAACATGTGGACTAGATACGCTTTGTTCAGGTGTGAGTTATGCTGTTGTGGCTGTAAATTCAATGTTAACGAATCAACACAGAAGCACCCCTCTCCCCTTATTTGCAATCTCACTTTCAATGGTTTCAGTTACACAGTCAACCATATCTAGAAGCATATGATCCTCCTTCTGACCTATCATCAGAAAGTCATTTCTAGCCTGGTGCTACATCACATGCCTATGTCATTCCCCACTTTATCTCATCATGGGGGCATTTTATTATTTTGAATCATCATAAGAAGGGTGGTATAGTATAGTAAGATACTTAGATCACAGTCACATGACTTTCATCACCGTCTAAAGTTATAATTGTTCTATTTAATTATTAGTTATTATTGTTAATATCTTACTGTGCCTAATTTGTAAATTAAACTTTATCATAGGCATGCATTTACAAGAAAAAATATGCATAATAAAAATATAGTATATAAAATATAGTATATATAGTATATATAGGAAAAGTATAGTATATACTATAAAAATATAGTATATATAGTTTCCTACTTATAGGAAACTTAGTACTATTTGCAGTTTTGGGCATCCACTGGGGACCTTGGAATGGATCCCTTATGGAAAAGGGAGGACTTCTGTATATATTAAATAAGATAACTTTAAAAAGAAATAAACAGACAAGTTTATGTACTGATTAGTTTATGAAAATATTGTGACCAGAGGCTTGCAAAAACTTAATCCTATGTCTTTAAAAGCAGTGATTCACTAATTCAGTGTTTGCAATAACTTTATAGAACATAACTAGTACAAATAATGAGAATTGACTATATATATTTTTTGTTGTTAGAAATATGCAATATCATATTATCTTTCTGTGCCTTTTTTACCTGCACATCTACTCTGTGCACACACACGCACACACACACACGCACATATATATGTATAAACACACACAAATATATATACTTTCCATATATACACTTTTTATTCCTCTATATATTATATACTTTCTATATCTCTATACATTATTTTTTTGTTCATGGATCATATCTATCAAGGACATTTTCAGGCATTAATTTTCCTTAGGAAATGACAGTTTAATTTGATGACATGGTGTATATATACTTAATTATGTAATGCAGGCTATTAGGGTTCAGGGCAGAATAATGAATAATCCTATTAGGTTGCTTGATCAGTGGTGGCTGGGGTCCTCATAGAAGGCTTCACAGTGGAAGTGGAGTTTAAATCAGACACTGGTGAAGAAGTATAATTGCCTTAATTGGGAAGAGGTCCCAAAATCTATACATAGGAAATAGGAAATGCTGGCAGGCTCTAGGGAAGTAAAGGGGACATGAGGAGGGACAATAGGAATTGGATGTTTGTTCCTAATAGAAACTAAGGGTAATAAGATGCAGACAAAAATGGTAGGCACACAATTCTGAAGATCTTAGAGAAACCCACCAAGGGACAAAGAGACTGTAAGAGAGGAATAAGTTACATTGCCTACACTCTTCTGAGTTCTTAGTTGAGATCCTATAATAAAAGACAGATTAATGAGATGAAAACAAGCAGATGTTTATTAACATATATACCTCAGTGGGGAAAAATGGATAGCCCAAAAACTAGCTTAGAACTCTGGCTTATATTGCATTTTTAGCATAGAATAATACATTTGTGAAGAAATGACAGGATAAAGGAAAGCATAGGCTTCTATGGGTGAAGATGAAGGCGAGTTATTATAGTGTGTTTTATAGATTCTTCCGGTTCAGTCTTCTGGCTGGGTGAGCCAAAAGTTGTCTCTGGTGATTAACTTTTCTCCCTCCTGGTAGAGAGGGGAAGAGGGACCCCTCTGAAAATTTATGTCCTGCTTTTAGACAAATAAGAAGAGGCAAAGGACTTTTATTACATCTGCTTCTTCTCAGTTGCCTTCAACTCAGAAAAATCCTTACACTAAAGTGACGTATTTGGGGATGGCATATTATGCTATTCTTCACTTGCCTCTTTACAGCTAAAACTAGAACTTACTAGTTTGCAAAAAGAAGAAGGATTTACATGCCCCTGTAGAACACATTATAGATCTCTTGTTCATAGAAAAGCATAAAGTAAAATGAGGTACTATTCCCTGAATAAAAATAAAAGCAAAAATTATGTATCTCCTTTGCTGGAAAATGCATAAGTCCCATAATGAATAATGAGGGTGTCTTACATTTGTATGTATCTTTAAAATCCCATTCCATGTGTATGCTCTCATTTACTCTCACCACAAACCTAGGAAGCATGCGCTGTGATAATCATCCTGATGCTTTAAAGGTGAATCCTAGTTGGATCAAAGAGCAGGTAGTCTCAAATCTAACCCCGAGGTAGGTCATGATGACTCAGCAGTGTTGGGAGGTTGGGGGAATACCCAGGACATGAGGAATCCACTGACTCATCGAAGTGACTAGATAACAGGGAAAGGTATGAACAAGAAGACAGAAGAAAAGTTCCAGAAGGGAGGCAGGATGGATTGGGAAGTAAGCATTAGCAGCTTCAGGGGGCTGGAGCTCTTGGTAGGAGAGACGTAGGGACAAGCCTACATTTCTTTTAAATGGGTAAAGGGATGGAATGCAGGTGCCGCTGATTTAGGAGGTAATTATTGGTAAGGAAAACTGAGGCAACAAGATCACTTACTAGAGAATTCAAATAGGAATCCTACAACAATCATGTGAAGAAAGATTTGGGGGAGATACGAGTGGGCTGAATGAATAGACAGCTGGCCACTGCCCCTTCCAGGGGAAGCTATGGATTTCATGAGAGACTCTATTAGGATCACCTAACTGTGGGTGGGGCCAGGTGTAAAGTTCTCACAGATGTTTGAGGAGGTCATATCTGCCAGCACCCTGGAGAAGAATCTCTGTTCCAAAATTATAAGACTTTTAATTGATTGGACCCCACTATATTTCTAATCCATCCAATGGGAATTAATATTAAGTGTTCTGGACAACATAGTACAATAGTTAAGATGCAAGGTTTTTGTGTTCAGTGACTGGTGGATTTGACTTTTGACTATTTCCCTTTCTGTGCTTCAGTTTCCTCCTTTGCATATGAGGGCTAAGTGGCATAATGTACGCCAAACGCCTGGCACAATACTTGATACATAAATGGTTATTTTTCCTATTATTATTTATCTGAAAACAATAGCACAGTTTTTAGCACACGTTAGCCTTCCAAAAAATCCTGGTTCTATTTTCTTCTGCTACTCTGTGTTCAGAAAACAAGTACAAAGTGAAAGATACCTCTAGAAAGCATTGCTTATTATGTCAATAACACAGTCCATCTGTATTCTTTTAGTAGAACTAGTTAAATACGAATCTTTTTCCACATTATATAAAACCAGGCTGACAGAGACTGTCCTACTCCTATTGGCCAAGATAGCTTTCTTTCCTGACAGTTTGGCTCTCTCCTGGTGCTTAGACCCCCTCCAACAAGTGCTCTCTAAATCATCTCCACAATGTCACAGAATAGCAAACTATAATGCAAGTTCCTCCAGGTAACCTAGTAAGGCCTTTAAACACTGGACAAGAGCTGAGTCAACTTGGCTGGACAGGAAGCTCTCCATTGTTATGATACATCAATGTCATTATACCTCTGACTTATATTCTCTTAAGAAAAATTCTCCCTTTCCTCTTCTAGGGTCATAATATTTATCACTTTCTCTTCCTCCCAGAAAACAAAATTTCAGCATTACATTATCCTAACCCTCCTTTTAAAATCACAGAGAAACACAGAACACCTTTAAGGCCTTTCCCATGTCACACAAGTGGAGACTGAGTCCTGGAGTAGCCCAAAGACATGTGCAAAGGAGGGAAGCAGGGAAAGGGAAGTGCTGTCCACTGAGCACCCACCCTGACCCAGCTTTGTGCTGTGTGTTTGTACATGGATCACTTAATCCAATCTTTACACCAGCTTCCCACGATGGGTAAGTATTTTATCTGTATTTGACAGATGAGAGGACACCAACAGGTGGTAGGACTAACATCAAACCCAGTTCTCCTAATTCTCACTTCCTTTACTTCATGCTGATTTCATCATGGAAGATGTTGGCTGCCAAATCCACAATATGCTTCATTTAGATAAAATAATATTTGCCTCAAGACATTTATATAATGCTGTCTACTTGTGTTCCCATATTTTATCCCAAGTTGTTTTTCTTCTAGTTACTGTGCAGACCAAAAAGCTCATTTTTTTTGTCATCATCAAAAAATCACTTCTAGCTCTTTTGCATTTCCTTAGGATGAGTTCCTATCTGGCTGCAATTAAACTGTGGTCCACAGCAAATAGAGCATAGGGAGTAAAATTTTATTGGTATCCTCCCCAGATGTGGGATTTTGGAAATATTAGCAGTAGTTTATTTGAAGATGCCCTTCTCCTGTCTTGCTTACTCCACAATCCAAATCCAATTACTTTAATTGACATTGCTTTGCATGGTTAGTTTTTTGAAGTTAAATCTTTAAGATTGAGACTGCCTGAGAAACTTCTGATAGAATACTTCATTGAGCAAGAAAAGCAGAAAAGGTGCACCTAATGATTGCTAGTTGTAGGTAATGGGTCACTTTTCATGAAATATGAAATATCCCAAAAGAGAGTCCGATGAAACTGCTCCATTTCACCGGGAGTCAATAATGTATCTAGAACATGTCAGGTGTTCATATACATTATCTTAAATCCTATTTTATATCTGCAGATACTCATATAGTAACAGAAACCCTTGCTACAAAGCTGAAGGGTAGAAGTTCAAAGAGTTTAGGGGGTTAAATGTTGAAACAGAGAAAGACAAGCTGAGAAAATAAAGACGTGTTGAACGTTGATTCCTCTGGTTTTCTATGGTAAGTTCTCTCTTCTTCAAAACTCAGTTCCACGTCAGGTAAAATAAAAATGCATTTTTCTTATCACATGAAGAAAGTTAGCCAAAATAACAATATAGGTCCAACGGGGAATGAATGCTATTTGAAAAAGAATTTTCCAAAAAAAAAAAAAAAAAAAAAAGAATTTTCCATGTCTTCGGACAAGGCATTTGAAAGCCTGTCTAGTCATGTCCATCCACACACTGTAAGATCTGTTTGTGTGTTTTCCGGTGTCTGAGATCTCATTCATTAGTCCTTACTAACTTGAAATTTTGATACAGTCATGGCTAGGCTGAAGTGCAGATCATATGATTTCTTTAAAAAATAATAAAAAGAAAACGTTGATTTCCACATATATCCTGCCTCCTAGTGCTGCAGCAAAGAAGAGTATGGTTAATATTGAGTAGGGACTGCTTCAATTCTAGGTCGGAAGCAATTTTTAAAATTGGGTGATAAATAGAAATCAAGATGCACTTTCAAAATGTGACCACGTTCCTTTCTGTAAGAGGATCAGCTGCAATATTTTGGTAGTGAACTTGCCTTCTAAACCCACAAAGAAACCCAAATCCCCTAAGCCTGAAGCCCAAAATCAATATTCCTTTTAATTATCTTTAATCCTTTCTGGAAAATAGCCAGTTGTGACCTTTTGTCCTTGAAAGTATTTAGGGGAAGTAGCCACTAGTGGAAAATGTGATAGAGTAGTCTCCCTCTTATTATGGGAGCATCAAATATTTCAAAGAGAGAGCGTCTGAAAGCATTTGGCTTCAGTTTCAGTGGAGAAAATAGGCCTGCCTTTGAGCTACTCATTTCTGCTCTACCAGCAATCCTTCTGTGTACTCATTGACAGGTGCTCCACATGTTCATTAGTCCATTCATTAAATGAGTGCTCATTGCGTCTCTAATATCATGCTAGTGATTAGGCATAGAAAATGAATAATAATAATGAAAAAGTGCCACTCCCAGGAGTTCAGTCTTTCATAAAAGCAGAACCATAAATAAGTGCCATGAAATGTTATTAGCCATTGAATCACTCTATTTCCTTAATAATGGTTTTAACAACCTGAAATCACCCATTTTGTTTTGTCTCTCCTACTAAAATGTAGGTGCCTTGAAGGCAGGAATCTGGCATATAGAGGGCACCCACTAAGAATTAGTTTAAGAAGTAGAATAGTACTCAAAAAAAAAAAAAAAAAAGAATAGTATAGAATGGAACAGTAAGTCCCTTAGGAGATTTAAGGGCTCATAGTGATTAAGTCTATCTAGGGTCACAAAATATTTTCTGTTGCCGTCTCCTGAAGTGAGTTTCTGCAGATATACCAACCACCAGTCTTGTATATCTGGAAAAACTGCCTCAACTCACCCACATAAACATGGGGACGATGACCTGGAGAATTTGTTGTGGCTTCTGCACAATGTAGTCTTTTCCCACTTGGACCCTTGAGCCCAGGGGTACGTCAGAGAGGAGCTCGGGCACTGAGCTGGAACTGGAGATGCATGGCTTTGAAGCTCAGCTCTTTCAGGCCCTGGAGTAGCCAAGTCGTTTATCCCTCTGACTCTCAAGACTCCTCTTCTGTTTCACAAAATGCTTGATGCGTCATACACATGAGTTGAGTCTTCATTTGTGCGACTAACATTTAGAGACTATGGTCTTGTCTTCTGAGAGCTTCATTCGTTATAAGTCATTCCTCCAACTGTGTAGCAGGGCTGCAGCTTTAGAACTTTTACCTGCCACATGATAAAGGTGAAGGGATTCAAAGCCCTTCAACGAAGGGTGAATTGGGCAGTGTTAGTGTGTCTCACCTGAGGCCCTGGGAAAGTGGGAGGAGGAGGCCAGTCTAGAAGTCATGGCCCTCCTGAGACTGTTAGCAATGTTTTTGGATGAGTCATACACAGCCCTGCAGTTATGGCATCTCTGAATTCCCCAAGCACCAAAGGTAATAAAGAAAAGAAAAAGAAAAAGCAAAAGACAATGGAATCTTTTGGGTAAAGTTAATAACAATCTAAGAGGAATGTTTTCTTGTGGAAGTCGCGGAAAGCATTTGACGTGTTTGCTTTCAAGGCTCCTTTATAAAACGAACTGTGGCAGGAGCACCGCAGAAGTTATTAATGAGAAAAGACAAAGCTAAATGCTAACTGTAATTCTATCCATTTGAGGCCATTAATTGGAACTAATGTGCTATTAAAAATCCAAGCTGAAGGGTTGCCAGGCTTTCATCATTACCTGCCAGGTTTCTTAACTTCCCTGGTAAGCAGCAAAGGGTGACTTTATTGATCTCTTCTTTACAAAGATTTGTTTCTGGGGATCCCTGGGTGGCACAGCGGTTTGGCGCCTGCCTTTGTTTGGCCCAGGGCGCGATCCTGGAGACCCGGGATGGAATCCCGCGTCGGGCTCCCGGTGCATGGAGCCTGCTTCTCCCTCTGCCTGTGTCTCTGCCTCTCTCTCTCTCTCTGTGACTATCATAAATAAATAAAAATTTAAAAAAAATTTAAAAAAAAAAAGATTTGTTTCTAGAAAAGGATGTGGGAATCTAGCAACTTCTAACTTAAGTACTCTATTTTAGAAAGTAGGCATGAAACAACTCACATAGGAGTTTTTGACTCTTGCTTCCAACGCCAAGAGATATACTCGGTTCTTTTGAGTTTTTATTTAAATCCCAGTATAGTTAACACACAGTGTAATATTAGTTTCAGGGATACAGTATAGTGATTCCACACCTCCACACAACACCCAGCGCTCATCACGGGTGCCGTCCTTCATCCCCATCACCTATTTCACCCATCCTCCACCCACCTCCCTTCTGGTGACCGTCAGTTTGTTCTCTGTAGATAAGAATATGTTTCTCTTTCTGCTTCTTTTCCCTTTGCTCATTTGTTTTGTTTCTTAAATTCCACATGAGTGAAATCACAGAATATTTGTCTTTCTCTGACTTATTTCACTTAGCATTATACTCTCTAGTTCCATCCACATTGTGGCAAATGGCAAGATTTCACTCGTTTTTATAGCTGAGTCATATGCTTGATTCTGGATAGTTGTTCAACCAACATAGAATACAAACCTGTGCTTATCTTTTCCTTCTCAAATGATGTCTTCTCAGTAAGCACTTAGCATTTACATCAGCCCTACTTTGTAGAAACCATCTATCTCCAAGCACATTTATTCCCAAAATAGTGTTTATGCATTCCATACCCCTTTCCTGTGCTGAGAATAAAATATAACAAAGTGGTAAGACTTGGGTTCAAGAGGCCATGCTCTTACCACCTAATAGCTCTATGATATTGGGCAGGTTAATTAAAATCTCTGATCCTCAGTTTCCTCCTAGAATTTTGCATATTAAATGCACAGTATATATATAAAGGCATAGCATATGTCATAGAGTATATGGAAAAGATACAGGATAGCATACCCCAAGCAGTCCTTGAGACAAGGATTCTTGGGCAAGGAATTTATTAAGGAAGTACTCCCAGGAGAAAGGAGGAAGGGAGGGAGGAAGGCAGCCTGGGAAGGAGAAGAACCCAAGCAAGGATCTGATTTAAGGCAAAATCCCAACCCCAACAGATCCTAGAGAGAGGAGCTTTGTTGTGCAAATTATGCTTCAGAGTGTGCTCTGACACCAGGCCAGAGAGCTGGGCTTTCTTCCTCTGTCCCTTATCAATCAGGCCATGGGAGAGTGGCTATAAATCTCAGGCACATCCCACTCTGCCTCTGTGGAAACAGAAGCTCCAGCAACCTGAGGGCATCCTCCCAAGCTGAGTCATAGATTCAGGCCATTGATGAGGCAAGATGTTACCCCCAAGGCATGAGAGCCTGGTAACAGGAACCCAAGGAGACCTAGGCTCAGCACCACTGGTGTCCACCATAACGATACATAGCAAAGTCTCAATCAATATTAGTTCCCGGACTTTCCTTTACCTAAACAGTCCCCACTGCTGTCATATATGGTGACCTCCTAGTTAATGAAGCCTTGAGGTCAGAGATTATATACTTTTTGACTTCCCAGTGGTTACACAATACCACCAATGAGAATTTACTGGGCCCCCGGGGGAATATGAACATGAATCACACTTGTGAAACCAAGATCCTTTATGCATTTCCAATTTGCTGTAAATCTCAGAGCCTCTTGGGGATGGTGGACAAAAATGGTTATTGCTTGTTGATAGTTGCTACAGAGCAAGCACATAGCAATTTCAACCGCTCTCTTTCTTTTTATTATTTGAATGATTAGTGAGATGTCATATTCTAATCCCCAAATGCTTCTGATACATATTAAAATGAGCTTTGACAATTGCAGACAAGGTAAAAGATTCAGTGTGTCAGAAACCAGCAGTTCTGACAAATTCATCAGAGAGGCAACTGTTCTTCAATGTATTGAAGATGAGAACAAGAGCTGACATGTAACTTAGATAAGAAACGAAGCTTGATGCTCTCACACAAAACACTGTCTGAGAAACTCTCAGCAGCAGACAGCCCAGACGCACGTCCATTAAAAGCAAATGTAATTCAGAGGCAAGGATAAGAGAAAGGAATTGCTTTGGACCATGATCTGTTGTCCTATCGACAACGTGCTGTTTGTGGATCTCACACGCTTCCTGCCTCGAGTCTCTGCAAACTAATGGTAGGTGAGAACTGTCCAGCGATCCCTACCATGGGGGGCAGGAGAACCGTGAGGTTCTCCAGTGTGAAGCAGGTCTGAAAGTACCCTATTGTCTAACTCCGGTAGCTGTAACCCGGGCAAGAGGAAATATTTCCCCAAGCTGTGTTTACTGGGCTGAGTTTTAGGAAGTGACATTTACTTTTAATTCATTCAGTAGCTCTTTGTCTGGCTTGTGATCTCCACAAGTGCTTAGGATAACAGATGGAACTTCCACTGTGCCTTGAAAATTAATGTGGCCCTCCACCGGCGACTGGCAGGGAAACCATCCTACCATCCTTTGTGACTAAAGATTTCCCAGGCTGTCCCCAGCCATCCAGAACTCAACTTTGAGAAACATCACTGACTCCCCTGCTCAGGAAGACCAGGGAAAGACAGGGGCGCCCCTTGATTTTAGGACATTAGGGATCTTCACGGAGTTTAAAAGCCATTTTAATCTCACTCTCTTTGCATTGGAAAGTGGTAGCAAAACAGAACAGCATCTGGGACCCAGAGAGAACATTCTCGAAACAGCTTGTGTTAGCAAAGAGGCAAACTGCATCCTTGCAGGACAGCTAAAGCCCCCAGGCTGACGTGTTTTTACTACAATCAGTAAACAAATAAGAGATTCTCTTGAAGCTTTAGGGCAATATGTAATTTGGTTTGATTCTGCTCTGTGCTAGAACTCCAGGGTTCGGGAAGGAGACTCTTGCAAAAATGAACCAGATTCTACTGATGAGTGTCTCTCCTTTTTCTCTTGTCAACTGCTTAGGCTTCACATGGAAGATATGGATTTTTTTTTTTTTTTTTTGCTACAACCTTTTCTGCAAATACTTAAAATATTAACTACTTGGAAAACCAAATGGAATTATAGTTGTTTATTATGTATCCATGACACTTGCCATACAAAGAGAGTTTCTTTTTAATATAAATTAACCAGCTTTTGCTAGAGAAACTGTATTAAGGTTCCTTCATATGTAGTTTCCTTATAAATACAAATAAATATAAATTAGTATTTTTTACCTTGAGTGGTTTCAACATAAGCAAAATGCCTGCTAATTGCTTTAGTCTTCCACTGGAAACAGTTTGCCCAAATTACTAAATAAATAAATAAATAAATAAATAAATAAATAAATAAAATAAAATAAAATAAATTTTAAAAATCCATATTGACCTGGTATTTAAATCTGAAGTTGTCTCAAAATTCTTTTTATAGGAGGCTTTAGTATACAAGGTCTATAATAATGACCTCAATCATTTATTCACTCATTTCATTTTATTGAGTTTCCGCCATTCCTGATTTATATATGAAGCTAATACCTTTGGGTTTCTCTTTATTCTCTGGTAATACCTTCTTGCTTTTCATTTTCTTCTCTGACACTTTATTTAAGAGAATTTCAGATATAAAGACATATAAAACCCTAAAAGTCAGGTGAGAAAAGAGCACCAAGTGTTTGCGCCTCAGGCCAGGATGCAGTAGGCCAGTGGGTATTAAGGAAAGGTTTCCTTTTGTTTCTAAAGGTCTGGGTTCTCAGCAAACACAGCTTGGTTTGACTTTTTTTTTTTTTTTTTTAAGGCTTGCTTATTAACAGTGGTCAAAACCCTAAATCTGATGGCTATTCCTTGTGAATGGAAAACCTATGGGGAAATTTCTACCCTTTTATTGAACATTGACCGTAAAATTTACCAAGAATTAACAGATTTTTTTTTAGCTTACTGGAGATAAGGAGATGCTGGGAGCAAGATGGGAAGGAAAGAATTCTCATTTACGATGATCAAAGCCCACTTGGAGAACATTTTAAATCTTAAAAGTTGGAAGACATTGACATCTTTGTTGCTCGGTGATTTAAATTTTGTTTTCTTTATTTAAAAAATGATTTTAGTAGAACACTTTCTTCAAAGAAAAGCATTCTAAATGTCCAATATGTGAAACAGATGAAAACAGAGCTTTTTCAGGTCAAGGAGGAGATGGGGGGAAAATGGTCAGGGTGTGGAGTTCAGGCCACTTGTCCATCACTTCTCTCTCCAGGCAGTTGGTGGGCTCCACGGAGCCTGCTTGCCCCAGCTTCACTGGTGAGTCGTTATTCAACTTCTGCTTGATTACTTCTAATGACAAGAAACTTATTGGTTCCCAAGGTCGCTTATTTTATTTTTCATCTCTTCACACCTCTGAGATACTTATATAAGTCTCTCGAATTCTCATTAGTTACAGATTACCAGTCCAGGAGAGATTTTCAATAAAAATGGAATCAGAAATAATGTTAGACTATGTTTATTCATTGTCAGCTCAGAAAACTTACTAAAAGTTCAAGCATGAGGCAGCAATTCCTTTTTTGAGGATTTTTTTGGGCTCCCTGACACAGACTCAGAGAGCTTTCCACGGAAAGTTTCTACAAAGAAGTGTATCCCTTGAATAACATCAAGTATGCCAGACTCAACCTCAAGAAAATGTTTGTTCTGAGTCATAAGTCCTCTGAAAAAGCTTGGTGTTATACGGGTTATAATGAAAATGCCAATAATAGACCCTTAGCAAGCAAACCTGTTCAGAAACTTTGTTCAAAAGGAAAGCACATCCCCAATGCAATATTTATATATTCTCCAGCTCTCCAGAGGACAGCACCACTGAGTATTGACTGTTCTTGGCCCTTAAGCCCAGCACAAACACAAACACAAAACACTCACTGTCAAACAGAAGCCGCTCAGCTAAGCTCAGCTAAGAAAGACACAGAAAAGCTCTCTGTTTTGCTTCTTTGAGGAGCTCCAGGAAAAAGATCTGCAAAGTTTCCAGGAGGCCGGGAAGACAGAAAATAAAAGCACCGTTTGGAATTTTTCTGCCATCTTCCATCTGCCAGGTCTAAGACCCACAAGAGTCTTAGAAAAGCTGTGTTCTGTGAGTGGAAAGGCCGCAGTGGCCTTGCTGCCTATTTTTGTAAATACGCAGTTTCTGGAAAGTAGCCACACGCATTCGTTTACATGTTGTCTCCTGCTTCTCTTGAACCATGATGGCAGGATTGAGCCATTGCAGCAGACACCTTACGAACCACGATGCCTAAAATATTTTCTATCTGGTGCTTTATAGAAAAAAGCTTGCTGACCTCCGCTTTAGAATTGGTTATAAAGAGAATTCAACACGCGACAAAAAGGGCAGTGGAATTGGCAGAGGGTCTAGACTACAAAAAACTCCAGTTTGTGTGACATTAACTCTTCGATAGATTCTGAAGATTGTTGAGATCAGGGAGTTTCATTTTTCTTTTGGGGAAGCTGAAGCCCAGAGCAGGTGAGTGGGTGAGCGCAGAGCCAATGCAACAGTATCCAGGGAAGAGGAGCCTTTTTTGCATGTGTCACAGCAAAAAAATGCAACTTGTATCTTTTAGGTCAAAACCCACTCACAAATATGAATTTTAGAGAGTGTAACTATGTGACAGCAGTTAGGTTGTGTCCCTTTTATTGATTAAATTCACAGAATAAGGGTGGTCAGCTGGCTCAGTCGGTTAAGCGTCTGCCTTCAGCTCAGGTCATGATCTCAGGGTCTTGGGATGGAGTCTGTGTCAGGAGAAGCAGGGAGTCTGCTTCTCCCTCTGCTTCTGACCCTCTCCCCCACTCCCCGCTGTGCTTTCTACTCTCTCTTGTGCACTCTTTCTATCTCAAATAAATAATGAAAATATTAAAATGGAAAAGAATTCACAGAATAAGGGCAATGTTAGAAATAGAACAATAAAAGCAACAGAAGAATAAAAATAGACTCTGGGCTTCGCTACCTACTATGATTTATACATTATTTGATTAAACTCTCTGGACTTCAATTTATCATGTGTAAAATGGGTATTGTAGTAATAGGCGACTATTTCTGAGGATTCAGATATAATAAATGAAAGATGTCTGGCACAGAGTGGGAATTCAATAAATCTCAGTCAAAAAAAAAAGAATAAATAAATATCTTGGTTAAGATTCCCCTCACTGTCCCTCTGAAATCAGATGCTGAGATAAGCACAAAGGTATTAAGAGTTTGTTCAGGAAATGCCTCCGGGAAGCCACGTGAGAGAGGGGGAAAGGAGATCAAGGAAGAAGGGAAAGATAATGAAGGGTTTATGGTCCCACGTGGCCCAATCCCAAGGAGATCCTCTCAGATGCCACGTTCCACCTGCTTCCCAGTTGTCCCACTGGGACAATTTCTGTCTCTTGTTGGGTGAACGTTGGTTCTGTGCTATTGCCTCCTTGGTAAGCATTTCACTGAGCTTGGAGAGCCCGAGTGTGAGCAGCACGGTCGTAGATGACTTCAGTGTGTGTCAGGGGGCGTGGCTAAGGCATCACCTGTGTTTGCTTCGATAAACAAGCAAATGGTACTGGACTTCCCTTTGTAGTAGGGTTGGTCACACAAATTCTCATCTACTAACATTTCAATTTCTAGCAGCAATTGCTAACTATCTACTCTATTGGGCTTCTGAAGATGTGGTCACATCGAAGTTTAGTAATCTATTGTTATTTTAAGTGTTATTATAAGTAATAAGAATCATAAAGGCAAACCATAGAAGTCCTAAAACTTTCCAGTTAGACAAAAGGTATGTTAAGTCCATCTACTTATGCATGGGTTGACCAAGAGTAAGAAACAGACTGGGAAGTGCTGTGGGTATTAGATGAAGTCTCCCACTAAATCATCAAAAAGAGAAAAGAAAAGAAAAGAAAGAAAAGAAAAGAAAAGAAAAGAAAAAAGAAAGAGAGAAAAGAAAAGAAAGAAAAGAAAAGAAAAAAAGAAAAGAAAAAAGTATGAGTTCTACTTCTGTGGAGAGAGCTCATTAATGAGTCTTTTGGACAATGCAGTTATGTAAACTATTGGGAGTAAAATTTTTTATATAATGGGAATTGAGGTAAAATACAATAAGAATATGAAACTGAAAAAAGTCTTTTTTTTTTTTTTACCATTACTTGCAATCAGAAACCTCTTATGCAATTAAAGATTCCGATATCCATGTAAAACATGAGGAAGGGAGGGCCCTTCACATTCCCCTTAAGGATGCTCACCACCCAGTATAAACAGATGTACGTCTATTTTTTGTTTTTATTTTAGTGCTAGTATAATTAACATAGAGTTTTATCTTAGTTTCCAGTATACAGTATAGCGATTTAACGATCCCATACATCACCTGGTGCCCCAGTCAAGTGCACTCTTAACCCTCACCTATTTCACCCATCCCCCACTCAACAACTGTCTGGTAACCAACTGTTTGTTCTCTATAGTTAAAAGTCTGCTTTTTTGGTTTACCTCTCATTTTTCCTTTATTCATTTTTGTTTCTGAAATTCCACATAATAAATGAAATCATATTTGTCTTTCTCTTATTTTGCTTAGCATAATTCTATCTAGATCTATCCATGTCATTGCAAATGGCAAGATTTCCTTTTTTGTGGCTGGGTAATATTCCATTGCATGTATGTACCACATCTTCCTCGTCTGTTCCTCAGTTATGGACACTTGGGCTGCTCCCCTAGGGTGGCCATTGTAAATAATGCTGTGATAAGGGTGCGTATATCCCTTTACATTAGTGTTTTCACATTGTCTGGGTAAAGATTTGGTAATGTGATCACTGGATCATGCAGTAGTTCTATTTTTAAGTGTTTTTTTTTTTTTTTTTTTTTTTTGAGGAACCTCCACACTGTCTTCCTCAGTAGCTGCCCCAGTTTGCATTCCCATCAACAGGGCACAAGGGTTCCTTTTTCTCCACATTCTCATCAACACTGACTATCTTTTGTTTTTTTGATAATAACCATCCTGACAGATGTCAGGCAATAGCTCACTGTGGTTTTGATTTACATTTCCCCGATGATGAGAGATGTTGAGCGTCTTTTCATGTGTCTGCTGGCCATCTGGATGTCTTCTCTGGAGAAATGTCTGTGCATGTCTTCTCCCCATTTTTTCATTCTTTATTTTTCGAATGTTGAGTTTTATAAGTTCTTTATATACTTTGGACACTAACCTTTTATTAGAAATGTCATTTGTGGGACATCTGGGTGGCTCAGTAGTTGAGTGTCTGCCTTTAGCTCAGAGCATGATCCCAGAGTCCCCAGATCCAGTTCCCCACTGCATCTCCTCCTGCCTATGTCTCTGCCCCTCTCCCTGTGAGTCTCTCATGAATAAACAAAATCTTAAAAATAAAAAAGACATGTCACTTGCAAATATATTCTCCCGTCCAGTAGGTTGTCTTTTGTTTTGTTGGTTGTTTCCTTAGTTGTGCAGAAGCTTGATGTAGTTGCAATAGTTTATTTTTGCTTTTATTTCCCTTGCCTCAGGAGACGTATCTAGAAACACTTTGCTACTGCCGATGTCCGAGAAGTTACTGTCTGTGCTCTCTTCTAGGATTTTTATGAATTTAGTTCTCACATTTTGGTCCTTCACTTTGAGTTTATTTTTGTGTATGGTATACGAGAGTGGTCCAGTTTCTTTCTTTTGCCTGTAGCTGTGTCGTTTTCCCAACACAATTTATTAAAGAAACTATCATCTCCCCATTGCCTATTCTTTCCTCCTTTATCAAAGATTAATTAACCGTATAATTGTGGCTGAATTCTGGGTTTTCCACCCTGTTCCACTGACCTATGTGTCTATTTTTGTGTCAGTACCTTACTGTTTTGATGACTACAACTTTGTCATATAGCTTGAAATCTGGAATTGTGATGCCCCCAGTTTTGCTTTTCTTTTTCAAGATTGTTTTGACTATCTGGGGTCATTTGTGGTTCCACACAAATTTTAGGAATGTTTGTTCTATTTCTGTGAAAAAAGCTGTTGATATTTTCATAGGGATTGCATGAAATCTACAGGTTGCTCTGGGTCATATAGATGGTTTAACAATATTTGTTCTCCCAATCCATTGGCATAGAATATCTTTATGTTTGCTTGTGTCGTCTTTAATTTCTTTCATCAGTATTTCACTGTTCTCAGAATACATGTCTTTCACCTCCTCGGTTACATTCATTCCTAGGTATTTTACTATTTACAGCGCAATGGTAAATGAGGCTGTTATCTTAATTCGTTTTCTACTACTTCGTTATCAGTGTGTAGAAATGCAATCGGTTTCTGTAGATTGAATTTGTATGCTGTGGCTTTATTAGCTCTTGGTTTTTTGAGTTTTTTGTTGTTTGTTTTTTATGGAGTCATTTGGGATTTACTATATGTAGTATCATGTTATCTGCTAATAAAAGTTTTACTTCTTCCCGACCAATTTGAATGTCTTTTTTTTTTTTTTTTCCTTCTTCTTGGCTGATTGCGGTGGCAGGGACTTCCAGCACTCTGTTGAATAAAAGTGGTGAGGGTGGACAACCTTGTCTTGTTCCTGAATTTAGGGGAAAGGTTCTTAGTTTTCACCATGGAGTATGATGTTAGCTGTGGGGTTTTCATACATGACCTTTATTATGTTGAGATATGTTCCCTCTAAACCCACTTTGTTGAGGGATTTTATCATGAATGGGTGTTGTACTTTGTCAAATGCTTTTTCTGCATCTATTAAAATATTCATATGGTTTTTATTCTTTCTTTTGTGAATGTGATATATCATGTTGATTGATTTATGACTATTGAACCATACTTGCATCCCAGGAATAAATCCCACTTGAATCACGGTGAAAGATGTTTTTTAATGTATTACTGGGTTCAGTTTGCTAATATTTCATTGAGGGATTTTGCATCTATATTCATCAGAGGTATTTGGCATGAGGGGCTCTTTTTTTGTGATGTCCTTAGTTTTGGTTTAAGGGTAATGCTGGCCTCATAGAATGAATTTGGAAGTTTTCCTTGTTTTTCTATTTTTTGGGATAGTTTAAGAAGAATAGGTATTAATTCTTCTTTAAACATTTGGTAAAATTCATTTGTGAAGCCATCTGGTCCTGGACTTTTGTTTGTCAGGAGGTTTTTCACTACTGATGCAATTTATTTATTTTGTGGTTATTAGTCTGTTCAAATTTTCTATTTCATCCTGTTTAAGTTTGGGTAGGTTATTTCTTTCTGGGGATTATCCATTTCTTCCAAGTTGTCCAATTTGTTGGAATATTATTTTTCACAATATTCTCTTATGAATGTTTGTCTTTCTGTGATATTAGTTGTTATTCTTCCTCTGTAATTTTTATTTTGAGTCCCTTCTCTTTTTTTCTTGAGAAGTCTGGCTAGGGCTTTATCAATTTTATTGATCTTTTCAAAGAAACAACTTCTAGTTTTATTGATCTATTCTGTTGTGGGTTTTTTTTTTCAGTTTCTGTATCATTTATCTCTGCTCTAATCTTTATTTCCTTCCATCTGCTGGTTTTGAAATCTGTTTGTTCTTTTTCTAGGCCCGTTAGGTACGAGGTTAGATCATTTATTTGATATTTTTCTTGCTTCTTGAGGCCTGTATTGTTATAAACTTCCCTCTTAGAGCCTTTTTTGCTACAACCCAAAGATTTTGGACCATTTTGGTTTTGTTTTCATTTCTGTCCATTCCCTTTTTGACTTCTTCTTTGACTTCTTGGGCAACCTATTCATTGTTCAGTAGCATATTATTTAACTTCCATGTATTTATGCTTTCCAGATTTTTTTCTTGTGATTGATTTCTAGTTTCATAGATAGCATTGTGGTCAAAACAGTTGCACAGTATGACTTCTGTCTTTGAAGTCGTTGAGACTTGTTTTCTGGCCTAATATGTGATCTATTCTGGAGAATGTCCTACGTGCACTTGAGAAGAATGTATATTCTGCTGTTTTAGAATGAAATTTTCTCAATATATCTGTTAAATCCATCTGGTCCAGTGTGTTATTCAAACCCTTGTTTATTTTCTGTTGGGACGATCAGTCCATCAATGTAAGTGGGGTATTAAGAGTGTAAATTCCCCTGTTATTGTATTGCTATTGATTAATTCCTTTATGTTTATTTTAACTGTTTTATGTATTTGGGGGCATAAATTGTTACATTGTTATATCTTCTTGTTGGATTGTCCCCTTTCTTACTATACAGTGTCATTCTTTGTCTCTTATTACAATTTTTTTTTATGTCTGATAGAAGTATTGCTACCCTGGCTTTTTTCCACATCTATTTCCATAAATGTTTCTCTATCCCCTCACTTTTTTTTTTCTTTTTTATTTTCTTTTTCTTTTTTTTAAGATTTTTCTTATTTATTTGATAGAGAGCACAAGCAGCAGGAATGGCAAGCAGAGGGAGGGGAAGAAGCAGGCTCCCCACCAAGCAAGGAGCCCCAATGTGGCGCTCAATCCCAGACCCTCGGATCATGACCTGGGCAGGAAGCAGAAGCTTCACTGACTGAGCGGCCCAGGAGCCCCTCTGTCCCCTCACTTTCGATCTGCATATGTCTTTCGGTCTGAAGTGAGTCTCCTGTAGGCAGTATATCCTTGGATCCTGTTTTTTCATCTGTTTCTTCACCCTTGATCTTTTGATTGGAGCATTTAGACCATTTACATTCAAAGTCATTATTGACAGATAATTATTTGTTGCTATTTTGGTACTTTTTTGTGGTTGTTTCTGTAGTTCTTCTCTGACACTTTATTCTCATTCTCTTCCACAGATTGCTGGCTTTCTTTAGTGATATATTTGTATTCCTTTCTCTTTATTTTTGCATATTTATTACTTGGTTTTGATTTCTGGTTATTATCAGACTTGTATATAACATCTTCTGCGTATAGTGTGGTCTATATTAAGTTAATGGTAGCATAAGTTAGAACCCATTCTTTACTGCCCTCCCACTATGTTTTAGGTACATTATATCATATTTTACATGCCTTTACTTTGTGAGTTCCTTGACTGATTTTTACAGATAAACTAATTTTTACTACTTTTATGATCCATACTTTCTTACTCTTATTTATGGTCTTTCTTTTCCACTCAAAGAGTCCCCTTTCACATTTCTTGGAAAGCTGGTTTAGTGGTCGGTCATGAACTCCTTTAATTTTTGTTTGTCTGAAAAACTCTTTATCTCTCCTTCTATTCTGAATGATAGTCATGCTGGCTAGAGTATTCTTGGCTGCATTTTTTTTTTCTTTTCGCCACTTTGAAATTATCATGCCACTCACTCTGACTTATGAAGTTTCTACTAAAAAATCATCTGATAACCTTATGGAACCTTATGTGGTTTCCCTTGTATATAAGTGACTTCTTTTCTCTGGCTGCTTTTTAAATTGTCTCTTTATCACTACTTTTTGCTGTTTTAATTACTATGTATCTTGTAGAGCTCCTTGGGTTGATTATGTTGGGGGATCTCTGCCTCCTTGATCTGGATATCTGTTTTCTTCCCTAGACTAGGGATTTTTTTTTCAGCTATTATTTCTTCAAATACATTTTCTGCTTCCTTTTCTATCTCTTTTTCTTTTGGCATCCCTATTATGCAAATCTTATTACATGTGATAGAGTTGCTGAGTTCCCTAAATCTACTCTCATTTTGCATATGTTATTCTCTTACCAGCCAACTTGATTTCTTTCTATTACTCTGCCTTCCAGGTCCCTAATTCATCTGTTTCTTCTAACCTGGTATTCATTACATCTAGTGTATTATTCATTTCATTTATTATGTTCATCTCTAATTGGTTCTCTTTATCTTTTTATAAAGAGTCTCACTCATGTCCTCCACTGTTTTCTCAAGTCCAGTGTGTGTCTTTATGATCATTAAATTCTCCCTCAGGCAATTTACCTATATTCATTTCATTTAGGTCTCTTGCTGTGATTTTGTCCTGTTCTTTCATTTGGGACATATTTCTCTGTCTCCCCACTTTTTTCTGACTTTCTGTGTCTGTTTCTATGTGTTAGGAAAGTCAGCTACATCTCCTGCTCCTGAAACTAATGGCCTTATGTAGAAGAGTTCCTGTAGTGTCCTGCAGGACAATGTCCCTGTTCATCAGAAGCTGGTGCTTCAGTGGTTGTCTCCTATGTGTGTTGCATAGGAGATGTCCTGTTCTGTCCTGGATCCTTTTTATTCAATCCAGTTGTGTGCAGAGGCTCTCTTCGCCTGTTCTGATCAGTGTTTGGTCCCTGCCTGGGATGGAGACACAGTTTTAACAAAATGCACACCAATCTGCTTGCAAAATGAGACCTGCTGCCACTGCTGCAAGGACCAGGGCTGTGTTGGAGGCATGTGCAGTTTTAACAAGGTGTGCCTTGGCTTCTGAAGACCCCACCACTGCCACCATGGCAGTGTCCAAGGCCCCACAGAACACACAGGTCAGGAGACATGATATTGGCAAGATTTGTGCTGGTCCTCTGGCAGAGGGGACCTGCAATGCCGGGATGGAGGCGAGTGTGACTGGGAAGGGCAGATCCCCAAAGCCCAGGAGAAGTGGGGCAGGTGGTTCCTGCAGGTGGCTGTGAGTTTATGCTGGGGTGCGGGGGAGTGAGATGGTGCTTGCCAGCTCCTTTGTTCCTAGAGAGGTCCCTCAACTAACCCTGGCTCTCCAGGACATCTTCTGACATGAGTAAACTACTCTTCCTCCTGTGTGTCGCTAGGTATTTTTCAAACTGCAGCTTCTATACTATATCTCCAGAAGCTATCTGTCCAGTTGTCTCTCTAAGGGAAGGGACTCCACTTCCCATATCCCCCCAAGTTCTCCTGGAACTGAGCCTGCTGGTTTTAAAACTCCAGGCTTTAAGTCCTTCTGGTTGTAAGAACTCATGAAATTCAGCCCCCCTCACTTTCAAAGCCAAATGTTGTGAGGATTCACCTTTCCTGTACAGATTTCTAACTGTGATGGGTAGTTTTTCATGCTTTTCCACATCTAAGGCTCCCCTCTGCCCATGGATGACCATGGCTTAGCTCCCTACTGCATCTCCACCCTTCCTGTCCTCTTTGATGTGGATTCCTCTCTACCTTTAGTTGTGGAGTTTCTTCTGCCAGTCTTCAGGTTGTTTTCTGGGTTATTTCTGGGGATATGAGTGTTACCTAGTTGTATCTATGGGACAAGGTTAGTTTAGGATCTTCTTACTCTGCCATCTTTCTAGCCTCCAGTAGATACATTCTGACAGCGACCTCTAACAGTGGAGGCCCAGGTGGCAGCAAGTAAATTCTATTATTATCTCCTATGTGATTAGTCTACCTTTGCCTTCATAGGACAGAAAAATATTTCAACCCACCCATTGGCACAGAAACATCTCTCTGGGTTCTTCAGAGCAGTAAGGTGATTTTCCAGTGCATCTGAACCATGTACAGTTTCCATTAGATTATCGAAGAGTCTGTAACTTACAACTTATCGAAGGAGAATGGATTGGCTAAAAGGCATGGGAGAAACTAACATTCACTGAGCCACTAGTATGTCATAGAAAGTGTCCTACATGTTTCAGATATTATCATATTTACCTTTCAAAACAATCCTGTGAGGTAAGAATTAATATAACTTTATATTCAGGAAATGTAACATTTCAAAAAAAAAAAAATGGAGAGTCACTGTCAGCCATGTGCCCTAGGGTAGATTTCTTAAGATTTCTGTACTCTCTCCATAGTAACATTAAATTTACCCTCATCTTAGAAAGAAGGCAATCTAATAGAATAACTTAACTAAAATGTGAGCTTCTCTTGGAAGGGCTGCATTTGCATTTTAAAGGTATGGATAATTAAGTCAAATCTATTCTTGGAAGTATGTTTATGACAAGTTGAGCAGCGTTTTTTAGAACTGCCTCCATCTTTCCAGGTCCTAAAAAGGGAAGTACCAATTTTGAAATGTCATCAACCCTCATTTTAGCTCAACACATTATTACCACCTGTAAATACTCTCTGTGCACATGATAATTTTTCTAGTACCTAGTTTTATTTTTATTCACTTATTTAATTTTCAACATTTGGCAGAGCCCAGTTTTTGGCACATGTTAGCCTTCCAAAAAATATTGGTTCTATTTTCTTCTACTACGCTATTCAGAAAACAAGTACAAAGTGAAAGATACCTCTAGAAAGCATTGCTTATCTCAGTAACACAGTCCATTTGTATTTTTTTAGTGGAATTATTTAAATAAGAATCTCTGGGTCTCTCATCTAGCATCCCTTCTGATTGGTAGATACCTATGCCATACAGAAAACTAAACAGGTTTCATATTACCTATTAATAAACACATAAAAGACATTTCTACAAATCTGTGAGAGACTCAAAGTGTACTAGGAAATATTGACTATTGTAGCAGCATAAAGGAAGCCATGGCCGTAAAAAAAAAAAGTTTTTCTAACTTCTTTTGCCTCAACCCACAGTATTAAGTGCCTTTTTGGGATATACAGTACATATCCACATATATGACTGTGTTTACATATAAATAAAACAAGTTTTTAAAAGTAAGATATGCCCGTATTGTATGCAGAACACTCTGATATTTTCTCTTCTAATTTATTTTTCTACTTTATCAAGGATAATTGACAAACGTATAAGATATTTAAAGTGCACATTGTGTTATTTGATATACGTATACAGTTTTAAATGATTCCTTCATTTAGTTAATTAACATGTGCATCACCTCATGTATTTATTGATTTGGGCTTTGTTTATCTGTTCATTTTGGTAAGGACATTTAAGTTCCACTCAGCAAATTTCAATTATACGATACACTTTCATCAACTACAGTCACTATGTCATACATTAGATCCATAGACCTTATTCATCATAGAGCTAAAAGTTTGTACTTTTTTACCAACTTCTCTATTTCCCTGACCTACCCAGTCCCTAGCAACCGTTTTTCTATTCTATGTTTCTAGGAGTTTGATTTTTTTTAGGTTCATCTATGCTGTTGCAAGTGGCAATATTTCCTTCTTTGTAATCAATGAATAATATTCCATTATATATATATATATACATATATATATACACACCATCTTCCTTATTCATTCATGTGTTTATGCACATTTAGGTTGTTTCCATTTCTTCACTACTGTGAATAATGCCTAAATGAACATGGCAGTGCAGATATATTTGATATCCTGGTTTTAGTTCTTTTGGATGGATACCCAAAAGTGGGATTGTTGAATCATGTGGCAATTCTTTTTTTTAAATTTTCAAGGAATCTCCAAACTGTTTTCCATAGTTTCTGTGCCAACATATATTCCTACCAACAATGTACAAGAGGCTTTTTTTTCTTCCCATCTTTACCAACACTTGTTATCTCCTATCTCTTCAATGATACCCATTCTAACAGGTGTGAAGTGACATATTCTTGTGATTTTAATTTGCATTTCCCTGATGATTAGTGATAATGAGCACATTTTCATGTACCTGTTGACCATCTGTATCTTACCTTTGGGAAAAATGTGTATTCAGTTCTTTTACCCATTTTTTTAATCAGACTGTTCAACTTTTTGGTATTGAGTTGTGTGAGTCCTTTATATATTTTGGGTATTAACCCCTTATAGGACTATGCCTTACACACATTTCTTCCTGTTCTTTAGGTTCCCTTTTTATTTTGTTGATTACTGCCTTTGCTGTACAGAAGCTTTTTAGTTTTGTGTAGTCTCATTTATTTTTGCTTACTTTTTAGTGTGTTTTTGTTTGTTTGTTTGTTTGTTTGTTTGTTTTGGTTTTTGGTTTTTGGTGTTTGTATATTATTTTTGTTGAAGTTCAATTTGCCAACATGTAGTATAAGACCCAGTACTCATCCCATCAAGTGCCCCCTCAGTGCCCATCATCCAGTTACCCCATCCCCCCACCCACCTCCCCTTTCACTACCCCTTGTTCGTTTCCCAGAGTTAGGAGTCTCTCATGGTTTGTCTCCCTCTCTGATATTTCCCACTCATTTTCTCTCCTTTCCCCTATAATCCCTTTCACTATTTTTTATATTCCGCATATGAGTGAAACCATATGTTTGTCCTTCTCCAATTGACTTACTTCATTCAGCATAATACCCTCCAGGTCCCTCCATGTCAAAGCAAATGGTGGGTATTCATCCTTTTGATGAATGGCTGAGTAATATTTTTGCTTTTGTTACCTTTATTTTTGGTGTCAAAAAAAAGTCGCTGCCAAAACAAATCCAAGGAGCTTACCTCCACTTTTTTCTTCAGGGACTTTTAATGTTTTGGGTCTTACAATTAGGTCCTTAATCCATTTTAAGTTGTTTTTTACATATAGTATATGGTAGGAGTCCAGTTTCATTCTTTGCATGTGAGTATCTAATTTTCCAGTCACTTTTTATTAAAGAGACTATCTTTTTCTCATTGTATACTCCTGGCTCCTTTTTCATAAATTGATTGAATGTATATGCATGAATTTAATTCCAGGTTCTGTATTCTGTTCCACTAATCTATATGTCTCCTTTTATGCAAATACCATACTATTTTGATTACTGTAGCTTTGTAATGTGGTTTGGAATCAGGAAGTGTGGTACCTCCAGCATTGTTCTTCCTCAAGATTGCTTTGGCTAGTCAGGGACTTTTACAGTCCTATACAAATTTTAGGATTTTTTTTTCTTTTTTTTTTTTTTTTTTGTGAAAATGCCATTTGAGTTTTGACAGGTATTGCACTGAATATATAGATAGCTGTAGGTAGTATGAACATTTTAACAAAATTAACTTTTCCAATCCATGAGCATGAAATGTCTTTCCATTTTTTTGTATCTTCTTCAATTTCTTTCATCTATATCTTATAGTTTTCTATATACAGATTTTTCACCCCCTTGTTTAAATTTATTACTAGGTATTTTATTTTTTGATGCAATTATAATAGGATTATTTTCCTAATTTCTCTTTGTGATAGTTTATTGATAGTATTTAGAAATATGAGTCTTTAAGCTTTTCTATATATAATGTCATGTCATCTTGCAACTAGAGACAATTTTGCTTCTCTGGTTTGAATGACTTTTATTTGTTTTTTCTTGCTTAATTGTTCTGGCTAAGACTTCTAGTATTATGTTGAGTAAGTGTCAAGAGTAGGCAATATTGTTTTAATGTGGTATATTAAATTGATTGATTTATAGATGTTAAACCATCCTTGTATCCCTGGAGATAGATAGATAGATATATTGCACCAAGGTAATGCTGATACAACAAGGTTTGAAGTAGTTCTTCATCTTCTAATTTTTGGAAGGATTTGAGAAGAATTGGTATTATTTCTTGCTTAAATGCTTAATAGAATTCACCAGTGAAACCATCTGGTCCTGGACTTCTTTTTTTGGGATGTTTTTGATTATTGATTCAATTTATTAGTCATGGTCTGTTCAGATTTTCTACTTCTGCATAGTTAAGTCTTATAGATTATATGTTTCTAAAAATTTATCCATTTCCTCTAAATTTTTCAATTTGCTAGCGTATATTTTTTCATCATAATCTCTTCTGATCCTTTGTATTTTTCTGATGTCAGTTATAAATGTCTCCTCTTTCATTTTATAATTCTATTTGAGACTTCTCTCTTTTTTTCTTGGTGAGTCTAGATAAAGGTTTGTCTATTTTGTTTATATTTCAAAAAAACTAGCTCTTCATTTCACTGATATTTTCTATTGACATTTTAATCTCTCTTTTATTTATTTCTGCTCTGACCTTTGTTATTTCCTTCCTTCTACTAATTTTGGTCTTTGTTTTCTCTTCTCTTTCTAGTTCTTTGAGGTGTAGTTAGGTTGTTGGTAGAACTTCTTTTGTTGCATCCTATAAGTTTTGATATATTGTATTTTCACTTTCATTTATTTCAAATTATTTTGTATTTCTCTTTTGATTTCTTGATTAACCCATTGATTGTTTACTAGCATATTGTTTAATCTCTACATTTTGTGAATTTTTCAGTTTTCTTCTTGTAATTGATTTTTAGTTTCTTACCATTGTGGTCAGAAAAGATTATTGATATGATTTCAATTTTCTCAAATTCATAGTACCTACTTTTATTAATCATGTTTGTGTCTGCATGCATCAAATCTTTAGTTAATATCCTGGAGTATGTATAAAACTAATAATTTAATAATAGATTTTGTTGCAAACAACATTAAAAGATATACTCTGAAATATACATAGAAGCCCTCAGAATTTATGTGAAGCGTTTTTGGGAGAAATTTACAAAATACTCAGATTCTTCTGCTGGAAAATCAGACGTAAGTCTTCTAGAAAGATAAAATGTTTAACACTCTTTTGTCACGGACTCTAAGAGTAAGAAAAGGTATTAATTTTAAGTGAAAGAGACATACTATATGTATGCTTTTGGTTTTGTATTTCCCTGGGCACTCTGGCTTGTTAGAGAAAGTCACCAAGCTCATATTGCAGTTTGGTTCTCAAGTTATCTTTTTCTCTGCAAATCATTTTAAAGACGTATTCATTAGAATAAGTGTTCTCAAACTTCTAGATTCTGTATCATTTCAGGATGGCAATGTTCCCTATAACCATTATCATCACTAGCTCATGGAAAGACAAAAAAAAAATGAAAGGAATTTATGATGTTCTCGAACTATGATGAAAAGGAAAGTAATTCAGTGGTTAACTCATTTTTCACACAACAGCATGGTCACTGTGGAAATACTTATTTATACTGTGTAGAGAAACCTGCAAGTCACTAGATAGCTTAGAATACCTAAGTCCCTCAAGACTGCCCTGATTGGTATGATCTTACACAATAAAGGATTTCTGTCCTCAACTCTGACATCTTGTTCTTTTAGGGCATCTTGCCATTCTAGAGTACATTCATGACAGTTGTTTTGCATTGGTTGGTTCATATATCAGTTTTCCCTACTGAGTGATGAGTTCTTGTGTTTTATTGATTTTGCTATCACTAGCATCTAGAAGTTACATAACATATAGTAGTAGGTACTAAATGTTTTGCCAAATAAATTATGCACGGAAGGAAAGAAAGGAAGAGAAGAAGGAAGGAAAGAATGAAGGAATGAAGGAAAGAATGAGCAAAGGAAGGAACAAAAGAAAGAAGAAGGGGGTTATCTCCAGCCATCTGATCAATTCTGCCTTAAAATCACACTTATTTCCTACTCCTCTATTATAGTATACCTGGAGTAGGAACATGTTCATTCAGGGAGCCTTTTATGGCTACAGTGAAATAAAGGGTCAGAGGAATAAGTGGAGCTCGGATTCTATAAAGCCTTGTGGACAATTTTAGGAACCTTGTCTGATTGGGTGAAATTTGGGACGATTGCAGGGTTTTCAACAAAGAAGTAATGTGATCTGACTTCCATTTTAAAAGGTTTACTCTGCTTGTTTGAAAATACAATATATAGAGGGGCAAGAACAGAAGCCAGTACACTTGTTAGGATGCTATTTCTGTAATTCTGGCTAGAGAAGATGACATCTCTGATCAGAGTGACAGTAATAGACATAGTGAGAAATAGTGAAACTCTGGGTATGATCTAAAGGTAGAGTTATCAGAGTTCCTGATGGAAGACTCCAGTGTTATTGACTTGAATACCTGGAAGGATGCTGTTCGTATGAATTGAAATGAGAAACCTATGGATAGAGCAGTTAGGAGGCAGGTCAGGAATTCAGTTTAGCACATGTTAATTAAGAGATGTCTGATAGACATTCATGAAGGCATGTTGAGTAGACAATTAGGTATAAGTCTGGAGTTTCAGAGCCTCATACTACAAATATAAATTGTGAGTCATTGACATATAGAAGTTATTTAAAGTCATGAGGTTAGAAAATATCAAAAAGGAGCAAGTATGTATAAATAAATAAGAAGACTGAACTCTGAGATACTCCAACAAAATTAGAATAGTGGTCCTTTCTTTTTTGAATTAGTTTTCTCCATTTTAGTTCTTCAAAGGAGAAGCTGGATTTATTAATCAAAACAAGGGAGCAAAGGAAGAAGTTGTATTCAGGATTGAAATGACTTTGTGCCAAATTCAAAATTATAGAGCAAGATGGTGACAGATCCTGTCTGGAATAGCAGCAACTGTCAAAACAAATTTTGAATAGAGGTGACTGCATCAAACACAGTATTTATAAAAGTCTACCCTGCAGCCCAACATTCTTCCAGTAAAAACAGACCTTTGGTATTCCATCCCCACTCCTAGAAATGATCTCGGTGCCTCTTACTGTTCATAATCGAGTAAGTCCTATATTAATTTCTTCTTACCATAAAAATTACCACCAACTCCTCCCACTGCTTTCCTAGGGCCAGTGCCTCTCATTGGTTGAATCAAACTGGAAACCAGAAAGCAAAGGACCCTGAGAGAAGCAGTCTGTACATCTGTACATGTCAGTTCCCTTCCTTACATGTTCTTAGAACTATTTCTTTCTAATATTTTTCATGATTGTCATCTATTTTTATTTTCAGGATTATTAGATTAATATTTCTCTTTTTCTCCTAGAATTTACAACGCATGATGTCAAAGATCATGCCAGTGTTGCTTACAATTATATCACCAAATCCTATCCTAGTCTTTGCATACTGAGGATACTCAGTAAATAGTTATTAAATATTTGAAGGAAAGAAAAAAATCAACCAATCAATCAATGAACTGTTTTGTTTTCTCTCTCTTTCAGATATTCTCACTTCATGCACCATACTGGTGCCCACTGGCTTCTGGTACCAGTCTTGTCTCTGTCTTTCTTCGTAAATCCCTCGCTAAACACTTAGAAAAAATTTCACTCTAACTGCTTTGGCAATTGGTCCATCCTAGACAGGATTTCTTAACTCCTCTGTCCCTTAGTTCTTGTTCACCTTCTAAGCTCTAACCACTGCCTCCTCCTCTCCCTCTCCTACCTTCCATGTATAGAAGTCAGACAAACCCTATATGACAAATGATGAATGATGACAATTGGCAGCAGTTAAAATGATAGTGACTATATGACTTTAACATGCTAAATTCTCATACTTTTCCTTCCTTAGGAAACTGTTCATAACATTCATTCAAAAGCTCTTTTGGTTTTTATAGTAGATCTCCTCTCAGGTTCTACTTGGTCCTGTCCCATATTCTCATTCTATTTTAGGGCATGTCAGTGAACTCTGTATTTTTAAATGAATAAATGTTTCACATAGAAAAAAAAGTTATTACATTTCCTTTACTTCCTAAAATGTGTGTGTGTGTGTGGGGGGGGGGGTGTATAAAAAATTCCTGTGAAGGATTTAGCACTTTAAGAGAATAACATACTCCTTGGATACAAAAATATATTTTTGAAGATTTGAAATAGATTTTTTTCTTGATAAAGTCAATAACAATAGGATCTTATTACACAAGCCAGAAAGCACAGTCCTGAATTAAGTGTCTTGACATTCACTAAATGCCAGCAGGTAAGGTTGAAATTTTGAAGAGACCATTAAGGAAAACTTTCTACTCAGCCTAAGTATAGCCAATTAGTACAGATAACAATAGATTTATTGTTTTGTGTTTGGTGACTACCTTAGGAAAGGCATTAGCACATGGCAACTTATTTCAAAATATATGCAGATGAAAATGTAAGCTTTAAAAATTCTACTGTAAACTCTACTATTTGGCAGCCTTAATCAGATATTTTAGTTGTCAGGAATGACTCTAAATACTATTGAAGGTTTGCCATTTTTCCAAGAATAAAATGACTTAACAAAACATGATATTAAATAGAATTCAGTGTTTCATTCATGGTTCAGAAGGAGCTTCAGAATCATCTCCAATTCTCCCATCAGCTTCATTGACATTAACCATCTGACACCAGAGAACCTGTTCAAGAGAAGATTCTGTAGATGAGAAATGGCTAATCCCAATTGGCATTTGAAGTCTAATTATACCAGTTAGTATAGAGTTAGAAGGAAAAAGTATTGACTTACTTGTTTTCAAACCATATTCAACTGAAAAAAAAAAATTTGGAGTGATTTTATCAGTAAAATAAATTTTGCCAGTAACAGAAGTGAATTAAAAGTAGAAAGCAGAAATTTAAAATATTAATATAATCACACTTGCTAGATCATGAGATAACTTTATGTTTAATTTGTTACTTTAATTTAATTATTTTAACTTTAGTTTTTAGAATTGTCAGACTTTCCAAAGAAGATTCACCATTTCACTTTCCACCAGCAGAATTTAAGGGTTCCATTCTCTCTACATACTCACCAGCCCTTGTTCTTTTTTGTCTTTTTGATTATAGCCATATGGGTGGGTGTGAAGGAGTGTCTCATTGTGATTTTGATTTGCATTTCCCTGATGGCTTAAAGTTGTTGAGCATCTTTTCATATGCATATCAGTAATTTGCATATCTTCCTTGAAGAAATGTCTATTCAGGTCCTCTCCCCATTTTTAAATTGGGTTATTTATCTTTTTTTTTCTTAGGTGACATATTGAGTTTATGTTTTTTTATAAATTTATTTTTTATTGGTGTTCAATTTGCCAACATACAGAATAACACCCAGTGCTCATCCCATCTAGTGCCCCCGTCAGTGCCCGTCACCCAGTCACCCCCACCCCCCGCCCACCTCCCCTTTCACCACCCCTAGTTCATTTCCCAGAGTTAGGAGTCTCTCATGTTCTGTCTCCCTTTCTGATATGTCCCACTCATTTTTTCTCCTTTCCCCTTTATTCCCTTTCACTTTTTTTTATATTCCCCAAGTGAATGAGACCATATTATGTTTGTCCTTCTCCGATTGACTTATTTCACTCAGCATCATACCCTCCAGTTCCATCCACATTGAAGCAAATGGTGAGTATTTGTCGTTTCTAATGGCTGAGGAATATTTATCTTTTGATTATTGAGTTGTAGGAATTGTTTTCCTAGTCCAGATACAAGTCCTTTATCACATAGAGGATTTACAAAAATTTTCTCCCACTCCTTGGGTCATTTTTTTACTATCTACTAGTATATTTTTCATTTTGGTTATAGTACTTTTCAATTCAAGCATTTTCATTTGGTTCTTTTTAAAAAATAAGTTCTATATCTTTACTGATATTTTCTATTTGATGAGATTTTGTCATCATAACTTACTTCTTACTTCTATGATTTCTTTAGGGTCTTTGAACACTTTTGTAATGGCTAGTTAAACTCTTAAACTTTTCTTTAGTTTTTTGTTTGTTTATTTGTTTTTTCTTTCTTTAGGTAGTAAATACAGGATAAGAAAGCTCTGGTTTAACAAGATAAAACACATTAAATGAGGGTCAGATTCATTGAGACCCATTGAGATTCATGACTTTTAAGGAAAAAATAAAAAATAAACTCTAGAATTCATCTGTGATAGTTTTAGTAGGAATTAGAGGAATACCTTTAGAACTTTTTCTTGTATTTTTGAACATATACTATTTCTGGCAAACATAAAAAAAAAAAGAAATTAAATTGTCTTGTTCAGTTGATCCAATTCCAGTTTAAATTCCTGTGTATTTTCATCTCAGATTAGGGTATGCTAAAATCAGTGCAAAGGTACTACTTTTCTCTAGTCAAAATAATCAAAATTATCTTGAAAATTCTTCAAGTGTTAGCCTCCTAACCGCCCCCTTCATCCCAAAATTATATGGCTTTTACTTTCTGTACCAACAGATGTTTTTAATAGCCTCAAATGAAGTGGTTGGATTTGCTTAAGGGCTATGTAATATGAAAAAAAGGGTTGGAGTTTGTTTATTTTTGAGATACTTGTGTAGGTTGAATGTTTTTAGGCTTTGGTATACAAATGATGTGATTTTACCAAGTATGACATTATGCTTCATTCTCCAATGATCAGAGACACCTTGAGGAAATATGGAGTGACTAAGAAAATGGTAAGACCAATTAAAGTTATGTTAAGCCCCTTAAATATATTTAAAAGGTTAAACAGTCTTTTCTGTAGTGATGCCCCATTCCTGACAGACTCATGATTCAGTCTTCAGGAGACAAGGTGGTCACCTTTCGTCTCAGCTCCTCTTTGGCTTTGCTACTCCACCATACAAGTCATTTTATTCATTTTTTTTTAAGTTGGCTGCTTCACACAATCTTTTCATAACCATCTGGAGGGCTGAACCATAAGTTTTCACTTAACTTCTAGACTTGGTAATAAAAAATAATGTAATAAAGTTTGAAAAGTGCTTTATGTTTTTGGATACCAGATACTGAAGTAATCTTTTTAAAAATCAAGCTCATAAATCTGAAGGATGATGGAATGGCAATACTATCAAGCATCCAGAGAAAGAAACTTCTCTGTGCACTCTGAAGATCATGTCCTTTTTGGACAGGTAAATCATGAAAAGTTTGGCAGATCTGGGATGCAGAGGTATTTACCTACCTACAAACAGAAGAAGGAATATCATCCCAAACATGCTGAGTTTCAAATTGAGTGTACATGTTGAAAAAAAGCTTGGCACATTGCTTGTTATTTTGTTAATTAATATTTATTAGTGGGCCTAAGGAATAGCCTGAGATAATGATAGGAGGAACCAACGGATACTAGATGATTATGAGCATTTCTAGCAGTAGAACACCAGAGGCACATGTGTCTCCTGCAGCTAACCCAGAGAATATGATAGAAAATATGTCCTTTTGAGAGCAGAAAGGAAGTAGAAGCAGCACCTCTGAGCCTGTGGTCTGAACTTCAAGGTTTGCTAACTCAAAAGCCTTTAAGGAATCAATATTGTACAGGTGTGATGCAACCATGTGCTAAGGGTGAATAGACCTCTAGAAAACTACAGAGGCATGCTCTATTTAAAGGCTTTTCTATTGTGATTTTTAAAACACTCTAAGGAAACAACACACATGTACAGGCCAAATTTGTCTCTTAGAAACCAGTTTCTGAACTCTGTGTATAGCTTAAATAAATATACCAGAAACAGGATCATAGAAGTGCCATAAAGTAAACATGAAGTTATAAAATCTGACTTTTCCATTTCTTCCTCTTTCCTTTTCAAGTTCATCATATAATTCTACTTCATATAACTATTAAATAATATAGCTCTCACACAGTTTATTAATAAATAAACATGGACAATGATTCTAGTCAATTGGAGAAGAACTTGTAATGAGACATTACAATGACATTATATGTGTAATTGTATTTGATTTGAACAAAACTATATGATAGATATTATCATTTTTTATTCTATAGGCTGAGGCTCAAAGGAGTCAAATGACTGGCTAAGTGTTATTGGCTAGTTGTATGTATTCCCTCAAAATTCATATATTGAGGTTGTGCTCTCAGTCTCACAGAATGTGACTGTAGCTGGAGATAGAGGTAATTAAATTAAAATGAGCCCTAATCCAGTATAATTGGTATCCTTAAAAAAAAAAAGAGAGAGAGAGAGAGAGGAGGAGATCCCTGGGTGGCTCAACGGTTTAGTGCCTGCCTTCATTTGGCCCAGGGTATGGTCCTGGAGTCCCAGGATTGAGTCCCACATCAGGCTCCCTGCATGGAGCCTGCTTCTCCCTCTGCCTGTGTCTCTGCCTGTGTCTCTGCCTCTCCCTCTCCCTCTGTGTATGTGTGTGTGCTTCTAATGAATAATTTTTTTTAAAAAAAGGGGAGATTAGAATACAGACACATAGAAGGAAGACTATGCAAAGATGCAAGGAGAAGATGGATATCTATAAGCTAAGAGAGAGGATTCAGGTGAAGCCAACCCTACTGACACCTTAATCTGGCCTTCTAGCTCCAGATCTGCTAGAAAATAAACTTCTGTTGTTTAACATCATGGTACTGTCTTTTGTTGTTGTTTTTATGGAAGCCCTGGAAAGCTCATATAATTAGTAATTCATAAATACAACTTAATATTGTCAAAATTCAGAATTAACCATACGCCCAATCTCCCATAAACAAATTCAGCTTGAAATAACTCTAACATTTATGTAGCTCTCATTAATATCCCCTGTGTTAGTCTAGGTTTTCCCAGAAGTAGATCTCAAGACAATGTTAACTGTGCAGGAATTTTATTAAGAGAAATGCCTGTGAAAGAAAATGGGAAGAGAAAAGCTGGAGAGCCATCAAACTGTGATGCAAGTCTGACCTCAAGTAAAGGAGACAGGGAAGGACAGTCAGAGGAAACCATCTAAACTACTATGCAGTGTAAGAGTGGTTCAGCAATCCTTAGGGAAATCCTAGAACCAAAGTTAGCTGTGAAAGAGTCCCATGTCTCCTGGGGACAAGCCTACCTTAGTACCCTCTACAAGCTCAGTCACTGGCTAAGAGTCTGTACGAGGTGTGGCCTTGGTGCAAATATGCAAAGGAGTATAGCAACTATGACTCAAGCTATACCCAGAGTTCAGAAACTGGTAGCTAAGAGGCAGACTTGGCCTGTAGATGTGGGCTGCTTTTAGAGTACTTTAAAAAATTTTAGAGTGGCTACTTTTAGAGTATTTCATTCTTGTATTTGGAGGTCTATAAGGTGCATTTCCCTGGACACTGTTACAGAAATAATATTCTATTTTTTTAATATTCTGATTTTTAAAGGAAAAATATTCAATCATATTTGTTAAAGCACAGTATTCTCAGGGGTCCATGGCAATCGGTTTAAGGACTACTACAATGGGATTTTGCAGTGGGGAAGAAAGATTGGATTCGACTATGAATGCAGCATGGTCAAGTGGAAATTTATAGCCAAGAAGCAGGCTGGTAATCAGTGGATAGAAAATTACAAAGTGGAATTATCAAAGGGAAAAGGGGATTTGGGCTAAACCAACAAAGCAAAATTCTTGCTGAAGATAGGCCAGGGTGATCAGATATGACCAGAGGGATAGTGGGAGATGAGGAACCCAATTAGATATAGAGAATGAACAGATAAGGAAGAGGAGAGATTCTGGCTACACCAACTGAGCAGAATTCTTGCTAAAATTGGACAATGCAGACATAGACACAGAAGTTCAAAAGTTGACACCTGGTTGAAAATTTTAGTGAAGAATGAATAGAATTTGATCAAGAGGAGAATCTTTGTCAATACTTCATCTCCAAATTCCTTAGCCTTATGAAATAGCTTTGACTTTAAAAGAGTAGATTATATATGTCATCTCTGAAGGAATAGGTGTATTTACTCATCAGGTAGTTGTTGTGTATGTGATGAGAGCTTGACAACCACCAAGGAGCTAGGGAACACAGAAGGATAAGAAGGAAAGAAAGACATTGCTCTCAAGGAGTCTACAAACTTGCTGAGGAATCAAAGTTGTGCCTGGAGAATAATTTAAGAAGGCAATAAATCATACAATTAAGATTGATTTCCCGAAGAATGATTTACATGCCATATAGTGTAGGAAGATTACTTTAGGTGATAAATAGATGAGGTTTTATTTTAAAAGCTAGATATTTAACATATTAGAAAAAAAAAACAAAGAAACAACACATCAAAACTGTCATTTAAATGACAGTATAGCTTAGGCTAAAGATGAACTTCATTGGACATTAGGACAATTAGTCCATGGGTAGAGCAAACACTACACAGATGTTATAAGACTCATTAAAGTTTGAAAAACATTGACATGATGGATTGTATGATTCAGATGTAATCCTTCAATGAGTCATTAAATGATAGAATCAATGGCAAAAAGAAAGAAAACTGGCTGTTATTGAATTTCTAATGGAAATTAGCCCTCTGGAAGGCAATGTTTTGGCTGCTATATCAAAATTCATATTTCCTTTACTCTTGAAGTTTAAATTAAATAAGCTGTAAGATTCTTTCTATCTTGGCATTTCATGATTTTTTTAGTAGTTGCTTTCTCCTGAGCTCATTCCCTCAATATTTACTGAGAATTTATTGTTTGCTGAGTCTTGTGCTCAAAAATACGCCATGTAAAAGACTCAGTTATCTCCCCAAGGAGTTCTTTATCTTATGAGTTACTCAAAACCAGATGATCACAATACAGTGCATTTCGGGTAAAGGATATGTGCAGAACATTACTAGTCAATGAAGCTGAGCCCTTTATCCAGTTCTTAAGGGAGCTGGGAAGTCCTGGGGAGGTTATCAGATGTCACGTTCATATGGACAGAGCATATGGTGCGGATGAAGATTATATGGATGATTGTAGAGCTGCTGGTGTCCAAGGTGTGAGGCAGGAGGTTGCATTGACTTTTCTATTGTTTATGTTAACATAAAATTTACCATTTTTATCACTTCTAAGTGTAAACTTAAGTGGCAGTAAGTAAATTCACATTATTGTGCAGCCCTCACCATGATCCCTGTCCAGAACATTTCTATCACATTAAACTGAAATTCAATATCCGTTAAATAATGATTCCTCGTGGGCCCCTCCCATAGTCTCTGGTAGCCACTGTTCTATCTCTGTGAACTTTCCTGTTCTAGCTACCTTAAATAAGTGGAATCTCACAATTTTTGTCCTTCTATGTCTGACATTTCACTCACTGCAGTGCTTTCAAGGTCGTAGCGCATATCAGAACCTCATTTTACATATTAATAATATTCCTTTATAGGTATGTTATACTGTATTTTGTTTATCCATCCATCTGTTGATTGACATTTGGGCTGTGTCCACGTTTTGCTTATTATAAATAACTGCTTCGAACCCTGGTCTTTGGAGCTCCAGCTTTGATTTTTTTGGGAGTATGTATCTAAAAGTCGAATAGCTGTATTATATGATAATTCTATGTTTAACTTCTTGAGGAACCATCATGTTATTCTCCATAGCAGCTACACCGTTTTGTGCTCCTATCAGCAGTGCTATGTTCCAGTTCTCCACATCTTCACCATTTTGTGATTTTCCTTTTTTTTTTTTTAATAACGGCCATCCTAATGGGTGTGAAGTAATATTTTCATATATTCAGTATCAAATATCCAGTTTATCTTCATTGTGGCTTCCATTTGCATTTCTCTAATGAATAGCATGTGATTTTAAACACTATTCTTTAGTGATGTGGAGATAGTGATTGGTTATAGCTATTACTCTCCTGTGTTTTAGGGTTAAGAGTATATTTGCATTTTAAAAGATCACTCTGGCTGCAGTCTGGATATCTGATAAGGAGAGGACTGGGACATGAAGAACTAGAGGAAGGCCAATTCAACAGTCCAGGAGAGAGTTAGAAATTCTCCATTCAATTAATATTGTCACGGTCATGTGAGCAGGACTTGGCAGATTAGATGTGATGAGCTTTGTGGGGAAAATGAGAAGTCAAGACACCACCTAAATCTTCAGTATGGCTTACATGGGGTGTGTGGGTGTCCCGGCAGGAGAAAGAGGTTTTGGATGTGAAGATACGACCTGATTATGTTGCATTTGAGATATCTGATATCCATAAGATACTCAGGCCCAGAAGGTAGAAGTTGCTAATATGATTTTGAAGATCCAAAGTCTGGACCAGAGATAAAGATGTGGTTTTCATCCAACAAGAGTTGTGATTGGAGGAAGAAGCATGGGTGAGATCACATAGGGAACAAGAGGGCAAAGGGTAAAAATCGGGGAATAGCAGCATTTTTATGAGTTGGGTAGATAAGAAGGAGTTCATGAAGAATTTAAAGATGTAAAGGGGCATCAAGAAGATCACTGTCCCATGGAGGCTGGCAAAGAGAGGAGTTTTAAGGAGTTCATAATTTTATTGTACTAAATATAGCACGGATTGCTAGGATTATTAGACCTGATCCTAAACGAAAATCTAAATGTAACTTAAACTAGAACCTAGAATTCTGTCCACTGAGTCACATCCTGTATTTCTGCTTAAGTTTTAAACTCAAATTCCAATTTCAATTGCAGAAGAGACACTGATAGCCCCTACAGTAACCTACTTGATGTTCTCCTATCTGACATGAATCCTGCCTAGTGGGGCCACTTCTGCACTTCTGGAGTAAAAGGAATAGAGCACCCTCTATGAGGCCAAGTTTGAAAGTCCTGAAGTGCTCTGCTGTTTCAAGTGCTGCTATAGCTTCCATCATAAATCATTCTGAGCCCACGGACCTGGTGGTATTTCCAGGGCTTCTTTAGAGCTACTGAATGGGACTGGAAAGAAGAACTAGTCAACTCCTTGCCTGGTGTCTGGGAGTCAGTGTGTCACTGATGGGGATTCAGTCCTGGAGTACCATCATGAGCATCAAGCTGCACCCTTTGGGTTCAGTATGTGCTCAACATACTTGGTAGCCCTAGTCTGGCTTCTGGTTCCCATTCTCCTTTCCTGAAAGTCATGACCTCCTCTCCTAATACCACAATGTTCTCCCCAGGGCTGGATTTGATGCCAGTGCCTATCACATCATCTCAGATTGGCCTCCTTCTAGTCCTGCTAATGCTCAAATATAAAGCAAAGCAGAATTCCACTGTTGCATCGTTGCTACCTCCTCTGTTTAGACACCTTACCTATTGGCTCTAGCCCAGAATTAGCCAGTTTATCTTCCTACCTTGGACTCACAAAAAGACTACAAGCGCCCATGTTTTGCCCATCTTACTTTATTCCGATCTCCCCAGTGAGAAGTTTCCTCTGTGCTCATTGTCCTGGGCCCTGATATTTTACCTCCAAGTTCTTGTAATTTTCAGGATCGGGGGAGTCACACCTTTGAGTTAAAGCATTCTGTTCTAAGCTAAATGTGCTACCTGGAAGAGCTAGCATATTAACACCACGGCATGTATCAAGTGATCTGGTCATTATCTCATCACCAGTAAGATCTTGAGAGATGCAGGACAGATGTCTTTTCAAAGATTGATCCATTTTTAATTTGTAAGGTAGTCATAATTTAGTCCTACTTCCTGTACGGTACGTAAACCTCTACTCTATGACCCTAATCTGGTTTTCCAGGCCCTAGTTGAGCACTTTCTATGACACGGAATGCTAAACACACAAAGCACATATGTACTTGGAGTGTCTGGTGCTTCTCCCTAGAACTTAGACTAAATTACAGTCAACAAATATTTATTGAGCATCTATTATATATTAGGCACAATACCAGGTGCCAGACACACCAAGAGCCACAAGGCTTGATCTCTGCTCTCTGTGATAAGCCCATGTCCTTCTAAAGGGTTAGAGTGATGGGTAGAAGCAGTACGGGACATCTTCCTTCAGTTGTGTCACAGTTGTTTCCCTTACAAATTAGCTTAGCACATTCTTATCATGCTTCTGTGCGATTATCCTCCTCTTTCTTTCTGAAAGACTCCAAACATCAAAACTATTTTCAGACCAGTTTGGGCTTTTTTCATGATGAACTAGTTAGGAGATAATTCATCCAGCTTGTCTCAATTATACCGCAGAAGCTAAGTGATGAAATTAGATCCTGAAAGGAATAAACAGGAGCATTAAGTATACCCCCCAAAAAACATCTGTTGAATCTATGGATAGTGTGAAAGTAAGGGATTTTATCAAAGGCACTTTGGAAATAGGATTTTAATGGAATTGGTTATTGTTCTTTAAGGCTAAAATTAGGAGAGTTATCTCTACAGCCAGTATCAAAAAGGGCTTAATTTTTGTTGACTTGGAAATAAAATGAGGACGAGACTTTCATTATAAATGTGTTTTTCTATTTGGAAACCAAGAAGTAGAAGTACTCAGTAGGTACATATGTGCCCAGAGATCTGGTTAACATGGACATTTTCTGTAAGTCTAAATTATAAATAATCATTTATGGTGCAGAAGCAGGTGCAAAGTAAGCTTGCGAGGCTGTTAGGATGATAGGTGCTATTTTTTCAAAGTCGGCTATGAATAATACAATACACAAGAAGATGGAAAAGTACTGAGGGAAATAATAGCATTGTCCAAGTATCCGAGACCCTTAAAATATTTTCCGAACAATGACAACTTGAGAGCAGTTACCCTTATGACTCAGTGATCAGAAGACATTTCAGAAACAAGGATTGTATGAAATCTTGAGTCAGTCACATAAAGTGCAAACAAATCTGCAAAGCAACTGGGAAGTGAATGTGATAGAAGCAGCACTTCTAAAGTTAATGAGGAAGATTCATGAGGTGGGTTAGTGTGTATTTCTCAAGAAGGCAAAGATGCCAATTATTTCCTGTTTTTTTGAGTGACTGTATTGTCCTCCCCCTCTTTTGCTGGCCTTAATTATAATCAGAATTATTATTCATCTTTTGGCCAGTTATTCCCTTAGCAAGCATATGTTGCTCCAACAATATCTTACCATTAGTAGAATAAATAAGGTGTATGTGCAGATTATGTTTCCTAAAAGGTACCTCTTGAGATAGGATGATCCAACCCAAAGTAATTTTTGAAACCGTATTGTTTTATCAGTCATTGACTTGATAGCATCAAATTAACCAATATCAACTGAAACTGGTATTATTTCAAATAAAAATCTCAAGTGTACCAAGACAACCTTGAAAAAAAATTTTTTTTTTAAATTACAGCTTAAGCTTTCAAATGTATCCTGTCCTACAAATTGTTTGCCCTAATTTACCCTCGGAATCCATGCAATTATTGCTTGAAATTAGTTGGAAAATATCTATATTGCAATTGGTCTCAAAACAAGTTTTGCAAACCTGTTGGTGAAAACTATAGAGACATCACTCTATCGTCTTTCCCAGTTTTTTTCCAAAGCAGGATTCCCTGGTGTGATCACTTAACTTGATTGCAGATCTTGTCTCCATACAGTTTTGTTATTTCCAAGAATCAAATCCATGGTGTAAAGGTCAGAGTTTTTCCTGGCAGCAGATATTCAAAAGAACATGCCACAGACTCTGCAGGCATGTCTCCTGGGGAATTCAAAAGGCATTTGAGCCTCAGTAGCACCATTAAACTAAGTGTGTGGCCACCCCAAGGGACTTCTTGGGAAATCATATTTCACTTAAATACATAAATTCGGTTTTTAAGATTTTCCAGCTTTATTGAGGTTTAAACCGGTATCCAAAAACCTGCACAAAATTAACGTGTACAATTTGATGAGTTCAGACCTTTGTATACACTCATGTTAACATCATCACAATCAAAGTAATAATTTGTGTCCCTTTGTTGCTATTGCTACAGTTTTTAATTAAAAAAAAATCTTGTAGTTGCATCTTGTATTCTTTCAGTGTGCAGGAGAAGAAAAGAAATGTGGACATATTCGTAGCAGAAGGAATCAGAGAAAATGCCTGGTGCATTTTCAGGTCTGTTGGTGGTTGGTGATGTCTGTGTCTCCTATGGCTTCTAACGTCTTTAAGATCCTCTGTACTTAATAAGTGACAGAGGCACTTCTAAGAAGCAGTAGGTGTGTGCCTGTAATTACCCCTGTGAGACAAAGTCTACAGTTGGTATATGCTTGCTTCTTTCTAGGGAGCCTGTGATGAGCCCTGAAATGGTGTCTGTCAAGGACATCAAAGATGATTATTGCACTTGAAAGGCAACCTCAGTGTTTATTAATCTTGGCAGTAGGATGAGGTGCAGTGGTTTCCAAACAGGCCCTGAGTCAAAATCCCCTGTGGATTTTTGTTTGTTTGTTTGTTTTTTGTATTTTGTTTTTTAATGTAGAGGAGGTGGCCCTGTCACCAGTCAGACTGAATCTTTATAATAGGGAGTTGGTCCTAAGTGCTGGTGTGATTAAAAATCCCTACAAGAGATTCCGACACAAATAATCCTCAGACCAGTCTGTGTAGCCACCTGAAGGCAGACAAAGGAGACCTAGGTGAGGGTCCTAAGCCACTTTTCCTAACTATATGACCATGAACAAGTTGATTAACTTCTCTGCATCTGGGACACCCGGGTGGCTCAGCAGTTGAGCGTCTGCCTTTAGCCCAGGGCGTGATCCTGGAGTCTGAGGATCGAGTCCTACGTCGGGCTCCCTGCATGGAGCCTGCTTCTCCCTCTGCCTGTGTCTCTGCCTCTCTCTGTGTGTGTGTCTCTCATGAATAAATAAATAAGACCTTTAAAAAAATAAAAAATAACTTCTCTGAATCTCATTTCTAATATGGGAGTCTACATGGCTACCCATAATGTTAAAGTTTTTAATAAACCACATGTGAGATGTATCTGGTGCACAAGAGGCTCCCAAAAGAATTCTTGTCTCCTCTTCTAACACAGTCCCTTCCCCCCTGGTTAGTAGATGTTATTACCTGAATGCATCTCCCTAAAATTCATATGTTGGAGCCCTAGGGCCCAGTGTGATGGTATTTGGACATGGGGCCTTTGAAAGTAATTAGGATTAGTTTAGGTCATGAGGGTGGGGCCTTCGAGATGGAATTAGTGGCTTTAAAAGAAGATGGAGGGAGATCTCTCTTTTTGTGTGTACACAGCAAGGAGAGGCCGTGTAAAGAAACAGTGAGCATAGCCATTGCCAAGCCAGAAAAGGAGCTGCCACCAGGAACCAAATCTGCCAGCATCCTGACCCTGGACTTCCTAGCCACCTGTGAGAATTAAATCTGCATTGCTTAAGCCATCCAGTTCAGTCTATGGTATTTTGTTATGGCAGCCCGGACAGACTGAGCTACAGGCAAACAAGGCTTGCAATTGCACTGACAAGACAGTTCAGTGGAAAGAGCACAGTGAACAGAGTTTTGTTTTTGTTTTGTTTTGTTTTGTTTTCCTGAAAATAAGCCCTCTGTGAGCATCTTCTCAGAGCACAAGCCTGGAGAAGCTCAGAATGGGCAGCCCATCTCAGCCACAGAGAGGAGCCCGAGCCAGTGAATCGCAGCTGCCTTTGGCAAGACATGGACTCAGATGCTCCAGGAACCTGGAAATAGAGGGAAAAATAATGTCTTCTAAAAACAAAGATAAATTAAAATACATTATAATAGATATGGTGGAGAAAACCAGGAGATGGTAATTAAAAGCATTATAGAGGAATTTAGAATGACTGAATATTCCATCATGGAAATCTGGAGTGATCTCCATGGGAGAGGCGGGAAGTGACTATAATTCTCTACATAGAAACTTGCACCTGTCCTGGCTAGATGTAAATCATCGAAGGAGGAAGGAGATGGTCAACCATTAACACAGAAAAGGAAAGAAAGTCTCAAGGCTCAGAAAAAATGGGAAGAATTCAGTTTCATAATGATTTCACTCCTGGTGGAAGCTCAGAACCCATAGTTTATTAAAACTAGCCTTTATGGCCACCCAAGTCCACCCTGAAATTTTATTCACTCATTGATTCACTCATGCATTGAACAAATATTTGTTGAGTATCAACGATGTGCCATCCCCTGAGCCGGTGTTGTGTACACATACAGGGGAGCCCACTGCTTATGTTTATGGTATATGTAATAGGGTGGGAGTATTTGCCTTTTTGATGAAATTCTACACCTTTAATCAGATTTTCAAATGGTTAAGAACCACAGATCAATGGGCAAATTAGCTCACTCTGTTTGACTATTATAATCCAGGAAATATCTGCTCCTTTATTATTTGTGGAAGTTTTTTTTTTTTTTTTTTTCTAGTGCACTAGTTAGATGCTTTGCAAAATGTGCAAGGCAGACAGAGAAATCCTGAAATCCCCATCTGTGGAGGAAAGTGAAAGGATGTATAAATCTGAGAACAAAGGTGCTCAGAGTTAAATTATTTAAATATTTGCCCTAAAGAAATATCCAGAGATTAGCACTGTGCAGATCTCTAAAAGGAAAATGGGCATGTGAAGTTGCAATTATTCTGAGTCATAAGGCTGATTTTGTAAATAAAAGGTTTATTTTTAACAGACGTTGTATAGCATAAAGCAGCGCCTTGGCAAGCAGGAGAGACAGCCTCCTTTCAGGCAGAAACACTGGTAAGACTCAATGGTATGGACACCCAGAATTGTCAGTCTCCAAATGAAAAACCAGCTAGAAAACAAAGAGTATGGAAGGGCAGGGCTCGGGGTGGGAGGGACAGGGTGGTCGCAAACCTTGGGAAGTGACTGCAATTCTACTTTGGTTTCCTTAATATAACTTGCATGAGTGGATTTGATTTTTTTTTCCCCTTTTTTTTAATGCTAGAGCAATCAACAGTTTTTCTCTATTTCCATCCTGCCTGCAGGCCTCAATCCTGAGCAGTATTGCTTGGTGCAGACGTTTTGGCAGCTCCCATATATTGTAGGTTTAAGCAGGTTTTTAATCATCCCAGACAGAGGGGGCTCCTGTTATTTCAAACCCGGAGCAGGCTATGAAATGGGAGACTCATTAGGAACAAAAACGGACGCGCTCCAATTAAACTAACTGTTCCCTGGCAAAACCCCGGTGTCTTGGGGGGTAACTTTGTTTAAGGTTTACAGAACACACAAGCGTGCTTCAGGTGTCATTATGGAAAAGCAAGTCAAGGCATGACTCACAATTGCTTTCCCAGTCAGATTACTCCTCATTTACTGTCGCCTGGGAATGTTCAAGATCAGGGCCTCCCTTTGGCACCACGGTTTTCTTCGGAGATAATTACTGAGGAGTGTTCGGGGCACCATTAAGTTCAGATCTCTCCATTAGACTTCAGAGCCTCGTTGCATAATGATTACATTTCTTTCAGTTGTTTTACTTTTAAAATAACTTTTTTTATTTTATGCCCTGGAACAAGGACACCATTGGTCCGAGGACCAGTCCCTCCCAGTCCCTTCTCCCTTTGTGGATTCCTGTATGGGTCGTACCTCCTAGGAGCTGGGGCACGTCTTCGGGAGAACTTAGCTTCCCTGGTGATCCATCTGGAAAGACTGACCCTTGACACTGGCTGCCCAGTAGATTCACCTTAAGAGCTTGCAAAAACCTGTATCTAAACTCTACTCCCAGACCTTCTGGTTTTAATCACTCAGGGATTTTTAAAAATTTACTTATATTTAGAATAAATGCCTCCAGTTATTCCAGTCAACAGCCAGAGTGGAGAACCACTGACTTAAGCGTTGTACCTTCCATCTCATTCATCAAGAGAGCTTGGAAAGCCAGACAGGCACTGCCGGGAAAGCCCCTTGGAGCATTTTCAGGGACGTTGTCCTTGAAAACAGAGAGAACTTCTTGCGAGGCCTTGCCAAGCTAAATCATTTCCAGGTGCGGCATTTTGTTGAACCCTCCCTTGTGACTCCCCATTCTGAAGCTCGTGTTGGGAGCTCAGTTGTGACAAAATACCCAGAGATGGCCCGTGTCCCTTCATGCCTCTGTTCTGTTCCACGTTCTGTTCTCATGGCTCAGACCCAGCCTCGGCCTGCCCGTGACCCAGGCAAAAACCAGCTTCCCCTAAGACCCAGCTCAGCCCTGGAACAGGGACACCAACGATGCTCAACTGCTGAGCCCCCCGAGTGCCCTTCGATTGTGGACCTTTTGAAGGGATATGCTTAAGGCTTACAGTACAAAGTGTGTGATTTGAAAGTTGGTTAAGAGCAAGTTTTTTCCTAACTGAGGGCCTTTATGGCTGCTACTTCATGCAGTAGGTGCTGTTGCCATAACTAGGGTAGGAAGAAATTCACATGTCGCCTCCTGGAAGAAACCTTCGAGAAGCAACTCCTTCCTCTGTCTGTCTCTAACACCTACCCTATTTTAATTTCTTTGTGGAATTTATGGCACATCCAAATTTCCTTTATCTATGTGTTTTGTTCAGTGTCCAGCTCTGTCCTCTGGAATGCAAGCGTCTGAAGGGCAGCTGCTCCTCTAGCCTATCTGCTATTAGAAACCAGGACTTAGAGCAGCGTCTATGTCAGTACAGCAGATGGTAAATAAATATTTGTTCTTGACCAGTTTTCAACATCAGATAGACCTGGGTTGACATCCTGGCTGCATCCATTCCAATTCACATCCCTGGGCAAGATAGGTGACCTCTCTAAGCCTCAATGTCCCCCATTCTGAGGATCTTTATTGCTATCCTGTTGACTTAACCACTTCCAAGGAGAAAAAAATGCCAAAAGGCTACATTTAATGAGCAGATCGACCAAAAATTTGCCTGCAAATTCCAACAAGATGTCAGGGGAAATAGTATGTTTTAGAATCATACTAATTCATAGTAACCATTCCCAATAATTGGACAGTACTTCCCTGGCAGGGCAGCTGCTGTGATCAAACAAGATGCCGGATGCACCCGAAAGGACCTGCACTCCCTTCTACACTGGGTCCGAAGCTGCTCTATATTCAAACCGTGCAAGAATGCTGGATACAAGCTCCCTCAAATTCGATTACTCCATTTTCAAAATAAAGTTGTGTCAAACTTTATTCATCGTGAAATTCATCCAACTTGCCCCACTGTTTAGCATAATTTGGGAACCTGTTTGAGCTCTCAAGCAAGTCAGATCTTGAAAAAGAAATCATACATACACACACACACACATACGCAGTTGCGTACACATGCACGCATATGCTAACTATGTTTTAGGGAAGTTTATTTACTAAATAAATATTAAGTATGAACTCTCTGACCATCGGTATATGTATTAGAGCTGGAACAATGAAAGCCTTCTCTGGTTAGGCCCTTTGGTTTGTTCTAAAAGCACTGCAATAAATGAGGGAAGCTGGGAAGGGCCCAAGGGTTACTGGTTACTTTTATCTGTCACACCTGTAGTCCCAGAGTACATTCTCCTGGTTATTTCAGAGATACGCCATGTGCCTGCCGAATCAGAGGAAGCATGTCGCTGGCTTTGCCTTTGTGTGAGGCATTCGGTATGACCAGATGGGCGTCAGAAGAAGCTTGTTAAGTCTTTGCAGACATCTGATCTGTGTTAACATCATCATGTGGGAATCCCCGGTGTTTTACAAGGACCCTCCAGCTGTAATATAGAATTAATTCCCGTAGATTAACACGTTTGATATGCAAAGGCCTGTACTTCTGCTATTACATGAGTTGACCAGATTTCTCTAAGCCAGAGTCAAATGATGCCTGTTGAACCCTCTACTGTCAGAAATGCCCCATCAATTGTCCCATCTCTCTCTCACTTCTTTGTCTCTGCTGGCTCTTCATTACGTGTATATGTTATATGCTTAAGTCACTCTGCCCCTGCCCGTGCTACCCTCTTGCCTTGGGCAGCCCCATATGGTGTAATGGGTTATGGGCCAGGTGTGTTGACTGTCTCCAGGATGTCTTCGCTCTGATGATCCAATGACCCGATGACCTCAGTGCTGCGTTTACCATTTCTACCTGGCCAAATGTAGTCCTCCTTGCTCTCCCGACCTCATCCCCCATCCATCAGTTACCCACGCTAAAAATCCAAGAGTCACCCCCTTGGAACTTCTCCTTTCTTATTGACTCAATCACTGACTCATGGTCATTTTACATCTCAGAAAAAATCTTTGGGATCTTCCCTCTCTATTGCTAGAAGAATTGACCTCACATGGCTTTACATTCTTTTGCCTGAAATAACATATCACCAGTTCCAATGTCTTTAGTCTTGGATTTCCCTCCCTCCCTCCTTTCTTCACCCCTTAAATTGGTGTTTCACAGTCCACATTGTAGCCAGAGGGAGCTGAGATACAAATCTGACAATGTGAGTCCCTGGCATAAATGCTTCAGCAGCTCTTCATCAATTTCGAGAGCCCCAGAATGGCCTTCCCAGCCCTCCAGGACCTGATCACTCCATGTCTCTCCAGCCTCCCAACCTGCTGATTCCTGATTTGCACTTTAAAATTTTTAGCAGATGAAATTTTCTAATAGTTCCACACACAGGGAGTCCCTGATTCCAGAACCCCAAAGCTTTGTGTAGTCTGCTGCCTTCGCCCAAAATCATCATCCTAACTTTATTAGCTTGACTAACCCTCATGTACCATTTAGGATTCTCTTGCACCACAGATTTATCTTCCCTATAAACCTCTCTTGAATATGGATGCATTTGTGCCTACTTTATTTAAAAAAAAAAAAAAAAAAAGGTCTGATCTGGTTTGATTTAATAAGACCTTTTTGGCAATAGCACCAACTCAGGTCGGCAGTTAGATACATTTTGGTCAGATTCTTGCCACCAACCAGCTATGGGATCTTGGACAAATCACTTGCTGCTCCAATTCTAAGTTACTTTGGCTTAGTAATGACTTTTTTTAAGCTAGAAGCTTTCCAAAGTTCTCTCCACCTTCCATTTTCTGCATCTTCTCACCAGGGACAAAGCATCTCAGAATTGTCAATAAATCAGCAGTTTAGAACAACGACAGGCCTTCTTTATTGATCACTCTTAGGTAAAGTGGCTTTTAAATGAAGTCAATATATGTGTTAAATGTATTCAAAATAATTGCTTTATATACTTAAACAAATTGTCCAGTCTGCCTAGCCCCATCTTATGGACTGCGGTAGGTTTGTGGGGTTTTGCGGGGGTTTCTTTTTGGGTTTTTTTTTTTTTTTTTTTTTTTTGGTTTTCCTTCAACAGATGAAAAGATCCCAGTTCTCAGAAGAGAAACCTCGGCAGAAGGGAAGGAGCATAGATTTTCAAAATCAGACCTGGATTCAAATCCTGACACTATCATTTACTTTTTTTGTGACCTTGTGGAAGTTATAAAACCTCTTTAGTTTTTCTTCTGGTAGCAAAAATTGAAATAATTACTGCAAGAAGACATATTTCAAACAAACATCAGACTCCTGAGAAAGTGCCTGGCACACAGGAGGCACACAGGGGGTACAAAGATATCGCTGTTATTTTTGATCTGGTGATGATTATGATTATTGTCATTGTACGAGCTAGAGTAGAGAAGAGCAGGCAGGGGCTGATCGCCGAATCTTTCACTAGGTCAGCGTCATTGGTACCGGCCTGAGCTAGCCATCAGGTGCTGTGATACTGTGATAAGAAGCAATTTGAGAGTATTAGTTCATCTCCTTTACACTTAAGGGAAAAGGAAGCCAGAGCGGTCAAATGACTTATCCCAACACAATTCTTCATCAAGTGTTGCTGCAGGGACTTGAACCCCACCTTCTGGGCCAAGGCTTAAGTTCTTCCCTTTAGCTTATGCTTCTCAAACTTCAGGGAACATCCCCATCCCCAGAGCTTGTGCAACACAGATTGCCACATCTCACCCCGGAGATCCGGATTCAGTCAACGCGGAGGGGGCTCGAAATTCTGCATCTTTACCAAGTTGCCAGGACTTGCGGCTGCTGTGCTTTGAGGAACACTGCAACGGGCAACTCTGTTTTGAATTGGCCAGGAGCAGTTCTTGGCTTTCTTGAACATCTCGCTCCCGGGAAGCGGCAAAGAGGGAAAGATGAGGCCTCGTGCCTTGGTTATTCCCACCAGGTTTTGTATGGGGTAGAGCGCTGCCAAAGAGCGGAGGCGAGCTGTGCTGCCTTTCGTGCCTCCTAACTGCACGCGTAGACGTGGAGCATTAGGTTCCAGAAAAGCATGCTCCCCAGATTTATTTTATAAAAATTACAGTTTGTTTTGGCTGACATGTTTACAGTCCTATTTGGAGCTTGCAGATGCACACTGAAGTCTGTAATGTCTGAGATGAGAACTTGGCTCTGGCACTCCTCGCTTACTTCTGGGCAGTAGGAAATCTTGCAGCTTTTGTACTTTGGTGGTGGGAAAAAAATACAAGACCCAAAGCTATCTGGGAAGCTGATACACGGAATGCACTGAGGAATTGAACATTGCCACCTATTTATCTCCTCTGAGAAGAGGGAAACAGATTATATTCCCAAAGTTCATTTGTTATTGTCGGCAGTTTAACACTCCTGGCTCATATTTCCATAGAAACAATCATAATCTTTTGGCTGCCTTCTGCATCACAAAAGGTTTTAATGATCTTACCTGGAAACCAAATTACCATTTGTGGAAATAATTTCGAAGGAAAAATGTCTTCTGCGATGTGGCAAGAAGGGAAGAGTGGTTCAAAGAACCAAGGGGGAGCGTTTCTTGGGGGAAGAGGTGCTGTGCCAGATGAGGTTCAAACACAGAGCCAACAAATTCTGTGCAAAAACAAAAGCACTTTAAACCCCGGTCACGTTCCTTCTCTGCTAAGAGCAGATAATACACACCTCCCGGAGTCGTGGTGAGCAAACAGGAGAGAGTAGGGGCAGGCCCTCCGCCACCAGGGCTTAAACAAAGTGGGCACTCGGTAAATTGCTGTTTCTGGAGGAGCACGCTTCCCTGGGTTGGTTCTGCGTCCTCACTTCCATGGCTTCTTCCCCTCCCGCGGTTCTGTGGTTTCTACCCACACAAATGTGGCCACCAAAGACACAGGAAACAGAGGACAGATGGGGCTTCAATCCCGTCTTCCTCAATCATGCCGAGCAATTCCACTTACCCTGTTCAACCCAAAATTTTATACCCCAACCTACTTTGGCGATCAAAAAAAAAAAAAAAATGAAATAAGAATAAGAACTCTCCATTTCAGGACTCACTTGCCTTGAAAGGCAGATTAGTGACTTTTTTTTTTTTTTTTTTTTGCACTCATATTTTTTTGAGCTTTGGTTACATGTCACATTTTCAGCTTCTGTATAAGCAACTTATGAAACCACTTCCTAGTGTGTTTTTCCTAGAGGAAACCTGGTGGGTTTTTTTTTTCCTCTATCTACATTTATATTACATTCAAATAGGAAATATTTAAGGGGAGTCTATTACATCTATTTGTGTTAATTAAGGGGAAAAGTGTGTGTGTACTTATGAATGAATGTTTACTGCTTTGGGTGGATATTTCAGAAAACATTCATCAACTCATTATCTAGCTCCTTGGACATGTCAGTTGTGTCCTCAGTGCTGGGGGTTGTGAATAAAACTGACAAAAATCTATCTAATGGCATTTAGAGTCTAGTGGGGAAGACCACATGAATAAAGTATGACTCTATGATGGTGGTAGTTGCTCAGAAGAATAAATGAGTTTAGAAGAGGTGAAGGGAAATTGAGGGCAAAAAAAAAAAAATACAGTTCTGGGAAAGGCGGCCTCCAGAGATGGCTAAAGTGGTAACGGAATACTGAGCTGACATCGTCAAGGGAGTAAGTCATGTAGAAATCTGGGTGAAGGTTGGTCCAGGTAGAGGAAACCACGAGTGCAAAGGCCCTGAGGCAGAGGCATGCATAGGATGACCAAAGCACACGGAGGAGACCGGTGCTGCTGGAGTGAATGAGTAAGGGGGAAGTGATGAGAGCTGAGGTCAGAAAGTCATCACGAAAGGTTCATGCCACAGTTTGCATGGGTCCTTACTTTTTACTTTTAGAAAAATGAGAGCAATTGGAAGAGATGTTGAGCAGAGTTGTCACATGATTTGCTGCATAGTTTAAAAGGTTTACTCTGGGGGCACCTGGGTGGCTGAGTCAGTTGAGCATCTGACTTGATTTTGGCTCAGGTCATGGTCTCGGGATCGTGAGATCAGGCCCACGTGGGGCTCCATGCTCAGTGGGAAGTCTGCTTCTCTCCTTCTCACTCTCCCTCTCCCTCTGCCCCTCCCCTCCCTCATTCTCTCATTCTCTCTCCAAATAAATAAATCTTTAAAATAATAAAAAATAAAAGGTTTACTATGTAAACTTTTTTTTTCCGATGGAGAGAGGCATGGATGGATAGACGGATGGATGGATAGATAAAATCTTCAAAAAATAAATAAAAAGAACAGAGGGGCTAGAGAAAGAAATATAAAAGATGACAACTGGATGTGAATAAAAGGTGGAGCTCAGGAAGGGAACAAATGGAAGGAGACAGGTTATGACAAAGAGGGGGAGAGGGAAGAGAGGGGCCTGGGAAGAGAAAAGCTCTTCTGGGTGAGGAGGGAGGAAAACCAAAGGGCAGGCCAAGGCAGGCACTGGCAGCCTGGGAAAAGGGAAGCAATGGCAGGAGGTAAGGGCACAAGATGAGCAATGACCTAGAAGACAAAACCCAGAAAGGATAGGATGATGGCTTGGATCAGGCGATGGCAGTGAGGCGCTGAAAATTGGTCCAATTTGGATAATCTGTAGTGGATTTGCTAATGATTAGTATGGTAATGGGGAGCTTCCTACTTGGCATCACAGGGATAGGGAGCAGATATTTACCTGGAGAATTCACCTTTCTGAGACAGGTGGAGGCGGGGGGAGTCCACTGAGCAAAAGCATCTGGTATTAAATGGCCACAAACAATGTTCACATGCCACTTATTCTTAATTCTCCTCTCCATTGCCCGAGAGAGCATTCCAAAGGTGGAGACGGACGCTTTGGGAAGATTCAGCCGCTTCTATTAGCAAATTCCAAGTTGTGATGCACACGCCGTTTCCACCTCCGGCTAGTGCATTGTCCAGTCACTAAACTTTACGCCTCTTGTTTCAAACCTACATGCACCTGTGCGTTAGCCCTTTACACTATGAGCGATTTTGCAACTAATCCCGACTTTCAACTAGAGAGGGTATATGGTTCTTTTCTGGAAACGTGCTCATCCAGGAGCCCTCCCCTGCAGCCCTCATGGTTAATTCAGTTCTCAGCACCTGGAGAATCCATCACCTCCGTATCTCTATGTCCATCTACAGCTCCCCAGCTAGTCCACCACGTTCCTAATTCATCTTCCACTTGGAGGAGCCTCTTAATTAGTCTCTTTGCCTGTAGTTTAGCCACACTCACCTCCCAGTCTGTTTTGTACATAACAACCCCGGTGATCTTTCTAAAGTGCAAATCCGATGATGTCTGGCCTCTGCTTACGATCTTTCATTGGTCCCCCAGGACCCTGAAGACAGAAGAAGCAAATCCCTTTAGCATGCTTACAGAGTCCTTGTGATCTAGTCCTGCTTACTTTACCAGCCTTACATCTCGAAATATAATCTTTTTCTCCCCCATCCAGTCCATCCTCTCTGGGTGGCCCCTGTTGAAGCCAGTCCACTCAGGGCACTGAGTTCTTGCCCATGTCTGAGACATTGCAACAACTTTTCCCTCTACTAGTAATGCATTTTCCTCACCTTTGTACGACCCCAGTTATCCTTTAGATCTCAGCTCAGGTGACATCTTTTTTTTTTTTTTTTCTCGGAAAACTGTCCAGATTCAAGCATTTGTCTGGCGAACTACCATGATGAATGACCATTGCTCTCACTAGGATGTCTGACGACTGCCCGCTTACTTCTCTGCATTTCCCATTGGACCATAGGCCGTGAGAGAGCAGGGGCTACCTCAGTCATACATATTGTATCCCCGGCACCTGTCCCAATGGTGGGCACATACTGGATGCTCAGTAGTAGTTACAGAATTGTCTTGGCTTTAAGTAGAAAAGCATATGAATTATAGTTGAGGGCAGCCCCGGTGGTGCAGCGGGTTTAGCGCTGCCTGCAGCCCGGGGCGTGATCCTGGAGACCGGGGATGAGTCCCACGTCGGGCTCCCTGCATGGAGCCTGCTTCTCCCTCTGCCTGTATCTCTGCCTTTCTCTCTCTGTGTCTCTCATGAATAAATAAATAAAATCTAAAAAAAAAAATTAGAAAAAAGAATTATAGTTGAAAATTCGTTAGAGCATTCTTTGCCCGTTCACCCCCTGAACTCCAGTCCTCTGCCGTATACACACATGTACACATACACTTGCACTTTGACCAGACTCAAATTATTTCATGAGAGAACCATACTTCACTCTGGACAATGCCTGGGTTCTCATATTTAACATAATGGTTGATCCTCTCCTTGAATCTCTCTCTTCTTTTGACTCCTATGAAAATATTACTTCCTACGGTCTCCTTAGATTCCTCCCACCGCTCCTGCTCCGGCCCTCTCGGCTCCTCTTGCTCCTACCGTGTTGACCCCTTGCTCTTGTCTCATGCTCTCTGTCTCTCTCTCTGTACATCTCTCTTCCCTGAATATCTCATTCACTCCTGTCACTTCAACTATCATTTATATGGATTAATCTAATTTTTATCTCAAGCTCTAGCTTCTCTCCCAAAGTATAGCTTTGTATTTTAATTTACCAACCCAGCAGCTGTACTTGATTCCCCGCTTGTTATTCAAATGCAATTCCGCCAAAATTTTAACTGGCAGATGCTTAACAGACTGAGCCATCTAGGAGCCCCAGTTCAGATCATCTCTGATGCCTCGTCTCCTTGATCTCTGCACCACTCAGCTCTTCCAGGTTCATCTCTCATTCTTTCCGCCTGGGGATGTGACCTCTGGCTCAGACCTTTGCAGAAGCCCACTCCCTGGTCTTCCTGTCTCTGGCTTCTCTTCTCCTTTCTTTCATTGCTGTCGTTGCTTTTGCTTTTGCTATTGCCAGATGGAACAAACAGGACACTGCCGTGACCATGCCACTTCACCACCCAGAAACGTTCATGAAATCCTCATCATTCAACTCTCCTAGAGATTCTTGCAACTTTTCACAGTCTAGCATCTCCCACATTTCCAGTCTGGTGAATTCCGTCCTGAAGCCACTGTACAAAAAAAAAAAAAAAGCTAGCTGCGGGTCTCTGCTTATGACCATTGCTGAGACAATTCATGCAGCTTCCATTGACCACATGGGAGAAGAGCCCTGCTTTTATGTCATTCATTCATTCATTCACTTAGTCATTCAACAAATGAAGTTATGAAAAGCCTAGAATGACCAAGCAGTTTTGTAGGTGCTGGGGGAGACTATGAGAAGATAGCATTCGCATCTAGAACTGAGTGATGAGAAAGAGCAAGAAATAACAAGGGGGAAAGAAAGATCACAAAGCACAAAGGCCTGAGGCAGGGAAGATCTTGGTTTAGTCAGAGAACTGAAAGGCTCTGTAAGGAGAGAGCGGTGGGGGTGGGGGTGGGGTGGGGGTGGGGGGGTTGAGAATAAAATTGGTCTCAGTTGAGATCAAAGAAAGGCCAATGCATGGTGAGGAGTTTGAATGTCATCCCCAGGGTAATGGGCAGCTACTGAAAGGCCATTGCGGGAAGTTAAATGAAAAGTACACTTCTTAATCTGGCTACTGTATAAAAGTGAAAGCAGGAAAATCGGATGCATATTCGTGGCCTGGGTGTAAGGCTATGTTAGGAGCCTTGGTGACAATTAGTACTGTAAAGTACTAATACTTTGCAGTCTCCAGAAATTGGTGATTGGATTATATTGAGAGGTCTCGCATATTTTAGTACATAGTGGACACTGAATAAATGTTGATTGATTCATTGAAGGGATGATTGAACTACTATGAATCAAACCCAGATTCCAGGAAGCATTGCCTAACAGACCTCAACCCCCTACTTCTCTGCTCCTCTCCCTCTTCCAGATTTTCACCGCTCTAGAAACACTTTCTCACAGACATTAATCTTCTTCCGTGGATTTAGTGATTCATGCTCATTCCTTACCTCCCTGCCCAGACTATAAGTTTCTTCCTGATATTTATCCCCCATGGCCCCTTGCATATTTTGCATGGCACATAATCAATGTCAACCTTTTTGAAGAATGAATAAATAAATGCATGAATGAGATGAGATGGAAATTGTGTGCAAGTCAAAGGTCTCAAGTAAAGAAATGGTGACTGAGCTCCAGCATCTGAAATCTGAGGATCTTTCCAGATAGATTAAACAGCTATGCAGGTTGGTTGCTTTAGGCTCTGCTCCCCCTGCTTGGAAGCCCAGGACTGACTGAATGACCAAGAATGTCTCTGTTTCAAAGAACCGAGCCCTGAGAGGCAGGGTGAGGCTGACTTGTGCGAATATGGACGGGTTCTCATGGCTTGCTCGGTCACACACTGGTTTGTAACAAATATCTGAGCCGATCTGAATTATAGTTTCTTCCTTCGTCGAATAGGCATAACAGAAGAAATGCCTCAGAGCTGGCTCGTGAAGAAATAATAATGATTACTCTTACAAATAGAGCTCTTGCTCTGCGGCCTACAATACCCTGAATGCTTTAACTGTACCATGTACTAATCTATTTATTGCTCCTGGTAACACTAGCAGGTACACACTTTTATTATCCACCTTTTATAAATCATGAATATGAGGCACTTAACCACAGCACCCAACACAGAAAAAAAGCATTCTGTAAATGTTAAAGACGAAAAAAAATGCAAAACTGGAATGCATCATTTTAGAACTCAGCTTTGTTGCTGGTTTCGACCGTGGATGAAGGGAAACCTTTACAACTTCAGTTTTCTCATTTTTAAAATGGACCGATATAAGGCATGAGTGAGACAAAGTGTGCCAAAGTGCAAATCCACATAAAATCACACAAAAATCCTGGATCAATGCAGATGTTTGGAAAGTGTGACAGGTAATTTTTACCTCAACGTGTGTAAGCTTCCAGCCCATTTAAATGCAGTGTTTTGGGCAGCCCCGGTGGTGCAGCGGTTTAGCGCCGCCTGCAGCCCAGGGTGTGATCCTGGGGACCCTGGATCAAGTCCCACGTCAGGCTCCCTGCATGGAGCCTGCTTCTCCCTCTGCCTGTGCCTCTGCCCCTCTCTCCCTCTGTGTCTCTCATGAATAAATAAATAAAATCTTTAAAACAAAACAAAAAAAAAGATTTAAAAAAATAATAAATAAATGCAGTGTTTTGAGGAAGAATCATCATAAGGGTCTTCCAAGGAGAAAACTCATTTGTCATTGTTTTGTTATTGCAGTGAACAGTCTTTGGGAAAATCATTGTCTGTGACTTGCTTGTGTCCAGAGGATTGACAACTTAGAGTAAAATGAATATCCCGGTAGCTGAAGATCTTGGTTCATTTCTAGTCTTATCCATTGTAGGGAGTCTGGGCCAGTTAATTAAAGCATTACCCCCGGGTGTCCTTGCACCACTTAGGAAGCACCTCCTCCTCCATTATCTTTTGTGATCCTCCTGGAAGTGTTTTAAAGGAAGAACATTATCCCAGTTCTTTCTTTTCTGAGGTTCTGTGTCCTGTAATTCCTAGGTTAGTCCTGGGCTTACAGGAAACACCTGCTCTGTATCTAATTGCTTCTGACCACTAAAATGAAAGGAGAGTGTCCCTTCGTCTGGTCATTAGCTTATGTCTGCTAAATTGTTTGGTGTTCCTTTTCAGTATTTCGAAATGTAATTTCTTCAGAGTCCTTTCTTAGTGAAAATTGGAAATTCAGAGATAGGAATGCTAATTAAAGCTGCCCTTTCCTTCTGAAAGAGAAGGTTCTCTTTCTGTACGTTAAACACACACACACACACACACGTCTCAAGTGACTTGCTTCTGATGAAGTAGAGTCCATCTTTGTAGGTTTAGTTTAGGGGTTGGCAGTGTTTCCTATTAAAGGTTATTCATATAACTTAACCCTGTAGACACAATAATGGCCCTCCGAAGGCGTCTACCTCCTAATATCCAGGGTCCATGGATACGCTAGTTAATGGAAAAGGTGACTAAGGTTGCAGATGGACTTAAGGTTGCTCTTTAGCTGACTTGAAAGTATGATGATTATCCTGGATAATCCAGGCAGCCCGGATATAATCACAAGATGGATGAAAGAGAGAAGCAGAAGAGTCAAGTTCAGAATGATGCTGCCAGAGAAAGACTCAGCTGGCCACGGCTGGTGTTGAAGATGGGGCTAACCACAGCCAAGGCATGTGGGCGGGCTCTAGGATCGGCGAAGCCCAGGCAACAGTTTCTCTCCTAGGGACTTTTAAAGGAGCACAGCCCTGCTAACACCTTGATTTTAGCCAAATGAGACCCATTTCAGATATCTAAAGCCATCCACTTTGTGGTAATTTGTTATAGCAGCAAAAGGGAAACCAGCACGAACTGATTTCAGCATTGCAATAATCTAATGGTGGAAAACAAGCAGTCTCCTGCAGACCCAACCTCCCTCACTGACTGACTACAAGTTGTAGGAAATGTGTCATTTTCAGAAGATAAGTAATTCCCTAACTCCAGCTCTCTAAGCCTCTGATTTTGGAGCTGCAGTTGGGAGATTTTTTTCCTCTACCTCTCTTTGTTTCCAAATGAAGTTTAGTGCGTGGTGCCAAAAAAGTTCCCTCAGATGTAGCCCCAGCTTCCCAGGCTGCTAGATTGTAGTGGATGTTGGAAGCAAGTCTTAGATGTGTCTGCCGTGGGAGCCCTGGCAATAGCTGCACCATGAGCAGTACCGGACGCATGCACTATTAGGCTGGGCCTTCATGCCTAATTGACCATGTCTTCTCCTTCTTGTGGATTTTTTTCCTTCTCACTGGAAAAAGTCTTTCTCTTCCATGGTGCATGATCCCTCCTAGCTTCTTTATTTACTATTATGCAGAGGTCTTAACTTTCTGTTTGAGTGGAAAGACACTGGACTGAGCGTCCCAAGACTTGGCTACAAATCCCAGTTGCCAAACCTGAGCCATTCACTTCAGAGAACTAGCATTTGTAGAACAGATGCGTACTCTGGCCCGCGCCCTACATCCGAAACATTTACCGTAGAGGCATTCGCTGAACCGTTACTGTGCTTGTTCACCCCCAGCAGGAATGTGCACGTGCTAAGCTCGGGGTAAACGAGACTTCTGTATCTACTGGGGCCTCACCTGTTCTGACTTCGCAGATGACAGAAATGATCTCAGGGATGACTGTGTGTGTATGTGTGTGCACACGCGAGTGTGCATACATATGAATGAGAGAGAGGATGAATGAACGAGCAAATAAACAAGGGGGATTTAGAAGTGCTTTCAGAGAAGGACATTGAAACTTCTACAAATACTCCTCCCAGAGATCCCTACAACCCTTTATACAATGAAACATGTTCGACATAATCATTCAGTGTCCCTGGAGATTTGCAATGCATTTCAGTCCAAACCTGTTGGGCTTTCTTTCCCAAAGTGCTGCTGCAGGACAGGAAATGAGCCAGGGCAGCTCTGAGAACATCCTGGTCCATCTATGGGAATCTCATGCCTAAGAACAGAGAGGATCAAACTGATGAAGCAATCGGTCTAGGGCAACAGGGCCCTGCCACAAGTCAATGGGGAGGCATCACGGGCTAGGAGCAGACACTGAAGGCCTCGTGGCCTAGCTCTGGCTGGCGCAATATCCATGGAGATGCCAGTCTTCATGCTTTAAAGCCTCCTGCTCAGCTTCCAGGCTATGGCTGAGAAAGTGGAACTAAAGAGATAGTCTACATTGCTCGTTATGGGAGCTTGAGAGCTTAATGGATCAGGGAGGTGGGACAATTTCAAGAAGTAACCCTTGCTCAACCCTTTCCTATAGTCTGTTTTACTCATATTTTAGATCTCATCTACCTGGAAGTCTGAGAATTTCACAAGTAGAAAACAGGCTGCATCCAGCTGTGTGTTCTCGACTCTGTCACAGCGACTGGCATGGAGGATTGCTTGCCTCTTCCCTCATGACTCCCTCTTCATTGTCTTCCTCTCCTCTCTCTTCCCTTCCCTTCTCCCTGCTACCCCTTATCTCCTGAGTCCTTCCCCTCATCTTGTTTCTCTTTTCTTTGCTCTCTTGATCTTATTTCCAAGAAAGAACTTGATGCTGAACATTCACATTTCAACACGAGGTGAGGGCCACACCACATGCTACCTTTCTGGAAGCCATTTTCATTTTAAACCTTGTTTCTCTTGGTTTCACGGGACCACAATAAGAACAAAATAAAACAAAAATAGTGATCTTTACAAATGACACCACATGGATGTGAGAACACGGACTCTTGAGTGAGAATTTCTGAGGTTAAATCACAGGTCCTTGACTTCTAGCATGTAATTATCAGGGAGGAAAAATGTTTCCTCTACCCTCTTAGGTTCAGTTTCTGGAGACCTGCAAATTAGATTTACAAAAGGCAGATTAACAGGAGAAAAGACATACAATTTTCATTTTATATATTTGGAAGTTCACAGAAAACAAGTAAAACTCATAAAAGCAAGAAATTAGACCCCAGGGCTTATGTATCACTTTAACAAAAGAAAGGGAGTTTGGGCCTCAAGGGATGATAAATTGTAGGGCAGTGACTAGGAAATATATGAGGGAAACTAATAGAAGATAAGGCTTCTTTTAGTTAGGCTTGTTTATGCAGACTTATTTTGGTGCCCACTCTCAATCTCCAGTGATAAGAATTGCTTTCTGATTCCTGGCACAGGAGAAGGAGAGGGCAGTTTCACAAAGGGAAATTTATGCCACAGTTAGGTAGATAAGAGGAGGACCGAGAACGTCATTGCATCTGGTGATTCTCAAATGCCTTCAGCTCAACATAACCGTTTTTATTTTTTAAAGATTTTATTCACTTATTCATGAGAGACACAGGCAGAGGGAGAAGCAGGGTCCATGCAGGGAACCCAATGTGGGACTCGATCCCGGTACTCCAGGATCACGCCCTGGGCTGAAGGTAGACGCGCTTAACCACTGAGCCACCCGGGCACCCCAACATCACCGTTTTTCCAAAGTGACATATTTCAGAATGGCATATTCTGATTTTTTTTCATAATCTTGGGCAAGTTACTTAAGTTTTGGCATTTCGTGTCCTCATCTGTAAA